>NC_059431.1:118112490-118447490 GCF_021028975.2 Sphaerodactylus townsendi
AGGGAGCTGTTTGGGGACTCCGTTCTTGGCTTCTCTCCACGGAGACATCTTGCTGGCAAGAGGGCACAATTGGAATCCAGGCCGAAGATGAAATCTCCGTCGGTTGGCCACAGACTGGTTGTTGGAGGACCGCCTTTAGTGCTCACCTGCTGTTTGGTTTTGAGTGGTTCGCTGTTAGACAGGGTCGGGTTGTGGCAAAGGGAGCTTTCTGGGCTCCCCCGCATTTCAAAGAAGAGAGTGGCAGCATTTACGAGTCCATGAAGCAAGGCCTGGTTCTTTGTGCTGCAGTGTCACCGATGAAGGACTGCCATGGATGCCAGCGAAGAGGACCCAGAAGGGACGATGTACAACCTGTGCAAACTAACAGTAGCAAAGACTGTTAAAGCACAAAAGTGGCCATGTGCTTTGGTATAACCTTGTAAACACAGAATCACTTTAACTATTTTAGGGTCAAGCATAATTGCCTTTGTAAGTATTTTTCAAATAAATCAATCCAATAGTTAACTGAGTGGTGTTTCTCAAATGACCGGTATTCACAACAACAACACCAACACAACAACCTTTATTAGGCTGTGGGGCCAGGACCGCGTTTCTGGTCCTACACAGCTGAATTAATTTAAGAAAAACTTAAAGTGAGAAATAAAAGCAAAAGACTTCTGACATTAGAAACAAACAGACCCAGTTTTGCCAGCGGAATATAGATGGAATTACAGAGTCGCCATTGAACTCTCGAGAGGGCAAGCCCAGTGCTCATCAATTTAAAATTTTTAAAGATTTAGAGATTACAGAAGGTTACCTCCGGAGTATTGGCTCTCGAAAGAGGCACGCAGTACGAAGAACTGAATTTTTTATAGATGCAAAGAGTACAGGCGTCACAGTCCATCCCACTTCGTTCACGTATTAATTCATACCCTTTCACGTGCCACAAGGCATGTATTTTCCAAACCCCATTGAGTCAGAATCTGTCAGCGTCACGTAGAGACTGGCCTGTATTCTAAATTATTCACATTCCTTCTATGAATTCAAAGCGTACATGCTGTTAGTGCGTGGCCCTCTATATGCATATACAAGGGCAGCCATAAAGGCTAGCCTCCTGTCTTCAAAAGAAAACCCGTTTTGCTGAGATTTCTCCCAGAGAGCTATACCTCTAGAATTGCTTTGATTCCTTAAGCTCATAAATTTCCAGCTGATTCCCAGCATGAAATGTTAAAACGCGGATTTAAACGTAGTTCTAAAACAATAGAATTATAGTGAAATACTAATACATATAAATCTCTCATTATCATTTTCTCTTGTATTCATTTAACTATATAGAAAAACACTTTGTAATTTAACTAATCCATTCATTTCCTAACCCAAAACCAAGTTATAAAAAAATCTGCATGTGTCTTCTGTCCATGTGTACTGTAGTTACCAGACCACAAAGGATATTTATCTTGCTTGCCTGCATGATCACTGACAAGCTGGTGGCCTGGCTTTTATTTCACCTGCACAAAATGCAGGCTACTGCTGGGTCACTATACAGAGAACATTTGATTCTTGCAATCTCTGGTTCTATGACTTCATGCTGATTAAATACAGATTGCTCCGTTTCTGATCAAAGTCTCACAAGAACATTTTCAAAATAGGCTCCTAGTCTAAGAGTGTTACCAGCATGAACATTTATAAAAGTACAACACATATCAAAAGTACGTTCAAAATGCAGACTAGAAAGACTCTAAATACCCTGTATCCCCCAAATATAGAGACATCCCTGGAGGAAAATACAAGGCGTAGCTAGAGGAGTTTTGCTGAAGTCGCGAAAATAATAAGGCACATCCCACCCAAAAGTGAAGAGGCATTAGCAAAGTTTTTGTTTGGAAGCATGCCCGACGAACACAGAAACATAAGACATCCCCTGAAAATAAGACATAGTGCATCTTTGGGAGCAAAAATTAATATAAGACACTGTCTTATATTCGGGGAAACACAGTAGCAGTTTACGTTACTTAGAAAGTTCTGTCCCTTGTAAAGACTGGTATTCCAGAATCACCCAGGGGGGTGAAAAAACATTTGGTGTAAGTTTTTTCACCTGCTTCTTGCCTCTGGGCAGATCATTTTTCTCACCTGTCAGCACTAAAGGTTTCATCATTTGGTTTTAATGGTACAGTCTGCACCTCAAGGAGCAGCAGTGGCGTAGTGGTTAAGAGCAGGTGCATTCTAATCTGGAGGAACCGGGTTTGATTCCCCACTCTGCCGCTTGAGCTGTGGAGGCTTATCTGGGGAACTCACATTAGCCTGTACACTCCCACACACGCCAGCTGGGTGACCTTGGGCTAGTCACAGCTTCTCGGAGCTCTCTCAGCCCCACCCACCTCACAGGGTGTTTGTTGTGAGGGGGGAAGGGCAAGGGGATTGTCAGCCCCTTTGAGTCTCCTGCAGGAGAGAAAGGGGGGATATAAATCCAAACTCTTCTTCTTCTTCTTCAAGTGACCAGGAACAAATTACTAAAGAAGTTATTCTGGTACTATTCTATTCTATTCAGAAAGAACCCCTCAGGCGGCGGCCGCTCTCTCCCCTTGCCTCGCCTCCTCCGAGGCGGCCTGGGTCGCCCCCTGGCGGCGGGAGGGCCGAGCGGCATGCTGCCATGTTGTTGCGGGCTCCGGCGCCGCCGTCATGTCAAGCCCGGAGGGGCTGGTGGGGACGCCGCCCGGCACTCGCGAGCGGTCGGTCACAGGTGAGTCAACCCGCCAGCCAGGCCCCTCGGCGGGCTTCATGGGGGGTGGGGAGACTCACAACACCCCTGCAAGGTGGGTGCGGGAGGCGGGGGGTGGATGGCCGACTCCGCTCCTGCCTCCTTCTGCTCCCCCCTTCCGTGGCGGAAGAGCGGCCCTGCTGCCAGGCTGCCACCCCCCACCGCCCACCCACGGGCGCCCCACGTGCCACTCCTGGGGGGAGGGGGGCGATGCAGGGGCTTCTGCGCTGCCTTGGCGGCAGGAGGCGCCGCTGGGGGAGGGGCTGCAGCAGGCAGGTAGCGGGGGGGGGGGAGGGGCTGAGGCGGTGCCACCGAGCAGGAATCCCCGGGGCCGCGGCTGTGGGCGGAGCAGGTCAAGGGGGCGGCAGGAGAGGCCAGAAGTCCCCCCACCCCCGAAGGAATTCAACGAAAGCCGGCGGGGTGGGGGGGGTGGGGGTTGACAAAGAGAAAGGGAAAGAGGGGGAAAGGGCAGCAGGTGAGAGGAAACGGAAGGGGGCAGGAGGGGAAGGGAGGCCAGCCAAAGGTGGGTTCCAGCAGGTTCTCACAGGTTCCCGAGGGTAGGTGACTAACTATTTGTGTGTGCCGAGAGGGGGTGACTCATGGGTGATTTTGCCACCTGATTTTTGCCCTAGTTACGCCCCTCCTCTCCTCCACAGCAGTAGCGCGCAGAACTTGAAGCAGTCTAGCAGGAGGTGCACCGGCGTGCGTGGCAGCCTGCGCCTGCGTGCATTCGTTTCCCGCCCAAGGACCGGCGCAGCGGCTGCGTCCTTGCCACAACCCCACCCCCGGAATGCCCGCCCCCGTCGTGCCCCGCCCAGCCCCATTGGCGCTACACCACTGTTTGAATCCCACCACCATGGGAACCTGTTACTAAAATTTTTGGTTCCCACCGCTGAGGCCAGCTCAGATGGATACAGAAAGACCCCCCTGCAGCTGGCTGCCCATCGTGTTAAGTGCAGGACCCTTGGCCTGGTGGAGCAGCTCCTTCTTACAGGCCCCTCGGGCCGAGCGGGGGCCCCAGGTGGAGTCGGAGAGCCAAGGAGCACCCACAAGTTGTTCTCGCGGGTGTTGAGGTTCACTGACCGCCCAGGGCTTGAGAGATTCACAAGAACCATTGACCCTGGTCGCCAGTGCAACTGGTGGAGCGCTGGACAGATGTGCTCAGTGCCACCAGGGCCCACCCTGGGAAGCCAGGATACTTGCCCACCCTGGGCACCACCACCACTGGGGGCCTCCTTTGTGAGGAAAGGGGAGTGTTGCCACCACATGATGATGCCCTGTTGGAGACCTGCTGTGCCCTTTGCTTAGCACTGTCTGAAGCGGTTTCTTACAGCCCTGTTAGTCACAAGTGACACTGCGGTAAACGTCATCATACTTCTGTTGTTGCGCCCCAAAATCAGGTTTGCCTTTTAAGGTGCAGCTGCACGTCAGGGTAATTGAAATCTCCCATGACCACGATGTCCTGTGTACTTGGTTCTTTTTTAAAAATCTGGTCTAGGGGTGGATCATCCAAGTCCTCTGCCTGGCTTGGTGGGCTATAAAAGACCCTCATTATTATTTTTACTCCTTTTATTTTTACCCCAACACTCTCCACTGATCTTCCGTGCTCAGATTCATGTATGTCCTTTATGTATTTCTTCACAAGTGTAAGCATTCTTGATATATAATGTTACTCTTGCCCCCTTCCTTACTGGCATATTGCTTTTTAGCAAGTTTTACCCCTGTCAAGTTGTGAGTCTCATCCTACTAAGTTTCAGTAATGCAGCAGTGGCGTAGGAGGTTAAGAGCTCATGTATCTAATCTGGAGGAACCGGGTTTGATTCCCAGCTCTGCCGCCTGAGCTGTGGAGGCTTATCTGGGGAATTCAGATTAGCCTGTGCACTCCCACACACGCCAGCTGGGTGACCTTGGGCTAGTCACAGCTTCTCGGAGCTCTCTCAGCCCCAACTACCTCACAGGGTGTTTGTTGTGAGGGGGGAAGGGCAAGGAGATTGTAAGCCCCTTTGAGTCTCCTGCAGGAGAGAAAGTGGGGATATAAATCCAAACTCTTCTTCTTCTTTCCTGCAGTAAGACTTCAAGTTCCTGCTGTTTGTTTCCCATACTGTGACTGAAATTCCACATATGCAGTCACTTTCTTCCACCCATTTCTGCTACTGTGCATACCTATGTGGAGAATCCACCTCCCGCCCACCCCCCACCCCCGAGATCAAAGGTGCTTTCATGTTCAGAACTCTTTTTCCTGATAGAACACTGTAAGTAATACTGGTGGTTTTCTTTTTCAGCTGTCTCTTTCCCTCCCACTCATCAATTGACATCAGGAGAAGTATTTGATTCAGATGGAAAGCCTCGAGTCGATATTTTGAAGACCCACTTAATAAAAGAAGGCCGAGTAGAGGAAGAAATTGCATTTAGGATAATCAGTGAGGGGGCTGCCATTCTGCGAAGAGAGAAAACCATAGTAGAAGTTGAAGCTCCCATAACAGGTGTGTTTTCTGAATAACCTGTGCATTGCCATAAATGCACCGGGAGGGGGGCTGGGGGGTGAGGGGGCAGAGAGATTTCAGTAGAACCTCTTCAGTAGGGAGCAGCAGTAGCGTAGGAGGTTAAGAGCTCGTGTATCTAATCTGGAGGAACCGGGTTTGATTCCCAGCTCTACCGCCTGAGCTGTGGAGGCTTATCTGGGGAATTTAGATTAGCCTGTACACTCCCACACACGCCAGCTGGATGACCTTGGGCTAGTCACAGCTTCTCGGAGCTCTCTCAGCCCCACCTACCTCACAGGGTTTATTGTTGTGAGGGGGGAAGGGCAAGGAGATTGTCAGCCCCTTTGAGTCTCCTGCAGGAGAGAAAGGGGGGATATAAATCCAAACTCTTCTTCTTCTTTTGAAACTAAATTACCAAGAACTTGAGGTCTTGGTTTATGGGACACAATGAAATTGAACGGAATCTTTTAAAAAACCCTAAAAATTGGATTTTTACTGAAATCAGAAATCTTGTCCTGCTATCTATTTGGAACAGCTTGTTAGCCATAATCTCAGATGGGTCATGATTAGAGCAAGATGTAATTCTTTTCCTTCAGCTATACTTCAAGGTCGCTTTTTAAATATCCCACTTACCGAGCGATGTTGCTGGTTTTGCCCTTATATAGCTGATTCACTTTCTCATGTCTTGCTCTATTGCCCAAAATATAACAACATCAGAGCTGATTTGGCTGTTTTATTACCGACAGGGTTTGCAATTCTTTCAGATAAAACAAAAATGACTAAGTTGTTGAACAACCCTAATATCGAAATGTCTGAAGCTGTAGCCACATTTTTAATGCGTGTTTTACATGATGTGCTGTTTCTATTGTATTTTTGATACATGATGGTTTTTATGCCTAATAAAGGTTTTTGATTGATTGATTGAAAATAAAATGCTTTTTGAGGAAAATCATAGAATCATAGAGTTGGAAGAGATCCCAAGGGCCATCAAGACCAACCCCATGCAGTGTAGGAACACACATTCAAAGCACTCCTGACATATGTTCATCCAACCTCTGTTTAAAAACCTCCAAAGAAGGAGACTCCACCATACTCTGAGGCAGTGAATTCCACTGTCGAACAGCCCTGACGGTCAGGAAGGTCTTCCTAATGTTAGGTGGAATCTCTTTTCCTTCACCTTAAATCCATTACTCCGTGTCCTAGTCTCTGAGGCAGCAGAAAACAAGCTTGCTCCCCCTTCGACATGGCATCCCTTCAGATAATTAAACTTAGTTATCATGTCCCCCCTTAACCTTCACTTCTCCAGACTAAACATCCCCAGCTCCCTAAGCCTCTCCTGACAGCATGGATTCCAGAACTTTTACCGGTTTGGTTGCCCTCCTCTGGACACTTTCCAGCTTGCCAATATCCTACTTAAATTATGGTGTCCAGAACTGAACACAGCATTCTAGGTGAGGTTTGACCAATGCAGAGTAGAGTGGTACAATTACTTTGCTCAATCTAGACACTATACCAGTGGTGGCGAACCTATGGCACGGGTGCCAGAGGTGGCACTCAGAGCCCTCTCTGTGGGGACGCACAGAGTCGCCCCCCTCCCCCCACAAATCTAGGCTGGCCTGGGCCGCTGGGCTCGATTATTAGCATTAAACCTAATTTTGGGGAAGCAGTGTAGGTATGGCTTCCTGTTAAAAGAGCTGTTAAAGCCCACTGGGATTTTCATGTAACGAAGAACTAAAGGTGTGATCCTTTACACTGAGAGTAAAAGCAGGTTGCTTGGCTTAGTTAGGCCTTATAGCTTCTGGAGGTAAACCCCTCCTAGAATTAAGTGATTTACCCGTTGGAAGAGTTGCACAATTGCTTCAATGCAAAGCCACCAATTACCACCAAGCTTACTCCCAAGTAATGCACGCCTTGGAGCCAACCGTTTTTTCTAAACTAAAACCTCAGTATTCAGGTTAAATTGCCGTGTTGGCACTTTGCGATAAATAAGTGGGTTTTGGGTTGCAGTTTGGGCACTCGGTCTCAAAAAGGTTCGCCATCACTGCACTATACTCTTATTGATCCCAGAATTCCATTGGCTTTCTTGGCTGCCATATCACACCACTGACTCATGTTCCGTTTGTGGTCTACTAAGACTCTTATGATCCCTTTTGCATGTAGAGTTGTCAAGTCAGGTGTCACCTGTTCGACCAGTCAACCAATTACAAATCCATCTAACAGTTGCATTTCCAGCTTACTCGCAAGAATATCACGGGGCACTTCAAAGGCCTTACTAAAATCAAGGTATGCTACATCCACAGCATTCCCTCCATCTACCAGAACTCAGGATGTGCTTCTGGCACAAGTCACTTATGATAGGTAGCTGGTGCTGCTGCTGGAGTTGCAGCTTTAATGTTTTATCTGCTGCCCAGGACATTGTGAAAAAGCGGGATATAAATATATTTTAAATAAATAACTGCTGCGTTTTTGTTTCAGTATGTGGTGACATTCATGGCCAGTTCTTTGACCTAATGAAATTATTTGAAGTGGGAGGATCACCTTCTAGCACAGGGGTAGGGAACCTGCGGCTCTCCTCTGTCAGCCATGCTGACAGAGGCTGATGGGAATTGTAGTTCCTGAACATCTGGAGAGCCGCAGGTTCCCTACCCCTGCCTTAGTTCAACCTGAAAGTGGAGGCTGGAAAAAGCGGCCTGTTCACTTGAGGCTGAAAACAGCCTAGTGGAAACTACACTTTCCAGGAGACCTTGGGGGCTCGAAAGGTCTCCTGGGAAATGTAGTTCCCACCAGGCCTTGTCTGGCACTTGATCATCTGTTAACACTCAGTTAACTGAGCAAGATTCAAGTCCAGGACTGTAACATTGCTGATCTTCTGACAGCTGGTCTCCCCCTTGGGTGCCTTCTCTCCCTTCGGCCCTCTCTGAGCTATTGGGGTCCAGCTCTGCCCAGGGACTCCAAGGCAGCTGGCTTGTTTGTCTGCCCGCTGTGAGGATGGCTTTGTGTCTCGGTCCTGCCAGGTGTGGGGGCTGTGGGTAGGGTGAGGGATAGAACCATAAACTTGAGGGTTTGGCACATTTGAGTAGCTGGCAGCCCTTGTTCCCCCCCAAAATGCCAGGTAGCAGGTCTTTTTAAAATGGAAGTTGCTGCATGGTAGGTTGCCTCTTAAATTTAGAGAAGAGCAGCTCCCCAGAAATGCCTCTGCCTTCCAAATGCTATATTGAAAACTGTTCCCTATTCTGCAGTGGTGGGATCCAAAAATTTTAGTAACAGGTTCCCTCGCCTGCCCCCCCTCAACAAAGGGGGCAGAGGCGTACCTAGGCAAACCTGAGCCCTGGGCAAAACCTGAGTTGGATGCCCCCCACCCCATGGGCAGCCACCCCACCATACCCCTACAGCTTTAATAGAGTTTTTCTGCACCAGGTCATTTCTAAATCATCATCACATTATAGAAAATGCCCCAACTCACAAATCTGAACACAGCAATGGTGAAACCCACAGGTTCTTTGATAGAGACTGGTGAGATAAAAGGTACGACAGGCTGAGAATCCATGAATTGCAGTACCTGAAAGGGATTAACCCAGTTCAGGGCATTACATTATTAGTCGCAATTGCGATATGGAACCTTCACGTTCAAAGGCAGGATGCCTCTCGGGGAGGCGAGGGCGTGGAGACGGAAAAGCGGACCCAATTAGTAACCCCCTCTCAGCACACACAAATAGTTAGTAACCCACTCTCGGGAACTGGTGAGAACCTGCTGGATCCCACCTCTGCTATTCTGTCAGTGCTGCTGTCCAATTGATTGGGTGGAGGGACACGTTAGGCCACCTTTGTGTCTTCCCTCTCCCCTCTTTAGTCTTCTTTCCCTGTTTTTGCCTTTCCCACGTCCTGCTGGAGGGGCTCTGGCTTCTGCCCAGACTGTCCCTCGGGACGTGAGCTCTGGCCCCGAGGCCTACAAAACGCCACAAAGCTCCTCCATGTTTTGCTTAACCGCTTGTTGCTATCTGTTTCCCTTCCTGACAGGGTTTCATACCCCTCCCAAGCTGCTTTCCCTCCCATGGTGGGGAAGGATCCTGTGTCTTCTCCTCCATGAGGAGAAAAGCAGCTAGGCAGAGGGAATTTTGAATCGACGAATGACAGGAAGGGAAAGAGTTCAGCGGCCACTGCTGAGGCTGCCGATTTTATTTTACAAAATGAAATAAATCACTGAGGACAAGGCTCCTGCAACGTTATGCCCGCTGCAGCTGTGAGGCGTCCCACATTCATGCACTGAGACCAGGGCAGAGAGCTGGGCCATTTGGGGCAGCTTTGTGTAAGGCAGTGATTCCCAACCAGGGTTCCGTGGTACCCTGGGGTACCCTGAGCACGTCCCAGGAGTACCATGACAATGCTATTGCCTGCCCACCCCCACCGGAATCAAATGGATTTTGAAGGGGGGGGGGGTTGGAAGCCTCATGGGCTCCGTTTAAACAACATTGAGAAACAGCATTGTTTTATTTGCCTACATTCGGTGTGGATTCAGGGCTAGACTTAAAGGGAGCTCTCCCTTTAAATCCCCCCAATCCATGCCGAATTTAGGCAAACAAACAACGCGGATGTCAGCGCTGCTTTCCCTCCCCTCCCCCTGCTTGCCACTCCCCCCACTTACAGACCAAAAACGGGAAAAAAAGCCCCCAAAAATGCAAAAAAAAATCAAATGAACCTCAAAGGTTCCCTGAAGTCCGCCGAGATCGAGGTCAAAGGATACCACGCAACTTGTCCGAAAGATTTAGAGGCTGCTGGTGTAAAAAATTTCCTGCCGTGATCTCTGTAGGCAGACACTTCCGTGGAGGAGAAACACATGCCAGTCACATCATGCGCATGCGCGTGCATTCTTGACAGGAAGTGCGACCTCTAGACCAGTTTTAGGATTCCCCCGTCAGCCCCTGCCTGTCAGTCAGTTCTTGTCTACTTGCTGTCAGGCATAGCCAAATCTGCCATGAAGCTGAGAATGCGTCTCAGTAGAGGGCAGCTCATATTTTCCTGTTTCATTAGGAAGTCCTTTGTTGGCTGACAGGGGAATCCTGAAGCTCACACACCCTTTCTGGTCGAGAAGTCACACTTCCTGTCTGGCCAAGGGCCCTTCATGCATGCACATGCGCATGATGTGACTGGCACATTCTTCCCCTCCATGGAAGTGCCTGCCTACAGAGACCGTTGGAAATCCTTACACAAAGCTGCCCCAAATGGCCTGGCTCTCTGCCCTGGTCTCAGTGCATGAATGTCGGGCATCTCACAGGGATAACGTTGCAGGAGTCTCGTCCTGCAGCCCTTTGGGGAGGGAGGGGTCTGCTGCTAGAAGGGGGGGGCGCCCTCAGACCAACCGGCAGGAGGACCGAGGTCACATTGTAGAAATGCTCCAGAGCTCTGCCCTGAATCTGTCCTCTCAAACTGCACTTAACGTAATGGCCTTTAGACACTGACTCTTCTTTGCTTTCGTTTTGTTTAGTGCTATTAAAAAAAAAATACCCATAAGTGCCCTCTGACATTCCAAGGTCAGAATTTGAGGACAAAAGCTATTCGGTGAATCACGTATATCTATAGGAAAAAATAACTAAAATTAACTTCCAAAAATTACAATTTTATCTGGTTGTTTTGAAATAATAATGGACTAATTTATTTTTGTAATATCAAATCTGCAAAAAAAATTCATTTTATTTTAGTAAAGAATAATGCTTCAAAAATGCTTGACCAATATTGGACAGTATTTGACTGGTTGAACTACTAAACTTTTCAATTGTGCACCAGTCAGATTCCAGACATTAAGCTGTAGAATGTGCTGGACATTTTGGAGTATCTTCCCAGCATTCGTAGCCTGAACAATTTAGATACCAACTGTGGTTTGTGTCTCAAATCTCTGTTTTTGACTCTTTGGGGCTGGAATGCCCTGATTCAGAGGTCAGTAGGGAAAAACCCTGAAATCACCCACCCCCAAATTGGCCAACGTGTTTTATGGTGTTTAAAACTGTTTGGGAAATCTGGAGGGGGGGGGTTGTCCCTTTGATTCCAAGAACATCAGAAATTTGAAGAGCAGCCATCTTTTAAAAAAAAATCAACAAACATTTAGTCCTTTCGTATTCTGCAGCGAAGGGTTAGAGTGGAGAGCCATGAATTTTCAGAGCTATATTGAGTGTTGGTTGTTTGTCTTTCTTGCTTTCTGCCTGGTGAGCTTGAAACACTCTTCTTCCATTAAAAGCAGGTACAGCTGCAGCAAGAAAAGAAATAATCAGGAACAAAATCCGGGCAATTGGCAAGATGGCCAGAGCCTTCTCTGTTCTCAGGTAATCCTTTCTCTCACCTTACTCGCATTGTTTTACACACAGAGAGGCTATCTCTGTTGTCGTACTGTTAATGTTTCATTTAGTGGGACAAGTTGCTTACAGAATGTGGAAGTTAAACAGACTCTTTCTAGTTGTTTGAGTGACCTGAAAAGGAAGTAAGGTGAGAGCAGTACTCAGAATGGTTGGCTGGAACAAAGCCCGGAGAAGCTGTAGGAAAGAGAAGGGAAATTACAAGTGCTGGGGGAGAGGGAACAGAGTGCCGTGGTGTGCGGGGGAGAGAAAAGGGGTGGAGGAAAAGTTGGAATAGGCCAGCTTTTTTAGAATTAGTCTCATCACATGTCTGTATCCAAGGCTGTTTCTGAAACAGAATCATAGAATCACAGTTGGGAGAGATCCCAAGGGTCATCAAGTTCATCCCCCTGCCATGCAGGAAGACACAGTCAAAGCACTCCTGACAGATGGCCATCCAGCCTCAACCTCCAAAGAAGAAGACTCCACCATACGCTGAGGCAGTGAATTCCACTGTCCAACAGCCCTGATGGTCAGAGAGTTTTTCCTGATGTTCAGGTGGAATCTCTTTTCCTTCACTGTGAACCCATTACTCCTGGTCCTAGTCTCTGAGGCAGCAGGAAACAAGCTTGCTTCCTCTTCAACCTGGCATCCCTTCAGATATTTAAACATAGCTATCATGTCCCCCCTTAACCTACGCTTCTCCAGACTAAACATCCCCAGCTCTCTAAGCCTCTCCTCATAGGGCATGGACTCCAGACCTTTTGCCATTTTGGTTGCCCTCCTCTGGACCCGTTCCAGCTTGTCAATATCCTTCCTAAATGAAGAGCTTAAGAAAATGCACACCCAACATCCGCAAAGAAGAGGCCACATCTGTGCCCTTTGACAGAGCTCCAAGGGTCAGAAGCAGATGAAGACCGGAGGGAGGGAGGAGGGTGCATGGGCGTGTGTGTTTGTTTATGTGTGGATCTTGGTCAACTCAATGAAAATGTCATCTCCACTGCTGTGTGGCAGCAGTGAAAAAAGCAGACTCCATGATGGAATCGAGAATAAAACCTCATATATTGTAATGCCCCATGCAGATCGAGGGTGTGGTCTTGTTTAGGTTCCTGAGTCTTGCTGGAAGAAATACCTAAGAGGGCGAGCAAGATGCTGAAGGAGCTGCAGTCTCTCCCGTATGAGGAGAGTCTGAAACGTCTGGGGCTTTTCAGTTTAGAAAGATTTAGAGGTTTATAAAATTATCCACAGAATATCCCCCCCCCCCCCCCCGCTTTGCTCATTCCAAGGAAGCAGCCATTGGAGGAGGCTGTGGGAGCTGGTTGTGCTCACAAGTTAAGTCTCCGGATCTGGTTGGTGGGTTGTAATGTTTTTCCCTCCCCTCTTTGCCTCCTGTCTCCAGAGAGGAAAGCGAAAGTGTGCTGACCCTCAAGGGCTTGACTCCCACCGGAATGCTGCCCAGCGGCGTGTTGGCCGGAGGACGCCAGACCTTGCAAAGTGGTAATGACATTAGGCAACTTGCTGTGCCCCAGATGGACTGGGGCTCCTCCCTCTCTGTTGTTCGCACCCTACCCACCACATGCAGGAAATTCCTTAGGCCTTTCTGTTCCTGTCCTAGGGGCTGATGATGAAAGCATAATGTTGCGTGTTAAGCGGACAATGTGAAATCAGTATTCAACCAGGGTATTTAAAAAACCCAAATGATTTCAGTGTAGCCTGGTCTCCATCAGTCTTGGGGGTTTCACGGGTAAAACCTTGCAGACTGCATAGTTGCCTCTGAGCTGGGATTGGATTGACAGCGGAGAGCCAAAGATGAGGGATCCGTTGCTCTGTCATCAGGCGCTGAGCGAGCTGCTCCCTTTCTGTCCATTCTATTGCAGGACTTAACCAGTGAACGTCAGGTGCTTTTTGGATGACGGGAACAGGTTTCCAATTTCAATTCTGTGTTTTGTTGACAGAAAATGTGTTGTACCCTGGTGATTGAGGCCAGAGTCTGTTCCTTCCTGATGTTTGTCAGATGTTCTGTGTAACGCTACTGCCCCCCCCCCCCCCCGAACTGTCCTTGTAAATGGTTCTTTCCTTTCTCTGCAGATGCAGGTGCTTTCGCAGACCTGTCTCTCTTTCTCTAGGTATAGCTGTATGTCTGTATAAGTGTGTATCAATTAAATCACTATCTCAGACACTTTAGTTCATTGTATTAAATTTGCTTGAATGGCTCCCAGTTACTGAGATGAGTGGTTGCAAACGTGTTATTTTAATTGGTGGAGGAAGGGGTGCTAAAACATTGCACAATTGTTCTGTTAAACATTAATATGGTAGCAAAAATATAAAATCAGGACACACGTTATGTTTTTGATAGCTGCTAAACTGTTAGGTAAAATAAAATGGAGACCATGTGCTGAGTTCATCAGGAATGCGCTGCACCAGGTACCACTTAATTCTCTTTCTTCTGACATTTTGCTACTTACTTTTGTGTGGAAAACAGTTTGAATCTCATGTGCACTGATTTCATCTCCCATTGGTTTACTGCAGACTACAACACGTTTAGAACCCTGAGATGGAGACTGGATGCCTGTTTTAAGTATTTTTTTAAAAAAGAAGCGCACAATAAATTTTGTGCCCTGGGCCACAGCTGCAATTAATGTGAAGGTCTTCTGTTTTCACATGGATAACTGATTTTTTTGTTGATTGACAATTAACTCTCATGATCTTGCATAAAAATTCCAGATCCCTTCCATGTGGACACAAAACCCTATTTTGCTTTTGAAGCGGAACACACTTTATCGAGAGGTTCAGCATGCCTAAAGGATGAAGTGCGTGCGCACGCACACACACAAACAGGTTTTTTGGGGAAAAACCAGATTAAAGCTTCGTGGGCCATTTCCACCCAGGTTCAATGCTGTTGGAAGCATGCGTTTTGTGGTGCGATTATGTCACTCCCGGTGTTTCCCTTGCTTTCCCCCCATATTTCTCAAGCATGCTTTGTTCTGAAGCTTTGAGAAATAGGGCTATGTGGGTGGAAGAGTTTGAGTGTGTCCACCACCCCCATGACTGCCATTTCCTGACCCTGTTTCTGTGGCACCCCTTTCCCACCCTCATGGTTGCAAACGGGTGCATTTTTTTTTAATGGTACTAGAATATCACTGCATCAATGCAATATGTCTAACAGTAGGTGTAATACATTTTCTGACCTTTGCAAATATATAAAAGGAAAGATGTGCCTTTGCAATGCAAGGGGTTAGAGCAGAGGCGTAGCTAGGGAAAATTGAAACCGGGGCAAAATCTGAGTTTTGCGCCCCCCCCCCCCAATATGGGCAGCGTCCCTCCCCCACTACAACCAAAAAACATTTTTTGCACCAGGTCATCCTAAAGTCACCATAACATTATAGAACATGCCCCAACACACACATCTGAACACATCCAGGGCTCCCTAGTTTGGACGACAAGTTTAGAGGATGATCTTTCTATTTTTTTGAAGGGGGGGAATCGCTGCCACAATGTTATTTAAACTAAATTAGATCTCTACTTTAGAAGCTCACCTTAAAGGGAGACTCTGGCCTAGTTTAAACAACACTGAAAGTGATTCTGTTTCAGGATAGATTCCCCACCCCACCACAAACAGCATCATTTTCAATGTTAGTTATTGTGGGTTCTAATGTGCTGCGTGGCAAGTAGTCACAGTAAGATCTTGTTCCTCATGTTTCACCTATATCTGTGGCTGGTATCTTCAGAGGTGTATCACAGAGAGAAGTCTGTTATACACTGTGTCCAGACTTCTCTTATAATAGACTTCTCTCTGTGATACACCACAGATGCAGGCAAAATGTTAGGAACAAGATCTACCTGAACTCCCACAACTCCCACAACCAGCCTGCTCGTCCAACAACCAGACGAATCTAGTTAGCAGAATCCTTCATCAATACTTTCAATGTTTTTTTTAATATAGGGAGCCCATATTCTCCCTTTACATCCACTTCAAAGGGGGTGGATTTAAAGAGAGAACCAGGGGAAAATTTGAGGGTGCCTGTCAGGGGAGTAATGTTTAAGCTAACAATATCAAAAGTTTAGGCTATCTTCAGGAGACTCTCCTGATGAAACCACCCAGGTTTAGTGAAGTTTGGTTCTGGGGGTCCAAAGTTATGGACCATCAAGAGGGTAGCCCCATCTACCATGTTTCCAATGGGAGCACCCCTTTTGGGGGTCCATAACTTTGGACCCCCTAAACCAAACTTTACCAAACCTGGCTGGTATCATCAGGAGAGTCACCTGATAATAGCCTGAAACTTAGGTGTCACTAGCCTAAACACTGCACCCCCTGCAGGCCAAAAATGGAAACAACACTAAAAAATAGAAAAAGTTACAAACCTGCAATTTTTGCACCCACCGCAAAGGGGTGCCTGGGGCACTAGTCTCTGGATGTCCCCATGGTAGCTACGCCTCTGGGTTAGAGGCTTCCATTTTACAGTAGCACATCAATATATTAAAGTGCTGATTGAACAATATTTTAAAGCCTTAGTAGCTCAGGAGAGGTCAAAGTGATCCCTTCTGCAGGGGGGGGGGGGTTTGGCATGGTGAAACCTGCCATGTGGAAGTCCCCTGCCCCCCATGTTTTATCTGCAACGGCACCAGCAAATGGGGAAGCCATACAAGCCCCATCCTGTGAGGGAAACCCCCCCCCCTGTCTTGTCTTTAAAGTGTACGAACCCTTTGGGGAAAAAATCAATTTTCTTTCAAAACCGTTTCTCTTGGCCAGACAAGGTGGGGCAGCTCTAAAGAAGTCAATTTACAGCCCCTCCCCACCCCTTAAAACTACAGCTTTGCTTGGTGGTTGCCCTAGGAGCAGTTCCCCTTTTCTCGTGGCAAGACAAGGTGGGGCAGCTCCACTCCAGGGGGCTTTGTCCCTTTGGAACTCAATGGGTTGCACCAGTAATTGTTGCTCTTTAGAGCTGCCTTATCTTGTCTGGCCTCTTGCCGGAAGAAAGTGTGTTAGCAGAATAGTGATGCAGAATCCAATCCTATGAACAGCTGCCATACACGTAAAGGAGCGTGGACGGATATTCCAGCATTGTCTCTTTTGTTTTGTAGATTTCTAAAGCTCCACTTCCTACACTGAAGTCTCTTCTCTGACATATGCATTCTTTCTGTATCTATTTTGACATTAGTGATATACAGTTAACAAGTCCTTTTTGCATATAACCCAAAACACACACATAGACACACTTGACAAGTTATAAACAGCAGATGTCTTATTTCAAAGTACATGGCATGCTAAATTAAGACAATTTATATGTGCAGAAGAAAGGCCCCTCAAATGACCCACTAGAAGCAGATACTGGCTTGCATTGTCTGTGTTAAGGCATACATGTACATGTCAGGATGATCAGCCGGTTGTCTAAGCAGCTTGGGCTCCCATTTCCTCCGCAAGAGGATCCGGGCTTGCTATTGACCCACAATGGTGTTATGAGGAAGCCGCCATAGTCCCCACTGAGTATGGCTGAAGCTATCGTGAATTGCTTACAAAGTCTTCTGGTACATCTGTGTGAACAGCTGCTTTATTTGTACGAGATCAATCTGGAAGAAAAAAGAAAGCAATCCAAGGTCCACGAAGACTGCAGGAGAGTTCCTTGGGGTGGAGGCAGGGAACTCAAATTATGCCAACTTTCATGAAGCAAGGACTGAGGACAGCAAACCTCTTGCTGAGCTGCATTCCAGATGTGCTCACACAAAGGCAGGAATGCAGGCAAGATTCACCATCTAGAGCAGCGATTCCCAAAGTGGGCACCACCGCCCCCTGGTGGGTGCTGCAGCGATCCAGGGGCCACAGGTAGAAACATTAATTCATATATCTTTCTGTTTAATTGCTATTAAAAAATTTAAAAAATTAATTTCCAGGGGGCGCTAAGTAATATTTTTTCTGGAAAGGGGGCGGTAGGCCAAATAAGTTTGGGAACCACTGATCTAGAGGCACGCTTTGAGTGCAGACAGATGGACAGACAGGCAGCTTCCACACAGAGATTGTGCTCCATGTGGCTCTCAGTGTTGCTGTGAATGCAGAGATCACAAGGCAGCAGCATGCAGATCTCCCCAGCTCTTTGCCTGCTTCAGCTCCCGTCAGCTCCATTTCCCCTGCACCACCAGAGAGCTGCTTTTTTGTTGGCAGATAAATAAATTGGCAGATCTTCATTAAGTTAAATGGACTTGAGTCAAGGCAGTGGACTCTTATAAATGGAGGGGGAGTCGTCACTTGTCAAAGCACAGCCCGAAGCTCCATTTCTGCAGTCCGTTTCTACGCAACTGCACAGAGAAGCATAGAAAAGCAAGTTCCCGAAGGTGAAGCCGGCTGCTTAAAGCCAACACCCATTTTGGGCCCCTCAGAGGAAGAGCCAGATGGTGTCATGAACGCATGGAGATCTTGCATTCCACTCTGAGGAACGCTTCCAAATTTCTTACCTCACTACGAGTGACGATTATTCTCACGAGGGCCGAATCATTTGTGCCAGCTCCTTTCATGGCGTGATAAAGTCTTTCAGCAAAGAAGGCTGGGCGATTCAGGGCACACTGCACTGCAAGGAAGATCATTTCAAAGCATCAGGAGTCACGGCTAACCGAGCCCGGCCCTAGCAGCGTTTCCAGCGCCGGGACCCAGCTTTAATCTCAAACGGCTTTGTTGTAACTATCGAGGTGTCAAAATATTTAGTCTGGTCGTCCACTCTCAGATGGTTGTTGCAACATTATGACACACAAACACACACACACACACACACACACACACAGAGGAAGGGGATGCTGTAACAATGGAGGCTGGGGAAACCCATTTTGGAATATCTATCCTCCACGAGTACAGCAGGATTTTACGGCATGTCCGAATGTAGGAACAGGCTGGGGATTTAACAGCTTTTGGGCAGCAAAATGATGGGGGTATATCAGTGACGGCGAACCTTTTCGAGACCGAGTGCCCAGAATGCAACCCAAAACCCACTTATTTATCGCAAAGTGCCAACACGGCAATTTAACCTGAATACTGAGGTCTTAGTTTAGAAAAACGGTTGGCTCCGAGGCGTGCGTTACTTGGGAGTAAGCTTGGTGGTAGTCGGTGGCTTTGCTTTGAAGCAACCGTGCAACTCTTCCAACAGGTGAATCATGACCCTAGGAGGGTTTACTCAGAAGCAAGCCCCATTGCCAGCAACTAAGCTTACTCCCAGGTAAAGGATCACACTTTAGTTCTTTACATGAAAATTGGTGGGGTTTAACAGCGCTTAACAGGGTTACCTACACTGCCTCCCCAAAACTTAATGCTAATAATCAAGCCCAGCGGCCCAGGCCAGCCTAGATGTGTGGGGGAGGGGAGGGCGACTCTGTTTGCTCGTGCCCACAGAGAGGGCTCTGAGTGCCACCTCTGGCACCTGTGCCATAGGTCCGCCATCCCTGGGTTATATGATGGAGGCAGAGATGTGTCTGGAGAGGAGGGCTGGGTCCCCTACTAGGGATCCTTCCAGCTCAGAAGATACTGCATAGACTTCCACTGCAGCCTGGTTAATAGCAGCTTTGTTACAACAGAATCCGTGTTTTTGCTTCTGTCAGGAGGCAGCATTTAGTGGCAGGACCTTTGGAGGCAAAGTGGAATTCAGGCAACAGTGAGCCTTGCTGGTTCAGGCCTTTGATGTACCTAGTCCAGCATCCTGGCTCACACAGAGGTCAAACAGTTGCCCTGGCGGGTAGAATCTTGAGGCCTTCCCCTGATGCAGCCTCTTAGCATTGGGTTTCAGAGGCAGCCTGCCCCTGAATATGGCTGTCCCTTAACTCAGCATGGCTAATAGCCATTGAGGGACCTTGGGGCACACCTGAATATCCGGATGCACGACATACATATAGTGCAGTGATGGCGAACCTTTTCGAGACCAAGTGCCCAAATTGCAATCCAAAACCCACTTATTTATCACAAAGTGCCAACACGGCAATTTAACCTGAATGCTGTGGTTTTAGTTTAGAAAAAACGGTTGACTCCGAGGCACACATTACTCGGGAGTAAGCTTGGTGGTAGTCGGTGGCTTTGCTTTGAAGCAACCGTGCAACTCTTCCAACTACACTGCTTCCCCAAAACTAGGTCTTAGGTTTAATGCTAATAATCGAGCCCAGCGGCCCAGGCCAGCCTAGATGTGGGGAGGAGGGGGGCACTCTGTTTGCACGTGCCCACAGAGAGGACTCTGAGTGCCACCTCTGGCACCCGTGCCATGGGTTCGCCACCACTGATATAGTGAATCTAGACTGCCTGTGAGCAAAGAGTTTTATTTTTTTTCCAGATTTGTGCTTTTTGCTCATTAAAGACTCAATTCAATTTTTTAAAAACCCATTACTGTTACCCTAGGAAGCCTCCACTTTAATTGGGGGAATCAGCTGTGAAAGATGAGCAAGATGGACTAATTGGGATCAATAAACTGTCGGCCCAGTCTAGCAGGAAAACCAGAAACCAAGAATTGCTTGCTTTTCCACGGTCCCAACAATAAGGCAGGAGAGACTTTGATGAGCCATCTGGGCCCAGAGAGTGCCAGGACTATTCCTATGAATACCGGTTGATTGCCATGATGGATGCAGATAAGATAAATCAGCTTGGAGCCCTGATTCAATCACCTCAGGGTGATGGAGTGCAGACTGTCCTGCCAGGCACATTTCAAGTGCTTGATCAGCGATAATTGCTGGGAGGACTCAGCCACCAAAAAGTCCTCTTTCAAGAGCTGGATGCGGGAGGAGTCTCTTACCAATCGCCTTCAAGCCACGCTCGACATTTCCAGAAAACTCCCGGTCGATGCTGCTCAGGAGGTCACGGTTGGCAATCTGCACAGAGAAGTCGGGGGAGAGCAATGTCAGGACTGAGCCTGTCGGTGCAGATGGGGGGGGTATGGCAAGGGGGGGGGATGTTTTACTGCTTGTTACTTTGAAGATGTCCGGTGCTCCTTCCCTCCCCTTCCACCCCAGGACTTCCCGGACACAGATCTTATCTGCAAAGGAGTGTGACCTGTTCCCAATCCTGCAGGACTTTGTAGTGGAAATGTAGTGGAAATTGTAGAGGCCATTTGGCTGTGGGCGGAGGGGGGGGGGCAGGGGGGTATAGCTGATGGATCTGAGCGAGCGGCTCAGATTCCTCTTTACATTGTTGCCCTTCGCATCTTTTGGAATAAAGGCTTTAGAACAAATCTACAGTTTCCGTCATTTCCAGGGTCTGACAAGCAGAAGGGCTGAGTGGAGACCAACCCAGGTCCCGGACATAGGAGCAGCAGTGGCGTAGGAGGTTAAGAGCTCGTGTGTCTAATCTGGAGGAACCGGGTTTGATTCCCAGCTCTGCCACCTGAGCTGTGGAGGCTTATCTGGGGGATTCAGATTAGCCTGTACACTCCCACACCTGCCAGCTAAGAATTTGTTGACCTTGGAGCTATCTCACAGCTTCCCGGAGACTCTCCTCAGCCCCACCTACACGCTGCCAGGGTATTATTTGTTGTGAGGGAGGAAGGAGACCTGCAAGAGGAGATTATAGTAAGCCCCTTTGAGTCTCCTTGCAGGAGAGAAAGGGGGGATATAAATCCAAAACTCTTCTCTCTTCTTCTTCTTCCCAGCCACCCCTGGTCTGCGGTGCCAGCCCCAGCAGAGAAACACCCTTCAGTGGGGGCTTCAGAGTGGGACAGCTTAGGATGGCCCTGCACCTCCACAGAAATACACAGTAGTTCCCCCCCACACACACACACACACATGCATTACCCGAGAGTAAGCTTCAACGGTGGCTTTCAGCTGTGGCAAGCTTCTCGTGGCCAGGATCATGTTGAAGCAGGATTCATCCGTACCCAGTTTTCCTTCACCTGCTTGGAAAAGGCGCTGAGCATCTTGCTGAGCCTTCTGGAAGTCCACCGTTTGATTCTCCTCGCGATTCCCCTGCAAGATGAAACAGGCGTATTAGCAACACACAGCAGGCGACACGCTCACCCACAAACTGCCCTCAGCAGATTTCAGCCTGGCGTTTAACCTCTTGCCACTCGTTGGGAGGTGACGGCAGAAGAGGGGGCTATAGCCAGCTGTGAGGTGTGCGCCATTTTGATTCTATTGATGAGGAAGAAAAAGAAGAGTTAAATTTTCTCTACCTTACAAAATAATGATCAAAGCAGCACATGCAACAATAGCTTTAGGCTGGAAAGAAAAGAAAAAATGGACAATCCAGAAATGGTTGGATTACATCTGGGAACAAGTGACACTGGACATTTTCGACATAATAACAAAGAAGATAGAAGCTGGCGAGACAAACAGGCCGAGAATCTTGAAGATATGAGGTCCCATTATCACGAGGACTGGATGAAAAAAGCTGGAGTCAATGAGGAGAAATGGGAGAAAAGATTACACCCACCCCCCCCCCCCCCCCCCCCCCCCCCCCCCCCCCCCCCCCCCCCCCCCCCCCCCCCCCCCCCCCCCCCCCCCCCCCCCCAACCCCCCCGCCCCCCACCCCCCCCCCCCCCCCGCCCCCCCCCCCCCCACCCCCCCCCCCCCCCACCCCCCCCCCCCCCCACCCCCCCCCCCCCCCACCCCCCCCCCCCCCCACCCCCCCCCCCCCCCACCCCCCCCCCCCCCCACCCCCCCCCCCCCCCACCCCCCCCCCCCCCCACCCCCCCCCCCCCCCACCCCCCCCCCCCCCCACCCCCCCCCCCCCCCACCCCCCCCCCCCCCCACCCCCCCCCCCCCCCACCCCCCCCCCCCCCCACCCCCCCCCCCCCCCACCCCCCCCCCCCCCCACCCCCCCCCCCCCCCACCCCCCCCCCCCCCCACCCCCCCCCCCCCCCACCCCCCCCCCCCCCCACCCCCCCCCCCCCCCACCCCCCCCCCCCCCCACCCCCCCCCCCCCCCACCCCCCCCCCCCCCCACCCCCCCCCCCCCCCACCCCCCCCCCCCCCCACCCCCCCCCCCCCCCACCCCCCCCCCCCCCCACCCCCCCCCCCCCCCACCCCCCCCCCCCCCCACCCCCCCCCCCCCCCACCCCCCCCCCCCCCCACCCCCCCCCCCCCCCACCCCCCCCCCCCCCCACCCCCCCCCCCCCCCACCCCCCCCCCCCCCCACCCCCCCCCCCCCCCACCCCCCCCCCCCCCCACCCCCCCCCCCCCCCACCCCCCCCCCCCCCCACCCCCCCCCCCCCCCACCCCCCCCCCCCCCCACCCCCCCCCCCCCCCACCCCCCCCCCCCCCCACCCCCCCCCCCCCCCACCCCCCCCCCCCCCCACCCCCCCCCCCCCCCACCCCCCCCCCCCCCCACCCCCCCCCCCCCCCACCCCCCCCCCCCCCCACCCCCCCCCCCCCCCACCCCCCCCCCCCCCCACCCCCCCCCCCCCCCACCCCCCCCCCCCCCCACCCCCCCCCCCCCCCACCCCCCCCCCCCCCCACCCCCCCCCCCCCCCACCCCCCCCCCCCCCCACCCCCCCCCCCCCCCACCCCCCCCCCCCCCCACCCCCCCCCCCCCCCACCCCCCCCCCCCCCCACCCCCCCCCCCCCCCACCCCCCCCCCCCCCCACCCCCCCCCCCCCCCACCCCCCCCCCCCCCCACCCCCCCCCCCCCCCACCCCCCCCCCCCCCCACCCCCCCCCCCCCCCACCCCCCCCCCCCCCCACCCCCCCCCCCCCCCACCCCCCCCCCCCCCCACCCCCCCCCCCCCCCACCCCCCCCCCCCCCCACCCCCCCCCCCCCCCACCCCCCCCCCCCCCCACCCCCCCCCCCCCCCACCCCCCCCCCCCCCCACCCCCCCCCCCCCCCACCCCCCCCCCCCCCCACCCCCCCCCCCCCCCACCCCCCCCCCCCCCCACCCCCCCCCCCCCCCACCCCCCCCCCCCCCCACCCCCCCCCCCCCCCACCCCCCCCCCCCCCCACCCCCCCCCCCCCCCACCCCCCCCCCCCCCCACCCCCCCCCCCCCCCACCCCCCCCCCCCCCCACCCCCCCCCCCCCCCACCCCCCCCCCCCCCCACCCCCCCCCCCCCCCACCCCCCCCCCCCCCCACCCCCCCCCCCCCCCACCCCCCCCCCCCCCCACCCCCCCCCCCCCCCACCCCCCCCCCCCCCCACCCCCCCCCCCCCCCACCCCCCCCCCCCCCCACCCCCCCCCCCCCCCACCCCCCCCCCCCCCCACCCCCCCCCCCCCCCACCCCCCCCCCCCCCCACCCCCCCCCCCCCCCACCCCCCCCCCCCCCCACCCCCCCCCCCCCCCACCCCCCCCCCCCCCCACCCCCCCCCCCCCCCACCCCCCCCCCCCCCCACCCCCCCCCCCCCCCACCCCCCCCCCCCCCCACCCCCCCCCCCCCCCACCCCCCCCCCCCCCCACCCCCCCCCCCCCCCACCCCCCCCCCCCCCCACCCCCCCCCCCCCCCACCCCCCCCCCCCCCCACCCCCCCCCCCCCCCACCCCCCCCCCCCCCCACCCCCCCCCCCCCCCACCCCCCCCCCCCCCCACCCCCCCCCCCCCCCACCCCCCCCCCCCCCCACCCCCCCCCCCCCCCACCCCCCCCCCCCCCCACCCCCCCCCCCCCCCACCCCCCCCCCCCCCCACCCCCCCCCCCCCCCACCCCCCCCCCCCCCCACCCCCCCCCCCCCCCACCCCCCCCCCCCCCCACCCCCCCCCCCCCCCACCCCCCCCCCCCCCCACCCCCCCCCCCCCCCACCCCCCCCCCCCCCCACCCCCCCCCCCCCCCACCCCCCCCCCCCCCCACCCCCCCCCCCCCCCACCCCCCCCCCCCCCCACCCCCCCCCCCCCCCACCCCCCCCCCCCCCCACCCCCCCCCCCCCCCACCCCCCCCCCCCCCCACCCCCCCCCCCCCCCACCCCCCCCCCCCCCCACCCCCCCCCCCCCCCACCCCCCCCCCCCCCCACCCCCCCCCCCCCCCACCCCCCCCCCCCCCCACCCCCCCCCCCCCCCACCCCCCCCCCCCCCCACCCCCCCCCCCCCCCACCCCCCCCCCCCCCCACCCCCCCCCCCCCCCACCCCCCCCCCCCCCCACCCCCCCCCCCCCCCACCCCCCCCCCCCCCCACCCCCCCCCCCCCCCACCCCCCCCCCCCCCCACCCCCCCCCCCCCCCACCCCCCCCCCCCCCCACCCCCCCCCCCCCCCACCCCCCCCCCCCCCCACCCCCCCCCCCCCCCACCCCCCCCCCCCCCCACCCCCCCCCCCCCCCACCCCCCCCCCCCCCCACCCCCCCCCCCCCCCACCCCCCCCCCCCCCCACCCCCCCCCCCCCCCACCCCCCCCCCCCCCCACCCCCCCCCCCCCCCACCCCCCCCCCCCCCCACCCCCCCCCCCCCCCACCCCCCCCCCCCCCCACCCCCCCCCCCCCCCACCCCCCCCCCCCCCCACCCCCCCCCCCCCCCACGAGACTTGCTGGAGGCTAGAGCAGGCTGGCCCCTACTTGAACGTGTGGGGTGGAGGAAGAGGGAGCCAACCAGTTTTTTCTAAACTAAAACCTCAGCAGTCAGGTTAAATTGCCGGGTTGGCACTTTGCAATAAATAAGTGGGGTTTGGGTTGCAATTTGGGCACTCGGTCTCAAAAAGGTTCGCCATCACTGCTCTAGAGGTCTACAGCAGAGGTCTACACCTATAGTAGGTGAGGCCATGGGAAAGGGGAGAAACAGAAAAATCCATTCTCCATTTTTTTTTAGCCTGGTACCTGGATGTAATCATCAAGTAAAAACTGTCTTGCTGAAACTTATCTGTGTAAAGGTACAGAATCCCTTTTGGTGGCAAAGGAAAGTGCAGTTAAGTCACAGCTGACGTACGACAACACAGAAGTGGTTTCAAGACTAGCAGAGGTGGTTTGCCATCGCCTGCGTCCGCACTGCAGCTCTGTGCTTCCTTGGAGGTCTCCCACCCGCTTTCTCACCAGAGCTGAAGTTTTTTAGCTTTCAAGATCTGACAAAACTGACCTAGCCTAGGCTATCCAGGTGAGGGCAAAAAATGAACACAAACAGGTGTGCAGCGTGAAACTACCGTATATACTCATGTATAAGTCGAATTTTTCAGCACATTTTTAATGCTGAAAAAGCTCCCCTCGACTTATATGCGGGCCATTAAAATTTTGTGTGTGTTTTTATTTGCTGGCCAGCAGGGGGCGCCGTTTTTATGCTAGAGGCACCAAACTTTCAGGGTTCCCTCAGAAGACTCTCCTGATGATACCAGCCAAGTTTGGTAAAGTTTGGGTCAGGGGATCCAAAGTTATGGACCCCCAAAGGAGGTGCCCCCATTCCCCATTGGCCTGCCAGCATGGCCAATTGATGGGAATTGTAGTCCATAACATCTGGAGTGCCAAAGGTTTGCCACCACGGCTCTAGAGCAAACAAGCAGGTTTTTATGCTCGGTCATAAACAAACGATCTTAATTTTGCTTTGTATTTAGTCTTTTAATTTTTTGTCTTTTATTTTAAATCTTTCTACTATGCCATTAAAGGTTATCTATTATATATTTACTTGACACTCAAGGCAGTCCATAGAATTATGCAATAATACCCAGAAGATTGCCAATGCAATAAAAACAGTACACTGCAAATCAGGGGCGGAGCGAGGGGGAACTGCGCCCAGAGAACGTGTGCGCCCTGCGCCCCTGCCACGCCACGTCCCCTTGGCGCTACGCCACTGCTGCAAACTACAAACAGTGCAATGAAAACCATGTAATCCCTATTGGTCACACAAGGGTATGTCACAGGCAGATTCCACATGGGCAGTGTGAAACAGCAGTGTGAAAACGGTGTAAAATGGTTTAAAATGGTGTGAGAGGGTTTACACCGTTTTCACACCGCTGTTTTTGGCCCATGCGGAATCCGCCCCAGAGACCTAACCCTCCTGGGCTTAACAGTTTAAATTATAAGCAAATGAATACTTACAGGATACCCAGGAAAAGCAGGGTAGCCTGAGGGAGGATATCCGGGGTATGACATCCTATAAAAGAGGAGGGACACGTGTGAGAATTGCTGCCGAGCAGCGGCCGCTTCCGCAAGCGGATGCTTCAGCACTTGAAGAGCACAAAACAACACAGCACAACAAGAGAATGCGAGGAAAAGTAGATACGGGGCCACAAGGAAAGTTGGTCAGTTGCCCTATTAGAAGAACAAGAAGAAGAGTTTGGATTTCTATCCCCCCTTTCTCTCCTGTGGGAGACTCAAAGGGGCTGACAATCTCCTTGCCCTTCCCCCCTCACAACAAACACCCTGTGAGATGGGTGGGGCTGAGAGAGCTCCGAAAAGCTGTGACTAGCCCAAGGTCGCCCAGCTGGCGTGTGTGGGAGTGCACAGGCTAATCTGAATTCCCCAGATAAGCCTCCACAACTCAAGTGGCAGAGCTGGGAATCAAACCCGGTTCCTCCAGATCAGAGTGCACCTGCTCTTAGCCACTGCTCTTAGCCACTACGCCACTGCTGCTCCTATACCTCTACAGGAGTCAACTATACCTCTACAGAAGTCTTGCAGTAACAACAAGCCTACAAAGAATGACTTCCAACAACTGTATACAATGGGAGCTGGGGGGAGTGAGAGCTGTGAAGCTTAATCATGTGACAGGAAGTGGTACAAACACAGGAAGTACTCCTGGTGCTAATTCATACCTTTAAAGCAACAGGTTAACTCAGAAACACGTGTAGCTGCCTCCTAGAATGAGATCCATTGGCCCACCAATGCAGCTTTGTCTTCTCAAAATGGTAGCAGCTCCCCAGGATTCCAGGTTGGAGGTCTTTCACGTCACCTGCTGCCTGGTCCTTTTGACTGGAGATGCCACCAAGGATTGAACCCGGGACCTTCTCCATACCCAGAAGATGCTTTGGCACTGAGCAATGGATCTCCCCGCTATCATCACATTCACGGGGGAGGAGGCTGCCCAACTCCTGACAGATTTGTAGACCCTGTGAGGCTTGATGCGTGCATCACCCTCAATAGGCAGGTTTTGCCCCTGCACTCTGTCTACACAGCTTGGGGTGGGGGGGTGGGGGCGGGGAGAAGAACTGAGCCATTTGTCTCGGTGTGTGTGGGGGGCAGAGGTGGGATCCAACAGGTTCTCACTGGTTCCCGAGAGTAGGTTACTAATTATTTGTGTGTGCCGAGAGGGGGTTACTAATGGGTGATTTTGCCACGTGACTTTTGCCTTAGTTACGCCCCTCCTCTCAGCAATAGCGCGCAGAACTTGAAGCAGTTTAGCAGGAGGTGCACCAGCCTGCACCTGCGTGCATTCGTTTCCTGCCCAAAGACCGACGCAGCGGCTGCGTCTGTGCCACAGCCCCGCCCAGGAATGCCCAGCCACGCCCCCGTCGTGCCCCGCCCATCCCCATTGGTTCTACGCCACAGTTTGAATCCCACCACCATGGGAACCTGTTACTAAAATTTTTGGATCCCACCACTGGTGGCGGGGGTGTTCTTTGCAGAGTTTGGAGGGGCTGCACATACCTGGGGTTTGGGGTAATTAAACATTTGGCAGAAGCCACTGAATTTATGACTGAAGAAATCAGAGGACTTATTTTAAAGCAATACAGATTTGAGAGGATCGTAATATTTGTAATCACGGTCACTATGAGTATGTATTCCCACCCCTCCCATTTCATCTTCATCTTCCAATCTTCCACAAATATACAAAAAGTGCAAAATCACACTGAAAACAACAGTGAATTTCACTCTGGACAGTAGGATGTTCAAATAAGAGTCAAAGCCAAAAATGAGCTGGGCTGATCTCCTACTCTTGACACTGCTTGTTTGAATAAACTTGTTCTGAAGCATACCTGGTCACATTTGCTAGTTTGGAGACAAAAACGTCTGGAGTCAAAAAGAAAAAAACATGACGATGTGTCATGCCCCCAGACTGTTCAATAATGAAACTCTGTATTCAGATGAATTCTTTATTATGAAACAGCATCAGGGAAGAGCATTTAGACTTCTATTGCCAGAACTAAAGTTTATACACCAAAGCACCCTCCATTATACCCCTCGTCATCCCCTCCTCCCCGTCACACAGCAGCACTCCAAGCCTCGGTTCTCAGGTGAATTTGGGACCCCTCCAGTCCAACAGTCCAGAGCCAACGTGGTCTTCACTGAGGTCAAAACAACCCATATTTCCCAGTGCTTAACAGAGCAACGGCTAGCAGGTGTCCCCAAACAAACTTTGGGGATTGTTTTAAATCTGGTGGGGGGTTTTCTTATGTATTTTACCTGTATCGTCTTATATGCCAATAAAGGCTTGGTGCTATGCTATGCTAGCAGGTGTCCAATGAGCTGATAAAGCATTGCCAGAATAAAATAAAAGTACAGCAACATCAGTTAGATAAGGGGGGAGGGGGAGGATTCCATGTCTCAGCCATGAGACATGGCAGGACCAAGCCAAAACTGGGCAGATCCTGACACAATGTTGATTGTTGTATAAGGAACTACTTTATGCACAAGTCTATTCAAGCACAGCAGTCTCTATTTTGAGCTCCTCACAGTTTCAGGTAAAGGTCTTTCCCAACCCTGCTACATAAGAGCGTAAACTAGAGTTGCCCCAGACTGAGCATGCAAATATGTGCTCCGCCATTCGTGCTTACAGGCACGGACAACTGAAAATGTAGATTGAGGGAGTAGGGGAGTTGCGATCTTTTATTTATTTACATCATTTATACGCCACCTTTCTCACAGGGACTCAAGGCACATTAATCAGAACAAATCAATACTACAGAGTGGGATATTCAATAGACAATGCAATAGAATTTGTTATGTAGAGATCTAGCAACCAACCTGAGGTTAGTTTTCATTATTATAGTGACTCAAATTATAGTGACTCATTATTATAGTGACTCAAATAGCACAATAATTAATTGCAAAATTATATCCTTTAGTACATTTTAGAGCGTAGCTATGTTGGTGTGCAACAGAACAGCTAGATCAGAGTCCAACAGCACCTCAGAGGCCAACAAGATTTTCAAGATATATAAGTGTTTGAGAGTTAAAAGTCTCTTTGTCAAACGCTACCAATATCTAATGAAAGGAGTTTTGATGAAGGGAACTTCTACACAAAACAATTTGTTCGTCTCTAAGGTGCTACTGGTCTCAAATCTAACTGTCCGTTAGCAAGTCTTTTCAATGTCATTTCATCCCATTTAGTATCTACTTAGTTCTTGCAGAAAGGCAGAATTCAATCATTTTCAAAGGGCCACACAACTAATGTGTGGCGTAGAGGTAGTGGCATAGTAGGTTAAGAGCAGGTGCATTCTAATCTGGAGGAACCGGGTTTGATTCCCTGCTCTGCCGCCTGAGCTGTGGAGGCTTATCTGGGGAATTCGGATTAGCCTGTGCACTCCCACACACGCCAGCTGGGTCACCTTGGGCTAGTCACAGTTCTTCTGAGATTTCTCAGCCCCACCCACCTCACAGGGTGTTTGTTTGTGAGGCGGGGAGGGCAAGGAAATTGTAAGCCCCTTTGAGTCTCCTTACAGGAGAGGAAGGGGGGATATAAATCCTAACTCTCCTTCTTCTAATTAATAGCATTTGATTGAAAAAAGTGCCAAAAGACTCACAGCCATATATTTTCTGGGAGGATGAGAGTCAAGGGTGCACAGGATGCCCTTTGTGGCCGCCCTGTGGGGTCTGGGCCGAGCATCAGTTTCTCCTCTCTTGTGGGTATTTAAGCCTCAGCATTTCTCACAAGGAAGGAGAGTTGCAGGCACTTAGCCTGGCCATGGCTTGAAACACAAACCTTTCAACCCAGCTGAAAGCCTGGGGGACTCTTCAGCCCTTAGCGCCCCTGAGTCAGACAGACATGAAGATCCAGGACTAAATAAGGAAGTACTGTTCTTCTAGCTGTTGTTTTTTTCTATTTAAATTGCATCTTGTAAGCCGCTATGGGTTCCCACAGGTGAGAAAAAGAAGATAAAATACTTAGAAGGAGAAGAAGAGTTTCGATTTATATCCCCCCTTTCTCTCCTGCAGGAGACTCAAAGGGTCTTACAATCTCCTTGCCCTTCCCCCCTCACAACAAACACCCTGTGAGGTAGGTGGGGCTAAGAGAGCTCGGAGAAGCTGTGACTAGCCCAAGGTCACCCAGCTGGCGTGTGTGGGAGTGTACAGGCTAATCTGGATTCCCCAGATAAGCCTCCACAGCTCAGGCGGCAGAGCTGGGAATCAAACCCGGTTCCTCCAGATTAGATACAGGAGCTCTTAACCTCCTACGCCACTGCTGCTCCTACTTAAACAAACAAATTAATACAAAATTGCTAAAGCGTTAACTAGAGGCTGTCTATTATTTAAGTATCCAAATCCAAATCCAAAACCTTTATTAGGCATAAAACCGGTGTGTGTCAAGAATTCCAAATACAATAAGATGATCATTATTGCACAACTTGCAGAACACAGAGCAAAAATATAGCAACAGCTTCAGAGATTTCAACATTAGAGTTATTTAGAAGCTTAGCCATTTTTATCTTATCAAAAAGGAGCATAAATCCTGTTGGTAATACAGTTCTCAAATCAGTTCTGATGTTGTTGTATTTTGAACAGTGAAGCTGAATATGAGAAAGTGTATCAGTTGTATCAGGACAAAATCGACAGCAACGTTCATTTTGTGGAATATTACAGAAGCGAATTATTTAAGTATGTTAAACTCATTGGTCCATTCTGCGAGGCATAAACAAGATGTCCTGGGTTTGCAAAACAAAAAAAAGGCACCTTGGGGAGGAACGCCACACAGCTTTTTCCTCAGGATGCCTTATTTCAGCTTGAGCCGTCTGTCCTGAACCAACCCGTGGGCACTGAGGACTCTGACGCAGAGCCTAAAGACTTGGTGCATTCAGAGCTGGCTCCTCGCCAGGAGATGCGGGCACCAAGCCCTTCCTTGCAAGCGCTGCTGGGAGAGCCCATCAAGAATCTCAGAGGAGCCGAGTAACAAGCCAGCTGCGCAAAGGAGCAAAGGCAGAGGCCACAGGTGCAGAGTCAAAGGAGAAGAGCTGGCACGGCTGCCAGATATGGAAGAAGGCTCTGCGAAATGGATGCATCGGCCTCTGAGAAAGACCACGCCCTTACAGGATAATTAGCCAGGACTTCCCATATAAACCCTTAAGAACATAAGAAAGAGCCTGCTGGATCTGGAGTCCATCCAGTCCAGCACTCTGCAACTCGCAGTGGCCCACCAGGTGCCTTGGGGAGCTCACATGGAGGATGTGAAAGCAGTGGTCTTCTGCTGCTGCTGCTCCCGAGCACCTGGTCTGTTAAGGCATTTGCAATCTGAGATCAAGGATCAAGATTGGTAGCCGTAGATCGACTTCTCCTCCATAAATCTGTCCAAGCCCCTTTTAAAGCTATCCAGGTTAGTGGCCGTCACCACCTCCTGTGGCAGCATATTCCAAACACCAATCACACTGAAGAAGTGTTTCCTTTTATTAGTCCTAATTCTTCCCCCCAGAAAGAGACAATAGGTCACCACAGGCTCCACAGGGGTGGTCGTCGTTCTCTCTTTACCAGAGACAGACAGGATGGATTAGCCAGCTGCACACCCACAGCACAGTGAGTCACTGAGCTGCGTGTGCTCAGAAGCGTTCTGCAGTGAAACAAGAGTCCACGCCCTTCACGAAGGCAGTTTCATAACATCAAGCAGGAAATGAATTAATTTAATGGAACAGCTGACTGATGGGAAAGGTCGCTAAAGCTATATCTTTTTCCACCAAAAGAACTATGCAGAATTGTATTAAGAACATAAGAACAAGCCAGCTGGATCAGACCAGAGTCCATCTAGTCCAGCTCTCTGCTATTCGCAGTGGCCCGCCAGGTGCCTTTGGGAGCTCACGTGCAGGAGGTAAAAGCAAGAGCCTTCATCTGCCACAATGGTATTCATCTGCCACTGTATCCTGGACCTTCTCTGAAATCCCAGTGGAGTCCTACTTTTACACTCCGTTCCTGTTCTGCTCAGTTAAGTAGCAGCGTTGCAGCATTGTGGAGAGGGAGTCAGGAAGAGGCACCGGCAGGCAGGGCGGCGGAGAGACGGGAGGGAGGTGTGGGAGTGACTCGTTGGTGGCTCGCCAACTTGCCTGGGGCTCCGGCTCCTACTGAAGCAAGGGAAGCATCAGGTGGAGGGCCAGCACAGGGCGCAACGTTGCAGTCTCTGGCCCTGACACGGCACCTTCCTTTTCAGCCTAGCCCAGAGTTGGAAGATCCGCTTCTTGTTCCCCTGCGTCGTGGTCAGTGAAACCGGGAGTGAGAGCAGAGGAAGACCAAGCACCTAGTGTTTCTCTGGTGCCTGGCTGAAGGGTTTGGGGTTGCTTTTTGAGGGGGGCAATCTGGGCACATCAAGTCATGGCAGCTCTGGTCGTCAGCAAAGTGGGGGGGCAACCTCCCCGTGTCCTTCTCTGGGATGGGGCACAGTGCTGCGGTCTCCAGGTTTGACGTGCTGCTGAACTGTGCCACTCCGGAGGCCCCTCCCAACTCTGCCGAGCCACCTAACAGACCTACTTTCAACCACGAAAGCATGCTACTTCCATCCCACCGCACTTGGTTCTTTTGGTGGAAAAGGCTATAGAAAACTTTCCAGGATATTTAAAAGGCCGTACTTATTTTAATTCAAATGCTGTGCAAATAAATTTACAACAAACCATTTTCTGTACATAAAACATGCCAAGGATCATAGCTCTAAAGCCATTCAATATATTTTAAAGGAAAAAAATTAATCAGTATGAAAAACATTATCCTGTTAAACAAAGAAGAAGTTTGGATTTATACTCCACCCCCCATTTCTCTCCTGTAAAGAGTTTACAATCTCCTTTCCCTTTCCCCCCACCCCAACAACAAACACCTTGTGAGGTGGGTGGGGCTGAGAGAGCTCTGAAGAGCTGTGACTCACCAAAGGTCACCCAGCTGGCGTGTGTGGGAGCTCACAGCCCCAGCCTGTAGCACACATGGAAGAAATACAAGCTGTCTATAATATGCACCTCTGGCAATTGTGCACTTACTGCGCAAATGGAGATTTTTCATACGTTCCTGCGAAATTCCCTCCAGATAGCCCAAGATTTATCTTATTGATCTTGTGGTTTCTCCATGAATTTCTCCCCAGTTCACAATCCATTGTGGAAACAAGAGGTCCATCACTCTGCTGCTCTCTATGCTGCAGGTTGTTTGAAGTTGTTCCCACACCCGTCTGCAATGCCTGGGAACTTCCAGGCCCACAAAAAATGCACTACAGACATAACTATACTGGAACTGACTAACACCACTTCCACAACATGTAGGAATATGTACATTTGAGTAGTAGTATTTTCCCCTAACCGTTCACATACTGCCCCAAGGCACAGAGAAGTGAACATTTAGCTCTCAGAACCTTGTGTGTTAGACTAGTGCAGGGGTCTGCAGCCTGCGGCTCTCCAGTTGTTCATGGACTACAAATCCCATCAGCCCCTGCCAGCATGGCCAATTGGCCATGCTGGCAGTCCCCCCCCCCCCACCCCCCCCCCCCCCCACCCCCCCCCCCCCCCACCCCCCCCCCCCCCCACCCCCCCCCCCCCCCACCCCCCCCCCCCCCCACCCCCCCCCCCCCCCACCCCCCCCCCCCCCCACCCCCCCCCCCCCCCACCCCCCCCCCCCCCCACCCCCCCCCCCCCCCACCCCCCCCCCCCCCCACCCCCCCCCCCCCCCACCCCCCCCCCCCCCCACCCCCCCCCCCCCCCACCCCCCCCCCCCCCCACCCCCCCCCCCCCCCACCCCCCCCCCCCCCCACCCCCCCCCCCCCCCACCCCCCCCCCCCCCCACCCCCCCCCCCCCCCACCCCCCCCCCCCCCCACCCCCCCCCCCCCCCACCCCCCCCCCCCCCCACCCCCCCCCCCCCCCACCCCCCCCCCCCCCCACCCCCCCCCCCCCCCACCCCCCCCCCCCCCCACCCCCCCCCCCCCCCACCCCCCCCCCCCCCCACCCCCCCCCCCCCCCACCCCCCCCCCCCCCCACCCCCCCCCCCCCCCACCCCCCCCCCCCCCCACCCCCCCCCCCCCCCACCCCCCCCCCCCCCCACCCCCCCCCCCCCCCACCCCCCCCCCCCCCCACCCCCCCCCCCCCCCACCCCCCCCCCCCCCCACCCCCCCCCCCCCCCACCCCCCCCCCCCCCCACCCCCCCCCCCCCCCACCCCCCCCCCCCCCCACCCCCCCCCCCCCCCACCCCCCCCCCCCCCCACCCCCCCCCCCCCCCACCCCCCCCCCCCCCCACCCCCCCCCCCCCCCACCCCCCCCCCCCCCCACCCCCCCCCCCCCCCACCCCCCCCCCCCCCCACCCCCCCCCCCCCCCACCCCCCCCCCCCCCCACCCCCCCCCCCCCCCACCCCCCCCCCCCCCCACCCCCCCCCCCCCCCACCCCCCCCCCCCCCCACCCCCCCCCCCCCCCACCCCCCCCCCCCCCCACCCCCCCCCCCCCCCACCCCCCCCCCCCCCCACCCCCCCCCCCCCCCACCCCCCCCCCCCCCCACCCCCCCCCCCCCCCACCCCCCCCCCCCCCCACCCCCCCCCCCCCCCACCCCCCCCCCCCCCCACCCCCCCCCCCCCCCACCCCCCCCCCCCCCCACCCCCCCCCCCCCCCACCCCCCCCCCCCCCCACCCCCCCCCCCCCCCACCCCCCCCCCCCCCCACCCCCCCCCCCCCCCACCCCCCCCCCCCCCCACCCCCCCCCCCCCCCACCCCCCCCCCCCCCCACCCCCCCCCCCCCCCACCCCCCCCCCCCCCCACCCCCCCCCCCCCCCACCCCCCCCCCCCCCCACCCCCCCCCCCCCCCACCCCCCCCCCCCCCCACCCCCCCCCCCCCCCACCCCCCCCCCCCCCCACCCCCCCCCCCCCCCACCCCCCCCCCCCCCCACCCCCCCCCCCCCCCACCCCCCCCCCCCCCCACCCCCCCCCCCCCCCACCCCCCCCCCCCCCCACCCCCCCCCCCCCCCACCCCCCCCCCCCCCCACCCCCCCCCCCCCCCACCCCCCCCCCCCCCCACCCCCCCCCCCCCCCACCCCCCCCCCCCCCCACCCCCCCCCCCCCCCACCCCCCCCCCCCCCCACCCCCCCCCCCCCCCACCCCCCCCCCCCCCCACCCCCCCCCCCCCCCACCCCCCCCCCCCCCCACCCCCCCCCCCCCCCACCCCCCCCCCCCCCCACCCCCCCCCCCCCCCACCCCCCCCCCCCCCCACCCCCCCCCCCCCCCACCCCCCCCCCCCCCCACCCCCCCCCCCCCCCACCCCCCCCCCCCCCCACCCCCCCCCCCCCCCACCCCCCCCCCCCCCCACCCCCCCCCCCCCCCACCCCCCCCCCCCCCCACCCCCCCCCCCCCCCACCCCCCCCCCCCCCCACCCCCCCCCCCCCCCACCCCCCCCCCCCCCCACCCCCCCCCCCCCCCACCCCCCCCCCCCCCCACCCCCCCCCCCCCCCACCCCCCCCCCCCCCCACCCCCCCCCCCCCCCACCCCCCCCCCCCCCCACCCCCCCCCCCCCCCACCCCCCCCCCCCCCCACCCCCCCCCCCCCCCACCCCCCCCCCCCCCCACCCCCCCCCCCCCCCACCCCCCCCCCCCCCCACCCCCCCCCCCCCCCACCCCCCCCCCCCCCCACCCCCCCCCCCCCCCACCCCCCCCCCCCCCCACCCCCCCCCCCCCCCACCCCCCCCCCCCCCCACCCCCCCCCCCCCCCACCCCCCCCCCCCCCCACCCCCCCCCCCCCCCACCCCCCCCCCCCCCCACCCCCCCCCCCCCCCACCCCCCCCCCCCCCCACCCCCCCCCCCCCCCACCCCCCCCCCCCCCCACCCCCCCCCCCCCCCACCCCCCCCCCCCCCCACCCCCCCCCCCCCCCACCCCCCCCCCCCCCCACCCCCCCCCCCCCCCACCCCCCCCCCCCCCCACCCCCCCCCCCCCCCACCCCCCCCCCCCCCCACCCCCCCCCCCCCCCACCCCCCCCCCCCCCCACCCCCCCCCCCCCCCACCCCCCCCCCCCCCCACCCCCCCCCCCCCCCACCCCCCCCCCCCCCCACCCCCCCCCCCCCCCACCCCCCCCCCCCCCCACCCCCCCCCCCCCCCACCCCCCCCCCCCCCCACCCCCCCCCCCCCCCACCCCCCCCCCCCCCCACCCCCCCCCCCCCCCACCCCCCCCCCCCCCCACCCCCCCCCCCCCCCACCCCCCCCCCCCCCCACCCCCCCCCCCCCCCACCCCCCCCCCCCCCCACCCCCCCCCCCCCCCACCCCCCCCCCCCCCCACCCCCCCCCCCCCCCACCCCCCCCCCCCCCCACCCCCCCCCCCCCCCACCCCCCCCCCCCCCCACCCCCCCCCCCCCCCACCCCCCCCCCCCCCCACCCCCCCCCCCCCCCACCCCCCCCCCCCCCCACCCCCCCCCCCCCCCACCCCCCCCCCCCCCCACCCCCCCCCCCCCCCACCCCCCCCCCCCCCCACCCCCCCCCCCCCCCACCCCCCCCCCAAAAGGAAGGAAGGAAGGAAGGAAGGAAGGAAGGAAGGAAGGAAGGAAGGAAGGAAGGAAGGAAGGAAGGAAGGAAGGAAGGAAGGAAGGAAGGAAGGAAGGAAGGAAGGAAGGAAGGAAGGAAGGAAGGAAGGAAGGAAGGAAGGAAGGAACCCCCGTTTTCTTTTCCTGTGGAAAACGGGTCCAAATGGCTCTTTGAGTGTTAAAGGTTCCCTACCCCTGGCCCAGACTAACACCACTTTAAATTCAGCCTGGCTCATTCCCCCCGCCAGCCCCATCAGGCTTCCACCTGAAGACAGGGAATAAAGCTGGCTTGTGTCTTGCAATGCGCACGCAAAACACAGACATACACACAAGCGTGCCGGCAGAGCTTTAGCCACTCATAGCCTGACAGTGGAATGAATTTCACTTCCCACTGCTATTCACTTCTATGGAAGAAAGTTGGATTGACCGGGAGCGGGGGTAGCCCCCACCCCCTCCCCGGACTTGCGCCCCATTCCGCAGCCGGCGGGCGGGGCAATGCGGGAGACCGGAGGGGAGGCCCGTCGCTGCGTCGACGGGGGACTCGGCTGGTGCTCCGCTCTCCCCTCCGGCGATGGGGGAGGAGGCGTCCTGTTGGGCTGAAGAGGAGAGACGGAAGAGAGCGCGAAGGAGCAGGGGCGGGGGTTTCAACCCCTCGGCAGGCAAGGAAGTCAATAAAAGGGGGAACGTCCAGGAAGGAGTGGGGGGGAAGGACAAGAAGGAGAAGGAGAAAGGGACCGAGAGAAGCAGGGAAGGGACCAACAGAGGGGGTGTACAAGGAGAGGAGAGGCTGGAAGGGGCGACTGCCCAGGAAAGCAAGAAGGGCAGGGAACCATCAGAGGGGGCAGGCACTGGGGGGAAGGGAGAAGCCACCATTCCAGGGGCTAGCAGGGAGGCCTCCCTACTCTCCCTTCCTAGCGTGCTGCAGGCCCTAGGGCAGCTGTGGGCAGTCGGGCCACCCTGTGGCTAAAGCGGCTGTCCCACTTAGTCCACTCCCCGGAGAACGGGAGTGAGGCCGGTAATTCCAGCAGCCGGGCAGGGGAAGGTGGGTTGGCAACAGGGGTCCCGGAGCGGGCCCCGGCCCCAGGCGCAGGACAAAAGTAAATTCAGGGGTAGCCCCCAACATTCTTCCCTGGGCAGGACTGCTGCTGGCACACCAAACAGGTTCAGTTCATGCGCTCCCTTTCTAGATTCCAGCTCACTGACTATCCAGCACCAAAAACCACCAATACCCAGGACAGGCCATCTGCACAAGCTCCGCATGGACACCCTGGAGAACCTGACAAAGATTTTATGACTGTCCAAGCTTTCAAGTGCTTACCTCCTATCCGTTCCGTGTCATAGTAGGAGTACTTCACTGTGAGGGGCGTGAACATAACTCCCATCGTCTTACCAGGGACCCCCATTGCAGTACTAGAGGGAAGAAACACTTCTAGGTGAAACAGCAAATTTGACCTAGCAAGCTTCATCAGTGCATGAATTCCCATAAACTCCTGTGCCAAAATCTTCCACAACTCATGAAATCACACACAGCAATCACACATTCAGTCACACTTAAGAGATATGAAGGCCCAGAAGGAAAATGTGGAAAAACTGAGGAGGGAAAAGCTCCTTCTTTCAAAAGTATTTTTTCCTAACTTCTGCAATGCAAAATAATGGAACATTTGGCAAAACCAAAGAAACAGCTCCTCTTTCAGTGTCAGTGAAATGTTTCTAAAGGCAAGGTTTTTCACCTGGTCCGAGAACAAAGTAATCGGAGGACACAAGCCACCCTTTCAGCCACTCCCTCCATCTCTTGAACCTGAACAGCACCCAGGGAGAAGAGGAGGAGGAGGAGTTTGGATTTATATCCCCCCTTTCTCTCCTGCAGGAGACTCAAAGGGGCTGACAATCTCCTTGCCCTTCCCCCCTCACAACAAACACCCTGTGAGGTAGGTGGGGCTGAGAGAGCTCCGAGAAGCTGTGACTAGCCCAAGGTCACCCAGCTGGCGTGTGTGGGAGTGTGTACAGGCTAATCTGAATTCCCCGGAGAACCCTCCACAGCTCAGGCGGCAGAGCGGGGAATCAAACCCGGTTCCTCCAGATTAGATACACGAGCTCTTAACCTCCTACGCCACTGCTGCTCTCTCCACAGAAAAGCCATTTCAGCCACACAGCGGGAACTGTTGCTGGGCAGGGCTGAAAGGCAATTTCTTCTGCTCTCCCCAGATGGAGAGGTTCTCTGGATTATTTGCTGATCTGCAGTTCTTAGGGAATGTTCCAGTGGTGCAGTGAATCTTCTGAGGCCATTACTTATACATGGTGCAATGCAGCCTTCGCCTTTCCAGCCAATACCTGATATAGGCCTTAATGCTCATGCGCCCATTTTGCAGACTGGTGTCCACAGTGAGGTGAATTGGATTGTGCGCTTCTCGGCTGTAGTATTCGTGGATCAAAACCGAATGTTCTGTGATGTCATGTCCTGTTGCATACCTTCAAGGAAAAGTTGAGATCATTATGAACTCTGCACACTAAAACCTATTCTATCAATACTGAACTTTCAAAGATAGCTATGGCCCAACACAGGAAAATGTTTTTCCGGTTATACAGTGTGACATTGAGAATTTAGATACCGTATATACTCGTGTATAAGTCGACCCGCATATAAGTCGAGGTACCTATTTTTACCACAAAAAACTGGGAAAACTTATTGACTCACGTTGATAAGTCAAGGGTGGGAAAATGCACAGCAGCTACTACAGGTAAAATTTCAAAAATAAAATATAGATACCAATAAAGTTGTATAAATTGAGGCATCAGTAAGTTAAATGTTTTTGAATATTTATTTCAAAGAAAAAGAGTAAACTAGCTCTGTAAGTGGAAAAGAGGGTCATCAAGAACAATATGATATCAACAATAACTTTAAAAGTACAAAAACCTTAGCTTTTTTGTAAGGAAGGGTTTTAAACAATGGATCTTACAATAAAAACTGGAATGAACATGCCTGTTCACTATGATTCAAAACTACCCTGCTTTTTAAAAGAATAGTTCATTATTTTTAGTGTACATATTTTTAAAATTGTACATGGCAGGTGTCATTTTAGAAGGGACATTTACACAACCTGTCAGGGGAGGAATGTTTATGTTAGCAGTACCAACATTTCAGAGTATCTTTAGGAGACCCTCCTGATGATACCACCCAGGTTTGGTGAAGTTAGGTTCAGGGGGTTCAAAGTTATGGACCCTCAAAAGGGTAGCCCCATCTACTATTAGCTGCCATTGGAAACAATGGGAGATGGGAGCACCCACTTTGCGGACCCATAACTTTGGACCCCCTGACCCAAACATCACCAAACCTGGCTGGTATCAGCAAGAGATTATCCTGATGATACCACCCAAGTTTGGTGAAGTTTGGTTCAAGGGGTCCAAAGTTATGAACCGTCAAAATGTAGCCCCATCTACTATTAGCTCCCATGGAAACAATGGGGTGTGGGGGCACCCCCTTTGGGAGTCCATAACTTTGGACCCCCTGAACCAAACTTTACCAAACTTGGCTGGTATCATCAGGAGTGTCCCCTGATGATATTCTAAAATAACTCCCAGAACTGAAATAACTCCCAGAACTAGCCTAAGAACTGCACCCCCTGGAGGCCGACAAAGTAAAAAACCCTACAATATTTTTTAAAATACAGCTGACTCCTGTGTAAGTCGAGCGGGGCTTTTTCAGCACAAAAAATGGGCTGGAAAAACTCGACTTATACAAAAGTATATACGGCACTTCACAAATTAATCTATTCCTTCCTTGTTAACAGGCCCTTTTAAATAAAAACCAAAACAAACCTTAAACAGCAAAAATTGCCCCAGTATCCCCTCAAAAAGTGGAAGCCAGCAATTCCAGCAAGAACAAAGTCTATCACAAAAGTTGCCATTTAGTCTCAGACAGGCTTTGCCTTGCCATACTTGCCTCCGAACCTGGGCTCCCTCCAGCATACTTTTCAAATCTCACCTCCCCATGCTTTTGCCGTGTTTTTATGCAAGCTAGACTTAGCATTCTTCCACTGGTTACCTATAAGGGAAGATTTACAAATATCCCGTACAGCAAGTGGTTTTGCCCATATTGACGGGCATATAGAGACCGCAGAGCATGTATTCTTACACTGTAATTTCTACACATCCCCAAGAGACAGGTTCATCAAACCCCATCTGAATGAAGTTCTACTTCTACTTCTAATTTGGAGGAACCGGGTTTGATTCCCAGCTCCGTCACTTGAGCTGTGGAGGCTGATCTGGGGAATTCAGACTAGCCTGGGCACTCCCACACACGCCAGCTGGATGACCTTGGGCTAGTCACAGCTTCTCGGAGCTCTATTGACCTCTGACAAAGGAAAACTCAAATACTTACTCCATAACAACAATCCTCAGATTACTACTGATGTAGCCACATTCCTAGTAAGGGAAATGAAGATCCGAAATCTCCAAGTCACTCCTGTCTAATCATATGGACAATCAACTAAAACTAGTTTGCATACTTTCTACTTCCCCTATCTGCTATCCTTAGTGGGTAGCTTTATGCTATTTTATGTATTTATACGCCAATAAAAGGTGGTGGTGTTGTACAGCAAGTACTCACAGGGTATTTTAAAGTCTCCTCAGGAAGGAAATTGACCAGATTTGGGTAAGTGGCGTAGGAGGTTAAGATTTGGGAGCAGCAGTGGCGTAGGAGTTTAAGAGCTCGTGTATCTAATCTGGAGGAACTGAGTTTGATTCCCCGCTCTGCTGCCTGAGCTGTGGAGGCTTATCTGGGGAATTCAGATTAGCCTGTGCACTCCCACACACGCCAGCTGGGTGACCTTGGGCTAGTCACAGCTTCTCGGAGCTCTCTCAGCCCCACCTACCTCACAGGGTGTTTGTTGTGAGGGGGGAAGGGCAAGGAGATTGTAAGCCCCTTTGAGTCTCCTTACAGGAGAGAAAGGGGGGATATAAATCCAAACTCTTCTTCTTCTTCTATCAGGCATTTAAAATAGGCTCTAGAGCGTGTCTAGTACTTAACAGTAGGACAGCAGTAAAACTACTCTACATAAACCTATGACAATGTACGTGAAAAGCTTCACAATCCCCACCCTTATAGTCTCCTATAGGAAAGAAAGGGGGGATATAAATCCAAACTCTTCTTCTCTTCTAAGTCAGGGGTGGCCAACCTATGGTGCCCCAGATGCTCATGGACTACAATTCCCGTTAGTCCCTGCCAGCACCATAGGCTGGCCACCCCCAGTGATCGGTTTGGCCCAGGGACTGGAAAAACACACTATCCTTTCTGTGCAGATTTCACTGTGCCAGAGAACAAAACGAGAGCTGGGGGGTTAGAGGGGTGGGTGAAATACGAGGGCATGCTGCAGCAGTGCAGGTGGCTTCTCTGGTACTCCACCAGGCGCAAGCCCCGCCTTTTGCATCACGGTGCTGCCAGGGCATCTGGCCTCAGGAACCGAGCAAAAAGGCATATGGCGTGCTGCTGCATGGGTACGGTTTTGAAAAACAAAGTCAAGCAAATTTTACAAAAATGTTCATATTCCTTAAGAATGAAAGGACAGCAGGGCTGACGTATCAATTTAATATTTATATAAATACAAGGCTCTCACAACATCAGCTTATGGATATAGACCAGTGATAGCGGACCTTTTCGAGACTGAGTGCCCAAATTGCAACCCAAAACCCACTTATTTACCGCAAAGTGCCAACACGGCAATTTAACCCGAGTACTGAGGTTTTAGTTTAGAAAAAAACGGTTGGCTCCGAGGCGTGCGTTACTCAGGAGTAAGCTCGGTGGTAGTCGGTGGCTTTGCTTTGAAGCAACCGTGCAACTCTTCCAACGGGTGAATCACGACCCTAGGAGGGTTTACTAAGAAGCAAGCCCCACTGCCAGCAACCAAGCTTACTTCCAGGTAAAGGATTGTGCTTTAGTTCTTCACATGAAAATCAGTGGGGTTTAACAGCGCTTAACGGGGTTACCTACACTGCTTCCCCAAAACGAGGTCTTAGGCTTAATGCTAATAATTGAGCCCAGCGGCCCAGGCCAGCCTAGATATTGCGGGGGGGGGGGGGGGAGGACTCTATTTGCGCGTGCCCGCAAAGAGGGCTCTGAGTGCTACCTCTGGCACCCGTGCCACAGGTTCTCCACCATTGATATAGACAAATCCCTATAATCTGTTCTCACTGAAGTCATCAATTAAACAGCAACAAATGTCCGATACTGGATGCAAACGGCAACAAGGCAAGACCTTTTCGGAATTATGTCCACACCAACTGGCAGCCCACCAGCCACGCACACCAAGAGCGCCTGGTCCTTCTGCGGCACCAAATATACCCCACTGTCGTATTGTGTAAAGGGCAGCACATGGCTTTTCTGAGCACACACAGTTTCTGTACACGGGAACCAAGACCCTGGAAAATTCAGCCCTCCTGAACTGCCAAAGGAATTTGCTCAGTTGCCACCGCAGCAGAAGAACAGCAACATTTGTGCTGCACGACAAGACAATTAAGCCAGCTATACTGCTGTGTAGTTCTGTATTTGTAAACACAAAGAATAACAATTTACCATCCAAGAATAATCTCACTTGGGGAAACCTTCTTGTGCAGCTCGTACATATTCTTGGCAAACTCCATGTCCACGGCCACCTTAAAAAAAAACAACAGCAACAAATCATAAGAACCTGCAGCAACAAATTCATTTGGCTCAGCCTCAAACACTGACCGGCAGCACCTCTTCGGGACTCAGACATTAGTCCTTTCCAACAATAAAAATGTTAAATGGAAATGCGCAAGGCCTGAACTTTGGACCCTGTGCATGTGAGGGATGCAGACCACAGAAACAGGAGAAGAAGCGTTCTGCCCTGCTCTGCCTTAGGAAGGAGAAGAGCCGCCAGGACAGGCAGGCAGAGAAAGTCAAGGGAAGAGTCATCTAGCCTAGCTTTCACAGATGACTCACAATGACAGCCCTACTAATGGAGCCATTCCAAATAATCTAGAATGCATGCTGCCCGTGGTAGTCAGGCTCCCATGAAGAAGTGTCTAGTAACAACAACCTTTATTAGGCATTTAAAATAGGCTCTAGAACAGTGATTCTCAACCAGGGTACCGTGGTACCCTGGGGTACCATGAGCACGTCCCAGGGGTACCCTGACAATGCTACCACCTGCCCCCCCCCCCCGGAATTAAATGGATTTTGAAGGGGCGGGGGAGGGGGATTTGGAAACCTCATGGGCTTCCTTTAAACAACATTTAAAACAGAATTGTTTTATTTGCCTAAATGTGGTGTGGATTGGGGGGGGTAGATTTAAAGGGAGCTTTCCCTTTAAATCCCCCCAAATCCATGCCGAATTTAGGTAAACAAACAACGCGGCTGTCAATGCTGCTTTCCCTCCCCTCCCCTCCCCCTGCTTGCCACTACCCCCACCTACAGGCCAAAAAAAGGGAAAAAACCCTTAAAAATGCAAAAAATTCAAATGAACCTCAAGGGTACCTTGAGATATGAAGAGCGAGGTCAAGGGTACTGCGACATCGAAAAGGTTGGGAAACACTGCTCTAGAGTGTGTCTAGTACTTAACAGTAGGACAGTAGTAAAGCTACTTTATATAAATCTATGACAACGTATGTGAAAAGCTTCACAATCCCCACCCTTGCAAGAGCGTGCAACACACATCGAACACTTGTCCTGCAGTGCACACACATCGGTCTGCTTACGGGGATGTTCTATCCCAGCAACAACCCCACAATGTTGCGGTCTGCAGCAGGGAGCAGCAAGCACTCCGACTGGCAGAAGGCTGCTCTGAGCCCTGAAATGCTGTCAAGTCCTTTGCTGCCAGCACTCCTTGTCCTGCCTCCTGCACCCGCACCCTATTCTTCCAGTATGATCAGTAACGAGCAAACAAGAGCAGGGATACCAAAGGAGACCAAGGGGCACTCACCTCATCTTCTGACTCATTGTGAGGGACTGAGAAGCAGTTGGTGACCTCCACTGAGTGTTTGTCAACCATGCCTGTGGAATGAAAGAAGAGTCGGTTGGGTTGTCATTACAATGAAAAAGGGGGTGACTCATTTAAAGCACTAAAATCAAGCCATTTGTACACAAGACAGGGGGACTGGAGGGGAAATATTTGGAAAAGTGTTTCCAAACCATTTCTCTCTCCTCCACTCCTGATTTTCCACAGGCACCCACCTTGTTCACTCGAATGGCAAAGCTCGTGCCCAAAGGCCTGCTGGGAACAGAACTGGACTAACCACAAGGCTTCTGTGTAGCCACAAGATTCCACAAGTAAAACGTGAGTTTGTAAATTAAAAAATAAAAGTAAGTTCTCAAACACAACTTGAGGAGGTCTGAGCGTATTCTCTGCCCTCAAGATGGCAAATCTCTTAACCAAAAAAAGAAAAGAAAATTTGCCTTTGAGAGCTTAATTGTATGAGGGAGCAGGGAACTGCCTTGTTGATCATCGTTCCCCCAGCCATTTGTCATATGGGGAGAGCAGCCAATAAGTAGGAAGGCAGGAAGGAAAGGCAGGCAGGGCGGGCTGACCGACCATAGGCCCTGTGGTACATTCCCTTGGTTACTAATATGGGTGGTGACCCCCCAAGCAATGCATCAATCACACACTCACAAGAAAGTACTGCACACCAGGGAGACACTGAACATTATAAAGGGAATTACAGTGTATTGGGATTGGGTGGTGATAGTGACCGCTTTGAGTCCCAATTTCACCACAAATGCACTCAGGGAACAAGGACAGTCCACCCAACAACCCAGGCACAAATGGCCAAAGGTTAAAACCACTGATTCTCAGCCTGTTTCACATGAGAATTGTCAAGGAACGCCTCCTTCCATATGTCCCTGTGCACCAACTACAATGATCTGGCAGGCAGCCAAGGGGGAGGGTAGTGTTCTGGCATCGACTAGCGCCTGGGCCTTTTCCACTGTGGCTCCAGGTCTGTGGAACGGGCCCCCTCTCTGGAGCTCTTCAGGAGGCACTGCAAGGCCTACCTGTTCTCCGGAGCTTTTGTTTGTTGGGGGGGGGGGGGGGGAATGAGGGATTGGTTCTTGCTATGTTGCCTTTGGTTTTAGTTGGGGCTGTTTCCACTGCTATTATTCCACCGCCTTGAACCAAAAGAGGAGAGGCAGGATATAAAAGTTTTAACAAATTAAACAGAATAGAGACTAAAAGGCAGGAGAGAGATCCCCACAGCAGGTGCCATAAAAGCCCAGTCCAGAAACAGCAGTTATAGTGGAGCAGCAGCAACAGCAGCTCTGGAAGAGAAAGTGGCAGCTGGTTTGGAAGCTTCTTCTCCCACTGATTCGGGGGAGGCGGCGGCGAGGCAGCAGGCTCCTGCAGCTCCTCATGGCCCCTCCCAGAAGACTGCTGGAAGGATCACAAGAAAAGCACCTTGAGCATGCCAGTATTATGGGGTGTGTTCTCTTTATAAAAAAAAAAAAGCTGTTATCAGATTTCAACTAGAAGTTTAAGGAAACAACCTATAAGTACATCAAAGGAAAAAGACCCAGTAAAATGTTGCACTGAATGGATGCCAAATGGTACACGGAACAGATGTTCCTAAACTCACTAACCCTAACCCAATCCTGCAAGGTTTATTTGTGTGTGTGTGTGTTGGGGGGGGGGGGGGGGGGTTAGCTTTGCCTAAAGTGACAACTTCCAGTCACCCCATAGGAAACGTAATAATTATAGCACAAAACATGAATCCATTAAACGCTCCGGCTAAACCTAGTGTTGGGGGATGATGCCCACTGGTTAGAATCCGGGTGCAGGAGGCCCTAGAAGACCCAGGTTCGAATCCCACCCATGCCAAAGAGGTGCACTGACCCCAGGGCCAGCCTACCTCATAGGGTTAGAGCGGGAGAGTCCTCCCCCCCCCCGGTTTCCCTGTTGGGCCAAAGGTCAGGGAATAAGCCAGACCGCAGGTCCCGGTACTACCCCCCCCCCCCGGCCAGGGCGCCACCGAAGGAGGGAGCCGGGGAGGGTGCTCTTGCCCCGCCAGGCCCAAGTGCCCCTGACCATGCGCAGAGCGTCGCCGGGGCCTCACCAAGCAGCGTGCCGATGACCCTGCCCGCGCCCTCGTTGCGCCGCTCGAAGCTGTCGACGATCGAGGCCACCACCACCGGGTGGAGGCGGACCGCGCGGCCGCCGGGGAAGGGTGCCGAGAGCGCGGCCGGAGGAGGCGGCGGCGGCGGAGGCGCCTGGGCGGGAGCGGCTGGGGCCGTTGGCGGCGGGGCCTGGGCGGGCGGGGCCTGGGCTACCGCCGGCGAGGGGGGAGAAGCCGCCACGGCCGCCGCCACAGCCGAAGGAGCGCTTGGTGCTGGAGCCGCCATCTTGTCTGGAAAGGGGCGGGCGAAGTGACCCGCGGCGCCGATAGGCTAATTCGGGTGTCAGTCACGTCCGGTCACTTGAGGAGGTCCCGCCCCCCGGCGGCCTAAGGCCGACCAAACACGAGGCGGAGAGGACGAGGCTACCGATTGGTTGACAGGACCCGGCACATTAACGTCATCTCTTCCTTCGGCAGAGAGGTCGCCGACCTTTTTTTTTTTTCTTACTTCCGCCCCCTCGGTTCTTTGGAGCGTCTTGGCAGCTGGATGTCCTCTCTATGGCATAAGGGTGGCTCCTCCGCCGATTTCCGGCTGGTTTGGGATCTCTCCCTCCCTCTGTCTTGGGCGCTTCTTGGAGACCCCGGGGAGGGGGTGGAGCCTGGGGGCGAAGTTTCTGGGGGCTGCTTGGCAGGGCCCGCCCACCGGAAGCAGCCGTTTCCGTTCGGATGTGGTCAAGTCCTGCCCAGCGTGGTCTTGCTGAGGCGCTGCCCAGGGACGCCGCCGCTTCCTTAATTGCGCGGGAGGGGGGGGGTGTCTGAAGCGTGATTCCGCCTGGTTTCTTCATTGTCCAGCTTTCACAACCCATTAATACAATCATAAGATTAGGATGGTGTCATAGAGGCCATCTAGTCCAACCCCCTGCTCCATTCAGGTTTATCCTAGAGCATCCCAGACAGTGAAGGGGAGCTCACCACCTCCTTTGGCAACTCATTCCACTTCTGAACGACTATGACTCTTCTGCATGGTCTGCAGTTTCATGTAGATGTACTGCCAAGGGGTTGGTTGCACCTCTTCGCTGTAGGCAGGGACATCAGGAGGGAACTGAGTTATGTGGGGCAGGGAGACAGTATTTAAGTGGGCAGGAGTCCATCATGTGCAACAAATAATGGTCCAAAGGTTATATAGAGAGAACTGAGCAAAGAGCTCAAGAACCCAACAGTGGGAAGGAAAAAAACCTTAAATAACTAGCTGGGGGGAATTAGTGCAGATGTCTGTACTAATGGCCAGATCATGGGAAATAAACAAGACGAAGTCAAACTCTTAATGCAGCAAAGCAAATATGACATAATCTGCATCACTGAAACCTGGTGGGATGAGTCCATGATTGGAATGTAATAATTGAGGGGTATAATCTATTTCAGAGAAATAGACCAACTAGGAATGGAGGAGGAGTAGAATTATATGTCAGGGAAGATTACAGCTTTAAGCAGGTCCATGACTTAAATCCTGGAAGCCAAGTTGAGAGTATTTGGGTAACAAGGGGGAGGCAAACAACAGTGATCTTATTGTGGGGGGTCTAGTACAGACCCTAAAGCAAGACTGAAGAGTTGGATGATACCTTCCTGGAACAAATAACCAAATTTTCAGAAAGTAGTAGCAGTAATGGGAGATTTCAATTATCCTGATATTTGTTGGGGGTCAAACTCTGCCAAAAGTATAAGGTCCAACAAATTCTTCACTTGCCTTGCAGATAATTTCACGCTCCAGAAGATGGGATCAGTGTCAGGGGGGTGCTATCTATGTCAGGGGGATGTTATCTAGTTAACTGAGAGGCATTCCCAGAACCATGTATCTGCTTAAAATAACACATTGCTGCTGCTATTCACATATTTGTAACCAGCCTGCTATATGTATCCACTGCCATCTGTGCATTCTCTCCTTGGTCTTTGCTTTATGGCTTCACATGCTCGTAGACAACTAGTCAAACAAAATCTTCAATGGCTAATCAGAACCCTTGCTGGGCAAGATCCTCATTTGGCCCCACCCACTTTGTAAAGTACCTGGCTAGTGCCAAGAAAGTTGTTGGGCATCACGGTGCTCATGGGCTTCTAGCATATCTGTGCTGTTTGAGCGTTCTGAAATCCAACTAGCTTCTAAGACTGTGCGGTAGGGTCTAGTTCAGGGGTCTGCAACCTGCGGCTCTCCAGATGTTCATGAACTCCAATTCCCACCAGCCCCTGCCAGCATGGCTGATGGGAATTGTAGTTCATGAACATCTGGAGAGCCGCAGGTTGCAGGCCCCTCTAGTTGCATTAGTCTGTAAAAGGCCTTGGGCTATTTGTGTGTATGCATACTCAAATAGATGGGTTTTCGCCATGGTTTAGCCTATGGCTGCTGGCAAGTCGGCCTCCTACCCCAACCCTGTTTTAAGCACACACAGACACACCAATGAAACAGCAGAAGCCCCTCGAAAGCAGGCACAGGAGATGGTGAAAAGCCAAAGGGGTTACAGTCCCAGGGGTAGCCATGAGAAATTTGGGAAAATACCTCCCCCAGTCACTTCCTATTCCCTCTTCCTGTGATTTGACTCGCAACCAAAACGTGGATCCCCATTCCATTCCTGTCCATCATTCCTGGCCTTTTAAAATAACACACTGGAAAAAACAATTATATACAAGTAAGCTTATTGCTTAATTGCCTATTTTATTCAGGTTATAAAATTTGTCTTCCCCCTTGGTACAGAATTAGGATCTTTTGGGGAACAGAAAACACAAACCCAAGAGTGAAGGAAACAGAAAAGGGTCGTCATTCGTGAGGTCAAGCAATGCCTAGCCTGTTTGGAGATTTCTGATCTGCAGAATGAGACATCTGAAGGAGCTCCTGACAGTCATATTACTGCTGAGCAAAGTCAGTTCGTCTTAATGGGTCCTGTCTGAAAGCTGCCGAAAGCAAAGGAGCTGCATTGGGTGGATTCTCCTGGTTGTATTACAAGACCAAAGGGAAACTGTACAGTAAGATAGAGAATGAACTGCAAAGACTAACAAACAAGGGCCCCCAAATAATTTAATAATTATCACCTATTCAGACAGAGAAAGAAAGAACCGCAGACTCAAATCTGAAAATGCACCGTGGCATTTGAACATTTCCAACGACAACTCGCTCACTAAAAATGGTACTTTTTCCCTCTTCCGGCACTATTTGCAAATGAAAATCACTCTCCAACTGAACTTATTTGTGGAAGAATTGGTTGGGATGAAGCATCACTGACACACACCCCAATTTTGTCTTTTAGGAACACAGTTTTTGGTTTTTATCTTTGTCAACTGGGAACAGGGCAAAATTCATCTCACACCTTCTCTAGAAACAACAAACTTCAAAGACTTTATTACTAGTAAGAATCAATAAAGTTATAACTTTTATTTGCCAACCCTCTCTCCCCGACACCTTCAGAACACTTGGCAAGAACTCTTCTGCTGCCCCAGGGTACTTCTTTCTCAACGGAGGGTAGAAACCTTCGCAGCGGACCTGGAACACATCCTTGGGCTTTTGCCTCATTAGAAACAGAACTTCTGCCGCAGCACTTTTAAAAATGAGCACTGCCGACCATTAAGTTTATCTAGGTTTTTTTTTTCTGACAACCAGAACATTTGTCCGAAAAGTTTATTTTCATTTCCTGAACACTTAAAAGCAGCATTGCTCAAGATGTTACATTGGTGTCCAGAGAGAATCAAACAAAATTAAACTGTCATAAATTACAAGGGTTTTGCTTCTGAAAGAGTTTCAGGAAACGGAAAACAAGACGCACACAGAGATTGCGAGGAGCCCCCCCTCACCCCCGCAACGTTTCATGCAATAGCAGGCAAGATGTAAAAAGTCACCTAAATCCACACATTTGTACACTGAATCATCAGAAAAAAGTATTCTTCAGTAAATCTGTACATCCAAATACATTTTGGAGCTACATCTAAGTTACATTATTTAATGTTTTATACACATTACCCCTTTTACATCATCAAGGAAACACTCCAAACCTTGGGGGACAGAAGGGGAAAACTAAAAAAGATAAAGAAAAAAAAGAACAGAAATTATAGACATTCAGTTATTTGTTTTAATCTAGACGTCCAAGTATTTAATAAAAACAGATTGCATCTTTTTAATAGTTTTGCTTTCTAACTGTACAAACAACTTACAGTGCAGAGAACTCCACCTTTGTACTCAAAGTTTCTTTGGATGGATCTCAAATATAGCTGAATATTCCTTTAAAGATGAATTAATGGGAAACTGGTCCAATTCGATTGGTGACACTGCATGCAAATTATCTGGCATGTTTGAACAAACATGTGATGACTCTGCAAATTAATCCTGGTAACACCCAGCGTTACTTTTACCCTGTCGAATAGCATTACAGTTGGAGGAAGGGATCTTTCTGGAACAGTATTTTAAGTACCAGTGACTAATCAGCCAAGTTTAAGGAGCCGCCTTTTCGTTTTCTTTTTGAATAGAATGGAACAAATGCTTAAATACAGTTTTTTTGTCCTCTTCACTGAAGAGAGCTAGTCTATTGCAACTTTAGTGTGCTACATTTGGGGAAGATTAGCCTGTACTGTGGTGATGCCTACTGAATACAATCCAAGCATTTGTTGAGAACAGCTGGAGAACATCAGTAAGAATGCAGGATCAATGAAAACAGATGTTGCTTTAAATGATCCACAAAACAGAGACCCACAGAGTGCCCAGTGTTACACACACGGTTTCTTCTTGCGTTTTTTTTTTTTTGGTGTGCAAGTTTATATACTCTGCTCCCTCCCCAGCCCACCCCCAAAATGTCGACTGTTCCAGAGTTCAGGTTTCTTAGTCAATTTTCACATTAGTATAGATTTTTCGGACAAAGGCACTTGTTCCCATGTAGCCAATAGCTCCTGCAAAAACAAGACAGAATGTCAGATAAGAGTAACTATAACAACGGCCACAATCCTATACATGACTTTCTGGGAGTAAGTACTAATAGACTCAGAAAATGTATTGTCGAAGGCTTTCCACTTGCGCGAGGAAGGGCTCTCAGCACCCAGACTCAGAAAATATACGTACCATTAGATTAATTTTTTTTAAAAAATGCATGCTAACATTTTGCAAGCTAGGCCTCCAAACAACTCTTTTCACACTTTCTCAGGGAAAGCAGGAGGGGGGATTGGGCGAGGATAAAGGGATTCAGGAAAGCCAGGTCGAGCAAAACTGGCTTTCTCAAGCAAGGTACTTGCTGCCTTTCCATAAATGCTAAGATAGTGACTTAACTGCTACAACTGGGGCAGAAACTATACAGTCCAGTGTCCAGGAAGGCAACTTCTGATTAAACATGGAATCCAGAAATCCAGTAAAGCAAAGACATGAACAAAAACACAGCCTGAGATTCTAAATAAATTCTGAACTTACCACACATGATTCCCAAGGCTGTGCTAAATACTGCCATATAACCAAAGTAAAATGATGTCTGAAACAAGCCATACATTCTGGGGAGACAGAAAGAACATAAAACACCCTCATCAGACGCGTCAGGTGTTCACTGTTTCTCAAGATAATTCTGGAGCCAGCAATTGGACGTTTTTGAAATGAAAAATTTATTATCTAAACAATAGAACAGTGGTGGCGAACCTAGGGCACGGGTGCCAGAGGTGGCACTCAGAGCCCTCTCTGTGGGCACTTGGCAGAGTGCCCCCCCCCCCACATCTAGGCTGGTCTGGGCCGCTGGGCTCGATTATTAGCATTAAACCTAAGACCTAGTTTTGGGGAAGCAGCGTAGGTAACCCTGTTAAGCGCTGTTAAACCCCACTGATTTTCATGTGAAGAACTAAAGCGTGATCCTTTACCTGGGAGTAAGCTCGGTTGCTGGCAATGGGGCTTGCTTTTGAGTAAACCTTCCTTGGGTCTTGATTCACCCGTTGGAAGACTTGAATTGATGCTTCAAAGCAAAGCCACCGACTACCACCAAGCTTACTCCTGAGTAACGCACGCCTCGGAGCTAACTGTTTTTTTCTAAACTAAAACCTCAGTATTCAGGTTAAATTGCCTTGTTGGCACTTTGCGATAAATAAGTGGGTTTTGGATTGCAGTTTGGGCCCTCGGTCTCGAAAAGGTTCGCCATCGCTGCCATAGAACATGCCAATGTCACAGGCTACTTACTTTGTCTTGAAAAAGTAGTAATAAAAGGAATACATGTAAACATAGATTGCAGTTGAAGCAGCGGATAGAAAACTCGTCCATTGCCTGAAGGGGGAAAAAAAAAGAAGAAACCAAAATCTCTGGATTAGGCAGAAAACTGGCAAACCATGCCGTTTCCCCGTGCCAAAGCGAGAATCTCTGCAAAACGCCATTAAAATGTGCATCTCTACTGCCTTTAATGAAAGGTAGCAGAAAGAGTTACTGAGATTTTATTTTCTTAACGCTGTTTTGAAAGGTGTCTTCGGATCCGGTTTCATGCAGTTCCATTTTTCCAGCCCCTGTCCCTTTCATATATATATATATTTTTAAATACTAGCATTGGAGACACTTCAATTAAATAGGCCAACATTTTTATCTAGCCCAGGGGGTGGGGAACCCTTTAACACTCAAAGAGCCGTTTGGACCCGTTTTCCATGGGAAAAGAAAACACTTGGAGCCACAAATAATTGTTGACATTTAAAATAAAGATAACACTGTATATATTGGGGTTTTTTACCTTTTACTCCGCTCATTCTGAGAGCCGCATGGATGCATCCCCCCTGCTGCCTGCAGGGCGGGCAAGGATGAGGCCAGCGGCTTGGCCTTGCCAGCCGCCGGGAAAGCACCCGTCCCGCTCCAATGGGGCAGGCGAGAGGGGAAGCCCATGGCGCGGCCCAGCCAGCCGCGGGCAGTTGGTGCGCCCGCCCTGCTGCCTGCAGGGCGGGCAAGGATGGGGCCGGCAGCTTGGCTCGTGGAGCCGCAGTCCAAGGGCAGAAGAGCCGCATGCGGCTCTCGAGCCGCAGGTTCCCTACCCCTGATCTAGCCTCTCTTGCTGGTTAACATTGCCCAATTAAAACACACATACTTACCACCTATAGTCCTCTGCATTTAGTAGGAAGTACGTACATACGATTGTCACACAAACTGTCACGATGCAGAGAATAACCAACACTAACATCATGAAGCCATAGACATAGTAGATTTTGTAAGCCCAGAAGGAGGTGAAAATGAAATACCTAAAGAAAAAGATTTTATTATAGAGACATATATCTTTCACTAGACCATGCTGATAAGCATCATCTAAGAGTACTAGTAAAGCTTGCTTATTTTTAGCCCAAAAAAACTCACATTTCAATAAAAATTGATCCAAATGGGAGAATCCCACCTAGGCAAACAATAACAGCTGGTTCCATAAACCTGAAAAGCAAACAGAATTGACAGAAGACAGAAACAAATGAAGTGCTTAATTGTGCAGCTCTTCTGTAACGCAGCGAAATAAAAGAGAATATCTTTGCTGATTTAAGATGTTTGCAGCAAGTTCTAAAAGGCTTCCAAACACCTCGGAGAGCCCCACACTGCTGGGATCCAGATATTTTCTTTGGGATTCTGCTATACTCTGTCTCACCAAAAGATCTCATCTGCTGCCACTTCCTGGACCTTCTTTGTTGTCCGCTTGGGTCCCAGGGCCCTCCAGTCTTCTGATTGGGTATTTCCGAAGATGGAGCAGAGGCACCGTCCAACCCCCAAAGGTGCCCGAGCAAGTGGAATCAGTGGCCAAACTTATTTGGGAGGTGAGTGCGGTGGAAGTGTGTTTCTCTATGTTTGTTCTGTGTCTCTTGGCTGCCTAGCTAGCGGTGGTTGGAAGAGAGGAGGATGAGGTGCACGGATGGGAGCGTGGAGTGAAATGACAAAATGGAATAACTTGGGGTGTTGGGGGAGTGATGGGCGGGTCCAGTGGTGGGATCCAAAAATGTTAGTAACAGGTTCCCATGGTGGTGGGATTCAAACTGTGGCGTAGCGCCAATGGGGATGGGCGAGGGCAAGCCTGACGGGGCATGGTCGGCCATTCGAGCCGGAGGCATTCCTGGGGCGGGGAAATCGAAGATGTCAATGCCATGAGGCGCAGGCTGCCACACACGCTGCTGTACCTCCTGCTAGACTGCTTCAAGTTCTGTGCGCTACTGCTGAGAGGAGGGGCGTAACTAAGGCAAAAATCACGTGGCAAAATCACGTGACAAAATAACCCTTCGGGGGTAGGGCAGTATATAAAACCGAATAATAAATAAATAAATAAATTAGTAACCCCCTCTTGGCACACACAAATAATTAGTAACCTACTCTCAGGAACCTGTGAGAACCTGCTGGATCCCACCTCTGGGCGGGTCCCCAACCACTGCCATTCTTTGTCTATGCCTCATTACCAGTAAGGCCACTTTCTCGGTGTATTTCGTCCTCCATCTCTCCCCCCCTTTGTTCATCTCGGGGGCAGGACTTTCCCCTCAAGGATGGTTCCCCCCTTCAGCTTACCCTTACAATAACTGCAGAACCTAAGTTCACTAAGTACAGCTTTCTTGCTAGGGGGGCTTCACCTGCTGCATTTCTGCCTCCTACACCTTGGTCTTTGGGGCAGGGGAGGGTTGGAGTGGGTTTGGGAGGACTGATGCTGGGCCCAGCTCCCCGCCAGGTCTGCCTTGGTCTTTGGGGTGGGGTCTAAGTGCGGCCAAAAATACTTTGTACTGTGGAAGCATGCTACTTCTGTCTTACAACTACCTACTGTAATTAGACCTTTTTGTGAGTCAGGGTATAGCAAAGGTTTTTTGTCTAAGATGATTTCCAGAGCAATTAGTGCTCAGGACTCAAGTTCTAACCCATCAGCAAATCCATGCATTAAAGGAGGCAATTACTGCCAGCCCCAAAGCAAGATGGCGGCTCTAATTTTGCAAGAATTGACATTCCTCTTTGCCTCCTGTTCCTTGTTTCTAGCAGTGTTCAGTCTGACAACTGGACATGCCCTTAATACTTTGTTGCAGCAGAAAGCAGAAAGCTCTGGCTTATGAAAGAGCAGTTTCATGGGCAACACCACAAGCAAGTCTATTCCACCCCAAGCAACAACGTAAAGAAATTGCATTGAAACGTTACCATTTTTTCTCTGGGATGGGACGAGGAACAGCATTGACTCGACAAGGAAAGTTGGGCTGGCCAGAAAGATTCCGCCCAAGTATTGTGCCAACGAGGTTCAAGGGAAGAATAACGAAGAAGCAGATGCAACATACAGCCACCTGTAAACTCACAGTCACACGAGAAGAGAGGATATAAAATGCATCCAGAATTAAGCATAAACTTCAATGTTCTTGCTAGCAATTTTAGGCATAACGGTCAGGGGGATGCTATCGAGGTGATTGAGATACATTCCCAGAACTGTGCAACTGTTTAAAATGACAAATTGCTGCTGCTAGAAAGATATATGTAACCAGCCTGCTATATGTATCCACTGCCATCTGTGCATTCTTTCCCTGGTCTTTACTTTATGGCTTCACATGCTTTGTAGACAACTAGGCTTCCCCTGGTACTCCTGTCCCATGGGAACGGTGTGACATCCGTTATCTCATAGGGCAGGAAGCCAGGTGGCTTTCTCTTGCTATCTGCCGCCGACCTTGGGGCACCTTAGCTCCAAACACTGTTTTTCACAAACTCTTGGGAAAACTGGAAGGGGTTCTCTACGGGGGATAAAGGGGACTGTGCATGCCAGCTTCATCAGAACTGGCTTTGCCAAGTGTGGCTTCAATGCCTATTCAATAAACGCTATGGATCAAAACTTCAGAGTCCATCTTTTGGCTTAGGGTTGCAAGACCTAACAATAACATAGGAGGAAAACAGCAAAGTGTGCTTCAGAGGGAATAAAACCAAAACCAAACCCATAAAACTATCTGAAAATTCCCCAAACTTCATTTTAAAAGTAATTTAAGTAACAAAGCTCTCTGTTCCCTTGCAGTTTATCGCAGCTAAATCATGAAAGAAGCATAACGATGCATGCAATTACACACAATTTCTTTTCCTATGCCTTGTAGATATATTCCTAACATTAATTATTTCTTGTGGAAATTTATGTGGGGTTCCTTAGAACCACTTTAAAGATGATGAGGCTCCAATTTAAGGGAGGGCAATTTGGTTTCCCAGGTCTTCATTTATATCATCAAGCATAGTTTCCTGAATTTATTTTTTGCGCCGTTACTGAATTGATTCAATATTTCACTGTGTTCAAATGTATTTTTTTGTTTGTTTGGTACCTTCACCAAATATTTATTCACATGTTCACAGTCTTTACCATCTTCTTTATACAGCCAGGTAAAAATTTCTCTATCTGTTGGTATACTCTTCTCTGGGTCTAACTGGTAGGCTATTATTACAAGAAAATGTAGTCCAGAAGTTGTTTTTCTATAAGCTGTTTATATGGTATTAGTTGTTTTTACAGTGTTAGGATATTCATTGTTATTTCACTAAGTGTTGTTGTATTGCCGCCCTGAGCCCTTCGGGAATGGGCGAGGTAGAAATTCAATAAATAAATAAATAAACACCCGCCAAACTACTAAACTACTCACCATTGTCCCAAAGGGGATGGCCCTGGATGCGTGGTAATAGATGGCAATGAAGTTAATGAAGAACGCCGTGCCGCACACCATGGCAGGAATCAAGAATGCCCCAATGAACATCTGCTTTATCCACCGCCTTCCTGTGGGCAGAAACAGTGCAGTCTAGTTGAGACTCAGAACTCTGTGGCACCAAGCCCGTCTCATTTCAAACAAAACGAAACACAACACAGGTTGTGGGATTATTGAGAAGCCGCAAGACCCCAGCCAATGGATGCTGGAGGCCGAAAGCAATATAGCGACAGCGGCGGAATCAAAGAACCGAAAAGAACCAATCTGCAAAGGTAAGAAAGCCTATTGTTGTTATTGATATTGTTATGTCAATTAGGTAAGTGCTGCATGGACATTAACATATGTACCGCTGAATCAAGCTCGGTTTTCGATTCAGCAGGCTCAGCCAGAGAGCTAACCGAGGCTTGAAATGAAGTGTCGGAGCCACTTTACCTTCCAGTATTAGAGGATCCCGTGTGAATGTGGCTCCATTCTTAACCTTCTAATAACCACAGTTGCCAGACACATTTTGAAAGATAAACAATACAAGCAACTGGGCATCAGTTACACAAACAGCTTCCCTATCAAGTTAGAAGGCTCACAATAAGCTTCTGCCTCTAGTGGAAAGGCACCGCTCCCGGCTTTAAGTTGCTCTGTAGCCATATATCAGTGATGGCGAACGTTTTCGAGACCGAGTGCCCAAATTGCAACCCAAAACCCACTTATTTATCGCAAAGTCCCAATACGGAAATTTAACCTGAATACTGAGGTTTTAGTTTAGAAAAATGGTTGGCTCCGAGGCGTCCGTTACTCGGGAGTAAGCTTGGTGGTAGTGGGTGGCTTTGCTTTGAAGCAACCGTGCAACTCTTCCAATGGGTGAATCACGACCCTAGGAGGGTTTACTCAGAAGCAAGCCCCATTGCCAGCAACCGAGCTTACTGTCAAGTAAAGGATCATGCTTTAGTTCTTTGCATGAAAATCAGTGGGGCTTAACAGCACTTAACAGGGTTGCCTACACTGCTTCCCCAAAACTAGGTCTTAGGTTTAATGCTAATAATCGAGCCCAGAGGCCCAGGCCAGCCTAGATGTGTGTGTGTTGGGGGGGGGGGACTTTGTTTGCATGTGCCCACAGAGAGGGCTCTGAGTGCCACCTCTGGCACCCGTGCCATAGGTTCGCCACCACTGCCATATATGAATAAAATGCCTCCAGTCCTAGGTGGCATTGCATTACATTACACTACAGATGCAACAGCCTCAACAGGCGGAAGCAAGAGATCTGCCAAACCAGCAATTGCCCTTCTCCTTTTTTTCTCACAACAACTCTGGGAGGAAAGTGGATCCAGTGACTGACCTGCAGTGACTGCCCTGGAATCTCCCTAACCCTAGCACCGTGGTGGCAAACCTTTGGCACTCCAGATGTTATGGACTACAATTCCCATCAGCCCCTTCCAGCATGGCCAATTGACCATGCTGACAGGGGCTGATGGGAATTGTAGTCCATATCATCTGGAGTGCCAAAGGTTCGCCACCACTGTCCTAGCATAAGGGTGTCCAACCTATGGTGCTCCAGATGTTCATGGACTACAATTCCCATCAGCCCCAGCCAGCATGGCCAATCTGGAGCACCATAGCTGGGCCACCCCTGGCATAGGCCACCTGTCCTAGCCCAACACTTCAACAACTCTTTCCAATTGTTTCAACTGTTGTTGCTAACTGCCTTGGGGGTTCCATGTGCGGATGGAAAACCACACAGTATGTGGGATTAATAAGTGAATGTTTCTTCTAAAGGAGGAGGAAAGCTGCTGTTGGGGGGGGGAGGGGAGGAAGGTTTTCAGTAATCACAGGGCTAGCTGAGAGAACAATCCCCCCTGTCATCTATTTTGGGATAAACAAAAATCCTTCCTGATACTCTGTCTCTCAAACAAAAACTGTTCTCCCTCACTGTTAACAGTCCCATTTAAACGTCTGCCTCCTTCCTTAATTTTTTCATCCACCATGCTTTATTTGAAAAGATCAATTCCACTTTTCAGCCTAAATCTCCCAAAGCAGCCAATACAAAGATGCAAAAACCCACAGATACAACATCGAAGTCTATCGAATGCCTGCCAAAGCATAGAATACAATTACACACAGGGGAAGGAGAAGTCTATATTAAGAGAGCCAGCATGGTGTAGTGGTTAAGAGCAGGTGCACTCCAATCTGGGGAACCGGGGTGATTCCCTGCTCTGCCACTTGAGCTGTGGAGGCTCATCTGGTGAAGTAGATTAGCTTGTGTACTCCAACACACGCCAGCTGGGTGACCTTGGGCCAGTCACAGTTCTTCAGAGCTCTCTCAGCCCCACCCATCTCACAGGGTGTTTGTTGTGAGGGGGGGAAAGGAAAGGCCCTTTAAGTCTCCTACAGGAGAGAAAGGGGGGGATATAAATCTGTAAAAATACCTTGACCTGATAGCCATATCCACCTAACGGAAAGAATGGGAAGTCTGCACATGTGCTTATATTGCAAAAAGAAAAACAAACGAGCAAAAAACCAACAGTTTGGACACCAACCAGGGGTGGCCACAGCCACCCACAGTGTCACGTGCAAACAAAGCAATGGAGCAGGAAAGGAAGGGAATCTTCCGGCTCACCTAATCCATGGGCTTGGGTCTGGCTTGCCTTTACCTCACTGCACTTAGCAGCGGTGGAGAAGCAAGAAGGTTGGAGTTAAGAGCGGAGAGCAAAGCCAAAGCAGGGACTGGCAGAGGAGTCACACGTGGGCAGAAGCTGCGGCTGGTGTGGTACAGCCCAAAGCAGGCACCATTTCTCATGGTGCCCCCTTTGTTTAGTCACGTCTGCTAGTATATGAGAAAGACACTTCGTAACTGAAGCTTATTATGCATACGCTTAGTATTGTCTATACCAGGGGTCTGCAACCTGCGGTTCTCCAGATGTTCATGGACTACAAATCCCATCAGCCCCTGCCAACATGGCCAATCTAGAGCACCATAGGTTGACCACCCCTGGCAGGGGCTGATGGGAATTGTAGTCCATGAACATCTGGAGAGCCACAGGTTGCAGACCTCTGGTCTATACCAAGTTCCATTCATTTCCAAACCTGCTTATCCTTTAGTGGAAATACTGACGGCAACTGTTCAATGATTCCTGCCGTTTACAAGTGCGTGCTCCCTGGGGGAACGCCAAGGACCTTTGTATAATAGATGAGCTTTAGCAGTGGGTCCTGGCAGGTATAAAAACTTCTGGCTATTTTTTGTATTATGTAATGCTTTGTAACACTGTAACTTTGTGGTAAGTAATGCAGTTCATGCCTCTGCTTTTCAGAAATGCTTCGGTCTAGCACACAAGTGTCAAACTCGCAACCCTCCAGATGCTATGGACTACAGTTCCCACCATCAGCATGATGCTGGCAGGGGATGATGGGAACTGTAGTACACAACATCTGGAGGGCTGCGAGTTTGACACCTATGGTCTAGCAGATAAATTGGTGCCTGCTTAAAATGCTGGTCTAGCAGATGAATTTATACCTGCTTTAAAAAGATTCATTTGTATGTAAGTAACAAGATGTGGTTGTCTTGCTAAGATGAAGTAACCCTTGTTTATGTGTATTCACAAGGGAGGTTTTAACGTTCCTTTGTAATTTATTTATTCCTCACGGAAACACAAGCCTTGAAAAATATTGAGGCTCCAACTTGAATCCAGCCCACGGGCTAGCTTGTGTTGTTTATGTTAAGTGTATGGTTTTGTGTTTATGTACTTAGCCTGCGTCGCTTTGGTTAATATGTCCACATTGATAAAAAGCATTATTTGCAGTTTTAATTAAGATACTCACAGCCTGATATCATCTGCCTTTTTTGGAGCTGTAGGCTCAAGGTTGTTGTGGTACAATTTTTGCCAATTTGTGTTTTTCTTCAGCATTATATTGTGGCCATAATGTTAATTTGTTCTGAAACATATTTAAGGTATTCGTGCAACAAACAGACATCTGCTTTGGCACAAAATTATCATAAACACACCCCAGGAAATGCTTACTGGTGTGGCTAATCCCATAAAGTCAACAGCAGAACTGGGGAGCAAGACACAGCTCTTCCCCAAGCAGCTACAAGAGTTGCAGCAATACAAACATTTTTTTAAAAAATACCAAAAAACACAGGTTACCTCCTTGTCTGGCATAGAGACTCCCTCCGAAGTAGCCATTCACTGGGGATGTTGCAGCGTAAACAAAAATAGCGGTACTTAGCATCGATCCTCTCCTAAAATGAAAGACATGTCGTTTTGGCTACACAGATGACTGCCTATCATTAAAAGCTATGCAACAAGCATCTATCAAGAGAGGGGAAAAACCCAGCTCACTTTTAGATAAGAACAAACAACCTGCTGGCAAGGAGGGGGCAATACAGTACCCCTTACTGAGAAAAAAAAACTGCTTCCAAATTCGATAAGTAGTACTAGCCCACTACAATTAATTATACATTGTTGGGAAGAAAATGTCAAAATGAAACCTTTGCCCGACTCAGATTCCAATATCTTAATTATCTTAACAATTCAAGATTTGCAGAGTGGATTTTTTTTTTCACAGTCTTGTACAGCACACTCGATTGGGTTTGCAAAACCACCCCGGCAAAATAGGCTGTCCTTTGAATTTCATTCTGAAAAATGGCCACCCACCAAGCCTGCAGAGGAAAACACACACTGCAGAACTACTTAGATGACCTAACGAATAAAGGAGTTCTTTCTTTTCTTTGTAAAGGACAAATTCACAGCGCATTGCAGTTCATATATAATTACTTGATACTGAGGATGACCTTTTGCTCCTGTTTAATGCCTCGTCATGATGTGATCTTCATAAGCTGAATCATACGCTAATTACAGATGTTGATCAAAGGACATGGGCATTTATCTTTCACCTCGTGAAGAGCACAGTTTGAATAAGGCGCTAATCGACTCAAATTTTGTTCGATTCCCCACTCATCCACATGAGCGACAAACTCTTATCTGGTGAACCCATTTGCTTCCCCACTCCTACATTCCTGCTGGGTGACCTTGGGCCAGCCACCATTCCCACTGAACTCTCTCAACCCCACCTACCTCACCAGGGGTCTGTGAGAGAGAGAGGAAGGGAAAGGAGACCGTAAGCAGCCTTGCCAGCATGGCCTATTGCCCCACACGTGTCCTCTGATCAGCGGAGGCAAATCTACTGATGACCCCTGGTCCCCTGTGGGGCAACTGGCCTCGACTAGGATTGCAGCGTTTACGGCTCTGGCCCCACACTGGTGGAGCAAGCTACCTTCTTCTATCAGGGCCCTACAGGCCCTTCCAGGACTTGAAAGAGTTCCGCAGGACCTGAAAAACAGAGCTGTTCTACCAAATGTTTGGTTGAGGCCGTAGCCTCCACATAACACAATTGGACTCCGCATAACATCAGTCGGTCTCTCCTCAGGAAAAGGGGGGGAGGGTTGTGAGGAATGCCACCGGATATAGGTTAGTGTACTGTATTTTAATGTATTTTATCAATATATTTATGTATTTTATTTAATGCATCTTATTAATGTATTTTATGGTACCATATTTATTTTAATCTGTATTTTAATGTATTTTATTAATGTATTTTGTTTAATCTTGAATATAAGTTGCTCTGAGCCCTATGGGGGACAGCGGCATATAAGTTTGATAAAAGAAATAAAAGAAGCAAGTCACGAAAATGCTCCCCACCAGACACTGAAACCATGAAACTAAGGCCCCTTCCACACTCGCAAAATAATGCGTTTTCAAACCACTTTCACAACTGTTTGCAAGTGGATTTTGCTATTCCGCACAGCTTCAAAGAGCACTGAAAGCAGGTTGAAAGTGCATTATTCTGCATGTGCAGAATGAGCCTAAATGAAATGTTATGGTTTGGGGCCTTTTCAAAATTTGTTCTCAAGGACATTGTGCCATGAAAGCATATCAGACCTGTGCAAGGGGGAATCGCCCATCGTGTGGGTGCACGTGTCGGGGTGGGGTGGGGAGGCACAAAGAACAATTGCCCTCCTCTCTTTGGTCCCTCAGTAAAAGTCACATTTGAAAACTCTGTTTCAAAAGCACATAAGACGGCCCAAGATGTATTCAAACGAGATAAAGGTGTCAAGTGATACTCACTCTGTATATAAATCTTCCAGCATGGCCACAATGATCACGATGAAAGAAACGGCAAAGATTTGGCAGCCGGACCCAATAAGTGATGAAAATATTAAAGGGTGACTGGAGGGTCTGAAGACATCTCCGTGGACCTGCTTCCAACCATACTCGTCACCTAAATCTCTGTCCTGCACAAACACAATGGTTTATAATTAAGAGCTACCAAAAAAAAAAGAAGGAAAGGGAGGGCTTCCAAGTGGTGGCGAACCTTTGGCACTCCAGATGTTATGGACTACAATTCCCATCAGCCCCTGACAGCATGGCTAATTGGCCATGCTGGCAGGGGCTGATGGGAATTGTAGTCCATAACATCTGGAGTGCCAAGGGTTCGCCACCACTGGACTCTATCAGGTAGCCATTCTGCAACCACAATCACCGTCTTGAAAGCTGGTTCTAGCAAACTGATGTCTGAGGATGCCTATGAGGGATGCCAGGCAAAAGCGTCCACCGAAAAAATGCTACTGTCATAGAGTGGGTAAGGTACCAACCTGCGTGTCTAAATGCAGAAAGGTCCCAGGTTAGAGCTTTACACTCATACTTCTGCCTTTCCACTGATGAGAGAACCAAGGATTTTGGCGAGAATACAATCTTGTGCTCCCCGTGGCTTATACACACCGTGAACATACACACGCGTGGGGGTTGCCTTCCTGCTGACTCCGGCCCTTGATCCGTCACGATCAAAGACAACTGCTCACCAGGGTCTCAGGCACAGAAGGGTCTTTCACTTCACTGGGAACCAAACCTGGGACATTCTGCATGGTCATGGCCACTCCCATAGCAGCAAGGAAGATCAGTCTGCCCCCCCACCCCCGCCCCAGGTCAGTACATAAAGAGACAGAGGGAGCTTGCTCCTCCTCCACCGCCACCACCACCACCCCCAGTCCCTCTGGACTTCAGAAGCAAGGAGAAAGCAGTACAGTACAGTAAACCTATATTAGGCATAAATAATTCTGCATACAGTATGTTTGTATGATAAACAGCAATGCAACGAGGAATCCAGTACACTAAGTTAGGATGAATTATACACAAACTTTCTGGAGACCTGTTGTGATATCCATATGTTAGTTAAAACCGATTTGAATGACTTCTCATGTTTATCGCAATGACTCGAGCCTCAGACATTAAATCAATGTAATTTAGATGATTTGATACGTCGAGGGACACATTTTAGTACCGTCTTTGAGATATCACTTCCGCTAGATATGTCGCGACCCCAAAGGTTATCTCAGAAGATGCATCACTAAGTAAATACTTCACTACATAAGCGGAAGGCAAATTTGTTTTAGCTTTAATAATCGGGATTATATAGTGACTACGTAATGCAGAAAGGAGAAAGCACAGGATGGGAAAACAGGGGCTTGCTGAAAGATGCCCCCCCCCCCCCCTTCCTGGCAAGAATGTGTTTGGGAAGATTGCAGCCAGTTTTTATTGAGCATACGCATTTTTAAGCTGCCTATCAGATGAAGAGCACACCCCTATTCTGGCCTTAAACATGTCAATGCCATGGGCTTTCCCAGGCACAAACCATGGAGACACTGCACAACATAAGGCTAACTCCCTGTGCTACACAACAGGTGTCTCTTCTGTACACTGAGCAGGCTAGGGGTGGGGCACACCTCCCAGAAGGAAAGAAAATGTAGCCAAACTGAAGCCAGGACTAAGCAGGAAAGAGTTGGGCCCACAACTAAAATATTCCGCTTTGTTCACTAGCGTTTCCACACCCGGGGCTGTGACCCACAAAAGTGAAAGCTAATCTGTTCTGCCAGCTGGGGAGAAAAGACTGATGTGAACTAAGCTGGTGACGTAGAGATCCACAAACACTTTACAACGAGCTAACAAGATTCTCCTTACCATATCATCCATTTCTTCTTCTTTGCTGTAGCGAGCGTAATCTTTTCTCAACGTCCTCATTAAAATCATAGACACCAAGCCCACCAGGAAGATAACCATCATGAAGGAGTTGAAGATGGAAAACCAGTGAATCTACAATTAAAAAAGGGGAACCGAACTTATTAAACATGTTTGCTTTTCCCTCAAGAAGCAAAAAAGGCAGTCAAACGTAGCTAGCTGACTCAATATTCCTTGTGAGGAACACAATTCTGGGGAAGGTTCTCATTTGGTGACAAGAGAAAGATTTCATTCTAATGGCAGCGGTTCCTGACTTTGGAACAAATTACATTTGGCTTATCGGTTGCTGCAGCACAGTCGGTGCAGCAGATGTGCTCTTGGTCTGAGCAGTTGAAAGGCGGCAGCAACCAGCAGTTCTCCTGTGTTAGCATATTTGAGAGTCCATCTTATAGAGCAGAGTGTTGTGCTTGGATAAGGGAGGCCTCCGTTCATATTCTTGTTCAGGCACTGAGCTCCAAGTAAGCTGCTGTGTCTCTCTCTTGTTTGATCCCAGGTGGCAAACCTATGGCACCCAGATGCCATACTCTATGGCAGGGACTGATGGGAATTGTAGCCCATGAACATCTGATGTGCCATAGGTTTGCCACCACTGGTCTAATCTATACAGTGTAAAATGTGTGTGTGTATGGGTGTGGGGAAGACATATTAACCCTCTGAGCACTGCTTTGAGGTCTTGGTAGCAAGAGAAGAAGAAGAATTTGGATTTATATCCCCCCTTTCTCTCCTGCAGGAGACTCAAAGGGGCTGACAATCTCCTTGCCCTTCCCCCCTCACAACAAACACCCTGTGAGGTGGGTGAGGCTGAGAGAGCTCCGAGAAGCTGTGACTAGCCCAAGGTCACCCAGCTGGCGTGTGTGGGAGTGTACAGGCTAATCTGAATTCCCCAGAAAAGCCTCCACAGCTCAGGTGGCAGAGCTGGGAATCAAACCCAGTTCCTCCAGATTAGATACACGAGCTCTTAACCTCCTACGCCACTGCTGCTCCTTTGAGGAGGACTGTCTGCTCCTTTGAGGAGGACTGTCAAGGGCGCAAGCACCTGGGGGGTCACTTGGATCTTCCTGCCCCAAAAGTAAGAGTTACTTTCTAGCCACTTGGCTCTTTGCCGTCTCAGTTCCTCCTGGGCACCTCCTGGCAGCAGGCTGTAAGATGGGAAGACACTATCCCATTTCAGCCAGATTCCCGGATAGAACCAAGAGCACGTGCACTCTGCACTGGGAGCTTGACGGCCCTTCTCCAGCCACCTGCCTTCTGCCAGCTAACAGTTTGTGTCTGATTCTAGCAGCTAAACATGGTTTAGACCACAGGTGTCAAACGCGCGGCCCTCCAGATGTTATGGACTACAGTTCCCATCATCCCGGGGATGATGGGAACTGTAGTCCACCACATCTGGAGGGGCACGAGTTTGACACCTATGGTTTAGACAAAAAAACAACAACAACCCTGCCCTATTCGTCTGCAGTTAAGTTAGCATCCAGATTGGGACTGAGAGAGGTTTCTTGTTTTCAAAAGTTCTGCCTGTTGTGTCTATATTTGCATTCAGCTTAAATCAGGGGTGTTCAAACTATGGCCCTCCAGATGTTCAAGGACTACAATTCCTATCAGCCTCTGACAGCATGGCTAAGTGGCAGGGCTGATGGGAATTGTAGTCCATGAACATCTGGAGGGCCATAGTTTGAACATCCCTGGCTTAAATCATGTCATCACTATAATAAGTTGTGCTCTCTTGTAATTACCAGATTTCAAGAACCCAGGCTCCTTAATGGCTGGCTGAGCTCTGGTTTCCAGCTTCGGGGCACAGCTGGAATCTGGCAAGCCAGAAGGGACCCTGGCCTTAGGGAACTTCCCAACACAACGTACACAGGAGCAGCAATGGCGTAGGAGGTTAAGAGCCTGCATCTAATCTTGAGGAACTAATGATTCCCAGGCCTGTCAGCCTGAGCTGTGGAGGCCTATCTGGGGGATGCCGATTGGCCTGTACACTCCAACACACTCCAGCTGGGTGACCCACAATACAGCTGGAGCCTCAGCCCCTGGCACCTACCCTACAGGGCGCTTTGTTGTGAGGGGGAAGGGCAAGAGGATTGTCAGCCCCTTTGAGTCTCCTGCAGGAGAGAAAGGGGGGATATAAATCCAAACTCCTCCTCTTCTTCTTCTTCTACCTCACGCTTCTACCACATAAGTAAATCGGGTAACTTATAAACCATATTCTTAACATTTATTATTAGTCGTTTAGTTCTGGTAACTGAGGACGCCCCACAAGGGTTCCCCAGGGTTTTATTTTCAATCAAACGATTTCCTTGCTCTTTAATATGGGTTTCTGTGCTAAAATAATGTTGGCTTTTTCTTTCACCAATTCATGAGACGAGTTTCCTCTTCTTCTTCTTTTTCCATTTAGCCTCTTAACATTCATTGGAAGGAGAGTTGAGGACTGACCAGCGGGGGATGAGCGGGAGGCCTGCCACATTCAGGCTGGGAAATTCCTTGAAATCTGGGGGTGGGGCTTGATGAGGGCAGGGACCTCGGTGGGGCGCAAGACCAGAGATTCCCCCCCTCCAAAGCAGCCATTTTCTCCAGAGAAACTGATCTCTGTAATCTGGAGATGAGCTCCAGGCCTACCTGGCAGACCAGCATCCTTCACTGGGATTATTTTGAAGGATTCAATTCTTTTAAAATGTTATTGCACCTCTGTTTTAAGTTTCCAGCCAGAGGTGGGGTCCAGCAGGTTCTCACCAGTTCCCGAGAGGGGGTGGCTAATGATTGGTGTGTGCCGAGAGGGGGTTACTCAGTCACAAGCCTTTATTGGCATAAAATAAACATACAAAATCAGCATACAAAATTTGCCCATTATTGCTCACAATTATAGACACTGGTACTGAAATACTAAATACTAAAATATATACATGGTCCCTTCTGTAACTATAGGACATCTCTTCCAGCTAAGTTGCTAACTCAATTTAAACGCCATCGGATACTGACAGAAGCTAGAAAAATTACTGCTGGCTATATGTGGTCATAATACATAGACATTGGTTGGTATTCATCTAGACTTACGTCTATTATTGTTAGCAGAAATTTTGCTACATTCTCACACACTGTGGGATCCATGTTGTTCAAAAGCATAGGTATCTTAAGAGCATCAGTTAGATTGTTATACAGAAATGGGATAAGTGCAGATTGTGACATTCTGATTTTTGCAAACCTTACACAATGAAAGAGGGTATGATCGAGTGTCTCCACCTGACCCATATTGCATGGACATAGCCTCCTCTGAGGGGGTTACTGATGGGGTCCGCTTTTCCGCCTCCACGCCCTCGCCTCCCCGAGAGGCATCCTGCCTTTGAACGTGAAGGCTCCATATAACAATTGCGACTAATAAGGTCACTCCCTGAACTGGGTTAATCCCCTCCAGGTACTGCAATTCATTGATTCTCAGCCTTTCGTGCCTTTTATCTCACCGGTCTCTATCAAAGAACCTGTGTGTTTCACCATTGCTGTGTTTAGATTTGTGAGTTGGGGCATTTTCGATAATGTGATGATGATGATTTAGAAATGACCTGGTGCAAAAAAATTTTTTGGGGGTCGTGGTGGGGTGGCTGCATCCAACTCAGGTTTTGCCCAGGGCTCAGGTTTGCCTAGGTACGCCTCTGCCCCCTTTGCTGAGGGGGGGCTGGCGAGGGAACCTGTTACTAAAATTTTTGGATCCCACCACTGCCTCCAGCATTTTAGAAAGAAGCGATAAACTTTACACCTTCCTTAAGTGTTTTGATGTTATGTGGTTTTCTCTGAATTTAAAGCTAATCCACAGGAAACTCTCCATCTATACATAATTTCTTCATTTCTTAACCTGTCGGTAACACGTCTTATAGCCCAATCCAGACAGTGGAGGCGGGCGGGGACAGTGCTGCCGCCACGCTGCCCTGCTGCCTCCAGAGGGTTTTCCGGAGGCTTTGGAAGAAAACAGCAAAAACCCGCCCTGCCTCTAGAAAGCCCTCCACTGGGGCCCATGAACTGAAAAGGGTGGTGTAAGTCCAGGACTACAGCTGAACTGGCCACAACAGACTTCTCTCTGTGATACACCTCTGAAGATGCCAGCCACAGATGCAGGAGAAACATTAGGAACAAGATCGAGCAGACCACGGCCACACAGCCCGGAAAACCCACCACAACCAGTCTTCTCAGTTCATTCTAATTAAAGCCTGGACACAGAGTACCCAGTTGTCAGTGATATACTAGTCTTTAGGTTTTGACCAGCGGTGGAATTACTTAGATATAACAATCAGGTTCTCCAGATAGTTATGGACTGGTTTCTATCATCCCCTGCCAGCATGATGCTGGCAGGGGATGATGGGAACTGTAGTCCATAACATCTGGAGGGCCACGAGTTTGACACCTATGACTTAGATCATTATCTACAATGATGTACATAAATGTTAAAAGGAATTAAATTATGAAAAGGTACCCTGTGTTGAAAGAAAGATGGGTCAAGGTACTTGTCAAACCTGTCTTCAAACTTCACATCTGATTTTTTCCATTTTACCTAGAGAGAGAGAGAGAGAGAGACAAAGAGTTTTTCTTGAAAAACACGGAATATCTGTTTGCAAATCTACAGTGGGCCACTCTGAGGTAATTACTTCTAACTGACAGATTGAAACAGTCTACAACATCACACACTCTTCCCGATGAGCCTCATTCTCCATGCATCATACAGGACCACGTTTTCTCCAGGCCTCCGTCCCAGGCTTTTAAATCTTCAGCAGGGAGAGAACAGGTGTTTGTTTGCCTCCCACTCCACCTGCTTGCCATGGAACACTGAGAGGCAACTGACTCACGGCCGGAAACCACCGGGGCCATACGAGGTGGACTGACAAGCAGAGGAGGAGGAGGAGGAGTTTGGATTTATACCCCCCTTTCTCTCCTGCAAGGAGACTTAAAGGGGCTTACAATTTCCTTTCCCTTCCCCCCCCCCCCACAAGAAACACCCTGTGAGGTAGGTGGGGCTGAGAGAGCTCCAAAGAACTGTGACTTACCCAAGGTCACCCAGCTGGCATGTGTTGGAGTGCACAAGCTAATCTGGTTCCCCAGATAAGCCTCCACAGCTCAAGTGGCAGAGCAAGGAATCAAACCCAGGTCTCCAGATTAGAGTGCACCTGCTCTTCACCATTACACCACTGCTGATCATCCAAACGTGATGAAAATTCTGCTGTGTGCAATTTGCCCAGTGATTGTAATCAAAAAAGCCTTTTTTGGCCCTGCCCAACCCTCACAAATCCTAAGTAGTAATTTATCTACTTTGTGTATACCCTGTTTCCCCGAATATAAGACATCCCCGGAAAATAAGACGTAGTAGAGGTTTTGCTGAAGTGCGAAATATAAGGCATCCCCCAAAAGTAAGATGTAGCAAAGTTTTTGTTTGGAAGCATGCCCGACGAACAGAACATAGAAATATAAGACATCCCCTGAAAATAAGACATAGCGCATCTTTGGGAGCAAAAATTAATATAAGACACTGTCTTATATTCGGGGAAACACGGTAGTAGCGAGCAGATAACTGCAAGGAGCACAGTGATGAGGGCAGAATAAGCCAACCTCAGTCCATTGAAGAAGCTGCCCATTTACTCCTGCTGTTACCAAAGCTTGAAATTACATACAAATTTGAATTACTTACAGAGTAAGACATCTGGATCTTGGTGTTAGGAACCAGTTTAACTTTCCCTTCACTTGTCAGATTCACATCCACAATTCTATTTCCATTATAACCTATTTCAAGTTTTTTGTAGGTCCAGAGATAGTAATCTTCACCATTTTCATCTGCCTCTCCAACAATACCTGGGGGGGCGGGGGAGAGGTATGGTAAAATAATGTGCACAACTTCAGTATATTTGTGACCAAGCCCCTCGCCCCTTCAGAGCCTCTGAAAATGCCAGCCACAGATGCAGGCAAAATGTCAGGAGAAAATGCTACTGGAACACGGCCATACAACCCAGAAAACCCACAACATCCTAACAGTAATATAATTGTCCAGCAAAGGGACCCATGAGGTCTCGTGGGTGGGACAGGGAAATCTATTTATCCTACCCAGAGGTCCTTTACTTCTTCAGGTTCTCTTTTTCCTCTGTTTGCCTGCGCTCTCTCCCTACTTGCGTGCTGTTTCTCCCCACCTAATCTTACAACCCAGTTTCATGGCTCTCTGGGTCTTCCCCCAGCCATTCCCCCTACCTGTTCTTCTGTACTTCTAAGCGTTCCTTCTTCTTGACCCCCCACAGCCTTCTAATCACTGGTCTACACTGACCAAGGTGGGGAAGAAAGAACGGGGTGCTGCCCGGGGGGAGGGCGCTTCTTACATAATGTAGGATGGCTCCTGCAACATCCTCCATGTTCCTTTTGACTGGTGCTTTCATGAATGGCTAACACTGGCAAGTAATATTATCATCAATGGGTCAGCAGTAGCGTGGCCAGCCACTGCCTGGTACCTGGCAGGAGGGCAATAATGCATCCATGGCGTGATAATTTCGGGCCAAACCGAAAATGATGTCACGCCAATCTAGGGTTCAGCAGGAAAGCTAAGGTAGTAGAGATTGTTGAATGGTGGGGTGTGACAACACAGCCTGTCCAGTGGTGGGATCCAAAAATTTTAGTAACAGGTTCCCATGGTGGTGGGATTCAAACTGTGGTGTAGCGCCAATGGGGCTGGGTGGGGCACAACGGGGGCATGGCCGGGGATTCCTGGGCGGGGCATTCCTGGGCGGGGCTGTGGCAAGGACGCAGCCACTGCGCTGGTCCTTGGGCGGGAAACGAATGCACGCAGGCGCAGGCTGCCACGCACGCCGGTGCACCTCCTGCTAGCCTGCTTCAAGTTCTGCGTGCTACTGCTGAAAGGAGGGGTGTAACTAAGGCAAAAATCACGTGGCAGAATCACCCATTAGTAACCCCCTCTCGGCACACACAAATAATTAGTAACCTACTCTCGGGAACCTGTGAGAACCTGCTGGATCCCACCTCTGAGTCTGTCCTGGAAATGATGTCATACCAGCCACAAGGTGGTGATTCTTGTTGTATTTCACCTCTCCCACTGTAGCAGGAGACCTGACAGCCATAGCCAGCAGGGACTCCATGAGAATGACTGTCGCTGCTATGGCGGTTCTTGTATCTGATGGACCTTTTACTTTGCACATAGGAGGGAGCACAAGATCCTGACTTCACGATACTAGTGCAAGCCCTTATATCTAATAGTGGCTGGTGCAACTGGACCTTTGAATTTTATGGTCTGATATTGAGGACATCTAGCTATGGCAGTGATGGCGAACCTTTTTGAGACCGAGTGCCCAAATTGCAAACCAAAACCCACTTATTTATCGCAAAGTGCCAACACGGGGTAAATTTGAACCTTAGAATAACTGAGGGCTTTTAGCTTTAGAAAAAACAGGGTTGGTCTCCTAAGGCTAAGGGCTACTCAGGAGTAAGCTTGGTGGTAGTCAGTGGCTTTGCTTTGAAGCAACCATGCAACTCTTCCAATGGGTGAATCACAACCCTAAGAGGGTTTACTCAGAAGCAAGTCCCATTGACAGCAACTGAGCTTACTCCCAGGTAAAGGATCGTGCTTTAGTTCTTCGCATGAAAATCAGTGGGGTTTAACAGCGCTTAACAGGGTTACCTACACTGCTTCCCCAAAACTAGGTCTTAGGTTTAATGCTAATAATCAATCCCAGCGGCCCAGGCCAGCCTAGATGTGTGGGGGAGGGGGGGCGATTCTGTTTGCGCGTGCTCACAGAGAGGGCTCTGAGTGCCACCTCTGGCACCCGTGCCATAGGTTCGCCACCACTGAGCTATGGAATCTTCACCATGACCTTTGATCCTGAATCACTGGATGCTCTGATGGAGTTGCAAACTACACGTCTTCCTTCTCATACTTTTAAGAGGCTCGTGCCAATTGTAACAGCTGCTTCCACAGCAGAACGTGAGGCAAGGTGCAAGACTCAGCTAAACACCATGTCAAAGCAGGGACAGGGAAGGAGCCGCAGGCAGCATGGCAGTCTGGACTCCAGTTCTGCACAATTGAACGGTAAAGCAGATATTTCTTACCCCATATTGGCAGGTCATCTATGTACATCTGGTACCAGTAGTGATTTTTGATGGCATATACAAATGCATCCCTTGTTGGTTTATCCAATTCTCTTTCACAGTAGGTGGTCTGCATTACATCATCTGTGGGAATCAACCCAGTGCGTTAACAGGATATTCATGGAAGAAGGAACAACAGATCCTCATTCTCATCGCAATAAAGGGATCTAACAACCAAACATGACCCTCGCCTGTTTCAGTCGAAGACCGGCTGGCCGTTCTAAGTCGCTCTGTTTCCCCCAACAAAGCTTCAAAAATCCATGGGCAGGCCTCAAATGCTCAGGCACATGTCATTTTAACCAACTTTGTTTTTGATTTTAAACAGTCAAAATAACCCACCTTCCCATCAGCACAATTGCACAAATCCTTATCCTATACTTCCCTCCTCCTCCTCAGGCAGAAGCACCACACTTGATCAGTTAGATATAAAAGACAGAAATATGGAAGAAGGGAAAAAATTAAGGGGAAGGCCTCCCCAGTGTCAAGAGCAGTGAATGCAGAATGTGTTTCACCTTATCAGACCCTTTCTCCATCAAGAAGAAGACGACGACGATTTTGGATTTATATCCCCCCCTTCTCTCCTGTAAGGAGACTCAAAGAGCCTTACAATCTCCTTTCCCTTCCCGCCGCACAACAAACATCTTGTGAGGTGGTTGGGGCTGAGAGAGCTCCAAAGAACTGTGACGACTAGCCCAAGGTCACCCAGTTGGCATGTGCTGGAGTAGCACAGGCTAATCTGGTTCACCAGATAAGTCTCCACAGCTCAAGTGGCAAAGCAGGGAATCAAACCTGGTTCTCCAGATTAGAGTGCACCTGCTCTTAACCACTACACCACACTGGTTCTCACGGTCAGTATTGCCTACTTCGACTGACGGTGGCTCTCCCGGGCCTCCAGCAGGAGCCTTTCACAACACCCACCAGCAGAACCTTCTGACTGGAGATGCCAGTAATTGAACTTGGGACCTTCAGCGTGAGAGGAAGATGTTCAACCACTAAGCCTGCCCCATTTGGCTAAAAAGTTTTAAGCTTGTTCAGCCCTGCCTGGGACAAAGCCTCCCGGTTGGTTGGAGTTGGTTGGGGTTGGTTGGCTGGCTGGCTGGCTGGCTGGCTGACCTGCCAGCCAAGTTGAAGTTGACCTGGTGAGCTGCTGCCTGCTGCCCATGGGAAGGAGTAAGAGTCCTTCCCCACCCACCCCATTGGAAACACCTGCAGGGGTGGGTAGGGAAACACCTGCAGGGGGTGGGGTCTGGCAGATACAACAGGAGTTCCACGAGTAGCCCAAGGCAGCCAGCTTGGCAGAGACCAAAGGGCAGCGGCACCAGGGCGCCACCAGTTGTGGGTTCATTTGGAGTGGGTTATGCTGTAGGTGGAGCAGACTCTATGTAAATTCATGTTAGCTCCCTTGGAGTAATTTGGGTAAGAACATAAGAACTAGCCTGCTGGATCAGACCAGAGTCCATCTAGTCCAGCTCTCTGCTACTCGCAGTGGCCCACCAGGTGCCTTTGGGAGCTCACGTGCAGGATGTGAAAGCAATGGCCTTCTGCTGCTGCTGCTCCTGAGCACCTGGTCTGCTAAGGCATTTGCAATCTCAGATCAAGGAGGATCAAGATTGAGAGCCATAGATCAACTTCTCCATAAATCTGTCCAAGCCCTTTTTAAAGCTAGTACTGTTAGGTTGTATTATTAGTATTGTTAGTTATTGTTAGGTTGTCTTTTTGTATCAGTTATAGCAGTAGTTGTTTACTGTTAATGCATTGATAAAATGTTAAGGTATCAATATATTGTTAATGTACTGCTATTACTGTATGGGTATATTTTAATGTATTGATATATTGTCTATGTATTGATGTTTTGTTTTATTGATACACTGATAATGTATTGCTGTATGGATTTAGTATTGATACGTATTGACGTAGTGCTGCTGTTATTGTTACTGGCAAATCGAAGTCGCCATCTGTATTTGTTTCTTATTTTTTTAATTTCATGTATTCTATTCGTATTTACTCTGTTTTAATGAATATTGTTTTGCTATGTTGTTAGCCACCCTGAGCCCTGCAGGGATAGGGCGGGGTATGAATCAAAATACAAATACAAATAAATACAGAACTGGAGCAGATCGAAAACGTCCATATTTACATTCCCTACACCGTGTTATTTCCCATCCCTGGACCTAAGAAGCCACAGAGACATGTTAGGTTGCCCATTTTATGAGCCTGGGTTCCTGTAAAGGCTGCCTCTCCCTGCCGAAGTACCAAAATCACTCGGGACAGGTCATCGTCACATTTCTTTGCACCATTTTTTGTGGTCTGGGGCAGTAAAACCGGCGTGAAGAAGGGAGAAAGAAAATACACCCTGTAGACATTGTGAGAAAAAGTTTCAGGAGTCAAGGGAGGTTCCAGACAGACTAAGGTTCCCTCCCACAGAATGCTGTACAAAACAACTAAGCCCATTCTAACTCAGGGTATAACTGAGGCTTAAATAAAGAAAATAGCGAGGGTGTCTCTAGCAGCATGACATTCCCGACTGGTATGCTCTGGGTGTTATACGCTGCTGAGTTAGCCTCTCTCTCCAAGACAGAAGCCAATTTTGCTCTTGACGTCCTGCGGGTGGCTTTAGCCCCAAGAAGCCGGACGGCCAGAACAAAGATAAAACAAGGAGAGGCTATTTGTATTCCTCAGAAGGCTCGGGCTGGGCAAACATTCAGATACTGATTAAAAAGAGCTCAACATTGGTTGTGTTTTAAACACCACGTTCTAGGGAATGCTAGATTTCTCAGAAGGCTATCAGATAATCCTGTTCATGGGGGACACGCCCCTCTAACGGACGGCTCACTCACCCCCCTGATCTTCTCCAGCAGCTACAGCAGAAGGCTGGCTGCTTTCTTTAAAAGGGCTCTACCTCCTTTCTCTACCAAACTGTAGCCGATGTATTTCCCAAGGGGTTGAAATTACAACGGCCAGTTACAGTCTTAAGTATTTAACCCCTAAAAACAAGATGACATCCAAGACAAACCTAAAACAAAACCATCAACTAAAACCAGCATTAGCAACCAACATTAAAAGACATCCAAGACAAACCTAAAACAAAACCATCAACTAAAACCAGCATTAGCAACCAACATTAAAAGGTATGGCAGTAAAAAGCAACCACAGGGGGTCTAAATTGCTTGGAAGGACTTGGGGTTTGGGGGTTTTTTGCCAAGCACCCTCAAGGATGTTGTAGTGTATTGACCCAAAGCAATTGCCATAGTTGAAGCTGTAATTAACAGCATTTGGTAATTAATGAGTGCAGCTACAAGTATTGCCGTTCGGTTGTTACTGAGTGATTCTTGGAATAAAACTACTGTGTTTTAACCTCATTCGTCTGGGATCTTTGAACACTGCAGACATAAACTGGGGTCCAGGTGAGCCAGAGGGAAGGGGCTGTATCAGGACAGAGACCGCAATTGAAATTGCCCAGGTATGTCTGCAGAGGACAGGAGCCGGCTGTCCTTTGGGCATGCTGTCCTTAGGTCATCCAGGGCTTTTAGGTCAGCACCATGCCCTCTGCATTTGCCTCAGTTGCCAAACTGCAGCTAGTGCAGAGCTTCCAAAAACTAGCAAAAGACCAATCTGATATTTCCAAATTACCCGCAGAGGCCTCCTCGTGTGGCATGCATTGCAGTTGTCTAACCCGAGGGGAATAGGTGCATGGATATATTTCAGAGGCCTTGCTTCTGGAATGTCCTCCCTCAAGAGACCGGCCTCAAGGCACCTCCCTCCCTCACTTCTAGACAGTAGCCATTCCTTTTGTACCCAGGCATTAAACTAAGCAGTTTTACCTTTTAAATTTTTTAATGGTCTGTTCCTGGTTTGATTATTATTTTACCTATGTCATTCTAGGCTGCTCAGTGTGTCTTTTATGCTGCCACATCTCAAAAAGGATATCGAAGAGAGAGAAAAAGTGCAGAGAAGGGCAACGAGGATGATTGAGGGACTGGAGCACCTTCCTTATGAGGAGAGGCTGCAGCGTTTGGGACTCTCTAGTTTGGAGAGGAGACGGCTGAGGGGGGATATGATTGAAGTCTATAAAATTATGCATGGGGTAGAAAATGTTGACAGAGAGAAATTCTTCTCTCTTTCTCACAATACTAGAACCAGGGGGCATTCATTGAAAATGCTGGGGGGAAGAATTAGGACTAATAAAAGGAAACACTTCTTCACGCAACAACGTGTGATTGGTGTTTGGAATATGCTGCCACAGGAGGTAATGATGGCCACTAACCTGGATAGCTTTAAAAAGGGCTTGGACAGATTGATGGAGGAGAAGTCAATCTATGGCTACCAATCTTGATCCTCCTTGATCTGAGATTGCAGATGCCCTAGTAGACCAGGTGCTCGCGAGCAGCAGCAGCAGCAGCAGCAGGCCATTGCTTTCACCTCCTGCTTGTGAGCTCCCAAAGGCACCTGGTGGGCCACTGCGAGTAGCAGAGTGCTGGACTAGATGGACTCTGTTCTGATCCAGCAGGCTAGTTCTTATGTTCTTATTTTAATGGTTCTGTTTTATTAGCTTTAAACTACCTAGAGCAGTTCTCTGGACAGGCAGCATACAGATTCCAAAAGAATTAATTTAAGGCCATGCTGTCTATTCACACAGAACGAGATCCTGAAAACCCATCCAGGGTCACTGCTAAATAGGAAGCAGGAAGAATGACCCGCAGAATGACCCGCAGGAAGGCCACAGAAGACAGGCCTACATGCCAAGTGTTCCTAGAAAGCTACGGTCAAAATGTAATCTAATACTTTTAATTCCTCATGGGATTTTTCAGGCACAAGGCAAAGGCAGAAAATAACCCCACAAACATTTGTAGCAGCAACACTAAGGACGTGTGCTCACAAGGCATCTTCACAAGCTGTATGATCAATTCTCCACAGCTAAAAGCTGCGCCGGCAAGCTGTAGCCCACTGCAGCTTATGCTAAAAGAAACGTTAGTCTTTCTCGCACAGCAAGACCCCTGTAAAACTCAATGCCCCCGCCACCAATTTACTGACAGCTCCGTTGCTACAATAGGCTTAGCATAACTCCCCCCCCCCCCAAACAACAAATTCACCCTAGCTTTGTAATGTCTGCATCCCATTACGTGGCCCATTTTAGTGAGGAGCCTTTTAGGTTCCTTGGGAGGGTTTAGTTTTAGATCTCGGATGCTGGTTTCGTATATTGTAATGCTATCATGCTGTTTTAATGGTTTTAATAATGACACATGGCTTATATTATTATATTAATAATGACACATGGCTTATATTATACAAATACAACTAATTTGTATTAGTTTTAATTTATGTTCTGTTTGGTTATATTCCTTTTGTACACTGCCCTGAGCCCTTCGGGGAAGGGTGGTATATAAATCCAACAGCCAGTCAATCAATCAATCAATCAATCAATCAATCAATCAATCAATCAATCAATCAATCAATCAATCAATCAATCAATCAATCAATCAATCAATCAATCAATCCCTCACAGATTGTAGGCACAGCAGAGATTCTCAAAGATATCTGCATTTAATGTAAAGTACATCCGTTCTCCCACCTGCAAAACTTGCTCCCCTTTTAACTATGATAAGGGACTGCACATGGAATGCCAAGGCAGCCACTCCTACAGAAGTTCCCCAGGTAACACATGTTAGCCAATTTCCAGTATTCGTTTATGGCAAACCCTGGCCATCCTTAACACTAGTGCTGATATAATGCACTCAAGGCAGGGGGAAGTCAAGAGACAATGTCTGCTCCCCAGCATGACCAGGTCTGCGCAAGTTTCAAACAAGAGATATATTATAATATTATCGCTAACAAACAGGGATTCCATTCTATTATGTTTATTTATTTATTTATTTAATTGATTGATTAATTAATTTGATATACCGCCCTATCCCCGGAGGGCTTCTACAACCCTATGCATACTTAATAACAACCATCTGAAAATAGACATGTCTCTTTTTTCTATATATGTTTAAGAATGAGATGGTAGTGTACAATTTCAATAGGCACTAGTAAAAGCAGTACAAATTGGTCTTTACCTTTGAATTTAATGTCCAAGCCACTGAACTCCAATTCTACCCCTTGAAGGGCTTCTCCCAGTGTTTCGTGGTAATGATCTATGCTCTTTTTTGATCCTCCACAAAAAGGGAGAGAAAAATATTTGTAGGTTTCTTGGCGATTGTGGTATGGTCCCACAGTATTCATCCACAGAACAACTTCTTCTTTGTCTTGGTACTGAAAAGAAAGCATATTTAGAAGAATGAGGGATTCATTGCAGCCTAAAAGATACTCATCAGACTGTGTAATGAATTCAGATCCTCTGAAGATGCCAGCCACAGATGCAGGCGAAATGTCAGGAGAGAATGCTGCTAGAACATGGCCATACAGCCCGGAAACCACACAGCACCCCTGTGTAATGAATGCTTTGAAGACCCCTTTCTATTTGCCACGGGTAGCAAAGGGTGTGCTGAGCCAAGTAGCCATGGGTGTTGTCCTTGTGACTTATTTATATCCTGCCTTTCTCCCCAAAGAAGTTCACACTGTCCTTCTCTCCTTTGCAAGACAGGTCAAGGCTAAGAGACTATGTGTGGTCCCCCAGCAAGTCTCTATGGCATGAGCAGGGATTTTAATGTAGGTTTTCCAGATCCCAGTCTGACACCTTACTCACTGCATCCCACTGGCTCTTGTTATACATGATCTACCCACCCATCTTTATCTTGCCCCAAGAAGCACAGAGCTCCTGAGTTTAATTTAAGGGTAGGGTGTTGTGGGTTTTCCAGGCCGAATGGTCAGGTTCCAGTAGCATTTTCTCCTGATGTTTCGCCTGCATCTGTGCCTGGCATCTTCAGAGGATCCTCTGGAGAAAATGCTACTGGAACACGACCATACAACCTGGGAAACCCACAACACCCTTGTGATTCCGGCCGTAAAAGCCTTCGACAATACAATTTAAGGGCAAGTTGAACACTAGCAAGGACCTGGTAATTGTTCAGATTATCTTCCACCTTGAGCAGCTGAGAGCAGTGGAGACAATGGAACTGTTGAAGCAGCGGATTTACTCAGAGTAGACCACCTTGCAGGACGCAATGTAGACAAGAACTGACAGACACACAGTCACCAGTGCAGTTCTATTTATTGCTATCTACTGACAAAGTGCTTCGCCAGACCACAGGTGTTTTTAGGCACACGTCACACTGCTGTCTGTGCTAACTATATACAAAAGTGGTACCAATCAGGTGCCCTCACCTTATCAGGTGTGCACACGGTACAAGCTGTGCACTCGGTACTAATCTGCACACGGCACCTGTTAGAAGGAGGGTCCAGCTGTCATTTAGATTTTGCTCATCTAAACATTCACACATGTTCTGACAGGAACTCCCCTAAAGACCCATTCGGCCCACCTCTGCTCCTCTGCTCTTCGGCTAGTGAATTTAACCTCTGCACCATCAACCACTTTGACGCTAAAACATATCCCCAAATGAAGAGCAGCGTTGCAAACAGCTCCCCTCCTCCTGCAATCAGTAACTTCTCGTCTGAATGAGCATCTATGCACAGCACTTCCTGATCAGACTGCTGACTCAACCTGTCTTATCCTCTGGCCTTGAAGTTCTGGCTGCTGGGTGTGTGTGCTCCAGAAGCACAGAGCCATGACTCTTGCTAGAGCTGCGCTGGTGCAGCCGGAGGCACCAGCAAGCCAATGGAGAGAAGCAGGTGCGGCTTGCCATTCAATCCTTCCCACAAGAGCACCTGCTACCTGCTCCCCAGGAACAATGAGCGCTAGTGGGCTGGTCATCTGACTCGTGCTGCTGCGTCAGTTTGAAAGAAATCTAAAGGAAGTCACCATCTTCCTCTGGGACAGCAGTCTTTAAACCAACTGTGCTCCTTAACGTACAGATGCCCAGGAGAGATCAAGTTAATAACAAAACTGCTGCGAAAGGCCACTCTGGAATGGGTTTGAACGCTCAGGATCTGGCATGTAAACAGGAAGGCAACAAGACGGCCTTCAAGGACAAATGGCAAAACGGAATGCTTCCAGGGAAACAGGAAAAGGAAGCAAGGAAGTTGAGAAGTAACATAGGAGATTTTAAACGTGTCCACGTACGCTACTTTCCCAAAACATTAAATGAATTAGAGTGAGACTGAAATCTAATCAACAAACTTTCTGAGACAAAATTATCTATGACCCAAGAATGCTTTCCATCAGATAGAAAATGTTGCGAATGTCCTGAACGCCACTAATCCAATCCAAAAACCTTTATTAGGCATAAGATCGAGGAAATACTGAACATTCCAGATACGTTAAAAGGATCACTGTTACACATCTTGTAAGTCACGAATTAAAAATGTAGCAACTGCTTCCGAGATCTCTGTCAGAATTATTCAAGAGCTTAAACATTCTTAATTTGTCTGAAAGAAGCATAAATCCTGATGGTAATAAAGCTCTCAAATCAGTTCTAATATTATTATACTTCGAACAGTAAAGCAAAATATGGGCAATTGAGCCCGCTGTATAGGGACAATACTGACAGCGACGCTCACTTTGTGACGCTACTAGTGTCACAGGATCCTGACTGCTAGTCAGAGGTTCAGATCAGTTTGAATGGAAAAATTTTGTGCAAATGCAAAACGTCCAAGCATTTCTTAACTTGACTGTATTTTCTATGAGTGGTCTCTCATGAAGCACCTGCCTAACCTGTACTTTTTAAACCTGAAAACCCCGCCCTCTGGCTAATCATTCAAACAGCAGCCCCGATGGCATGCAAGTTCTCTCTCGAATTTGCCTGTTCCATAACCACAACCTGGAAGGGGAACTCAGGTCTCCTAAGCATTCCCATGCTTCACAAACCAGGAAGGAGCTGGTGCTTCCTGCTTGCTTCTGATTCTATAGAAGTCTACACTGCGTGAATATTTGCTCTCCCAATAACCACATTCCTCACCCCCTACCCTCACCCAAAGGGATTTTGTATCTTCACTGATGCCACAGAAAAACCACAAAGCCAGTCAGTCAATGCTCTGTGCCTGGCCGATCTACCATTCAAAATGCACGAAATCAAGAATCTGAGTAATGCAGAATAATCCTTTCAGCCTTGGAGGGCTCTGGGAAGAGAGGAAACACACTGCACAAACATTCTGAAAGTCAATAAATTTAGTTTCAAATGGTTTGGGAGAACAGCTGGATCAGAACCCATTTGCAGTCAGTTGAGGATAGAAAAATGATGTTTTTAAAAAATTGAAGACTACCTTCAAAATTTTTGCTATAATAAAATTTTAAATAATCTGGTTTAAAGTTAAATCTGAACACAGCTCCAAATTGTTTTTGCTGATACTGGGAGTAGAGGAGGATAAAAGAGTGTTTTACTTACAGGTTCCTCAGGGCAAAATGATAATATCAAATTCTTGGACATTCAATACTTGGTCAATTTGAAAACCATGACGTGGCAAAATGTAGATCTGATACTTCAACAAAAAAAGACCTGGCCAATTGGAGCAAATATAACATTTCCTGATTTGGCTATACTGTACTACTCTGTTAAAGAAAAAAACATCACCTAGAATCCAGTGTGTCTTTATGGCCATTTCCCTTACTGGTAAATTATTAATAAAATAACATTCAATCCATGCTGTACAATTATCTATATCTATAAACGTGAAATACCACTGACTGACTCACTCACTGACTCATCAAAAAACCTCAAAAAACACCAAACCTACAATGTTGAAATTGGCACACCGGTTCATTATGTGGTTTAGGTGCTCACTAAGAAAGGATTTTTCAAAATATTCAGTTTTACTCGAGTTATGACACATTTACTGTTGAACTCTGGCCATCTGCGTTACTGTAGAACGCTGGCCATCTGCACGAACATTCTAAAGGTGACAGTTAAAAACCTGCTTGTCAAGCTAAAGGATGCAGTACAGGGAGTAAAAATGATTCGTTTCACAGGAAATTTTAATGAAGGGCACTTTGACGCTTTACTTCCATGTGTAGAATCGACAAGTTCTGATAATGCCCACCAAACAAAAAGCACAACTGAGCCAATGGTGGCCCAACTGGATTCTACCACCAACCTCCTCAATGCATACGAACCTGTTCCTTCTGTTGAAACAGATAAAGGGAGGAGAGGGATTAAACTCAGAAAGCGATTTACAGATTCGATTTTAAAAAGACAAGTAAGGGAAGCTGCTGCAAAATATGCGAAAAACAACCCAGAAGTTCACAGACAGGCTGTGATGAGGTATGCTGAATGTCACCCCGAAGTTAATAGAGAGCTTGTGATGAGGTATGCTGAATGTCACCCCGAAATTCATAGAGAGCCTGTGATGAAGTATGCTGAATGTCACCCTGAAATTCATAGACAGCCTGTGATGAAGTATGCATAGCGAAGCACGGGTGCCCTGCTAGTAGGGCAGGGGGAGAGAACCAGAATCCAAAACACAATAGTGCAGCAAGCAATCGTGGCAAAATGGCTGATTGGCTGCCCCTACACTGAAGGATATTACTAAGTTTCTAGAAAGATGTCAGGTACTTGTTGGTTGAGGAAAAGTGAAACATATGGGAAGTTGAGCCATTTATGATGGACAGATAATTAAATGGATGTGGAGGAATAAACACAGCCAGGATCTGGGAGGAAACGCTACTTGCTTTGCGCTTGTTAATGCCTGGACCTGTCTTCCTCACCGCGTAGCAATTAAAAGAAAGAGCTGGATCAGAAAACAAATATACAAACTCTTAAAACTGAACTTGGTAGCACTTAGAGTATGTTCTGTGAGGCTGTAATCAAGACTACTCAGTTTTACGTCAATATGCTTTTACGGTAACAAATCAGTTATTTATTTAAGAACTCTATACAATGGAAATCTTGTCTGCAGCAATCTGCTCTAATCTGCCTTTGAATGAATTGTGCATTTTGAGACAGAAACCAGCTGCTACTAGAGAAGGGCAACTTCAACAAACTTGACTGAGAAAAAAAAATACTGCCGTGAAAAGCCTGCATCCTGATCAAATCACACACAATTGATCCCAGAAGCCCAATTTTGCAAAGCTACTGTAAGCTGGGCAAGACTGAAAGCCACGCTTCAGGGTTCAAAAGCGAAGATCCAAGGATGCACCTGTGTGCGTTCCAGGGAGAAAGACAGATTACAAATGAAAATATTAATTAAAAACCCTCTACTGACTGCTGCATTTATGTTTATTTTCTTACTTCATTTATATCCTGCTTTTTACCCCTATGAGGACCCAGAGTGACTTCCATTGATCCCTTTCTCTCCCTTTTATCCTAACAACCACCCTGCGAGGTAGGTTGTTTGTTTGTTTGTTTGTTTATTTCTCATACTTAATATACCGTCCCATCCCCTACAGGCTCTGGATAGTGTACAAATCAGAAACAACAAATCAACAAGCCCACAATAAAACAATAAATAACAGTTAAAATCGTTCTAAAAACATTCCAAGAACTCCAAAAACATTACAATTTCAGTAGTTTCAGTATTTCGGTAGCCCAGCTCAACGGCGGTCGCTTATAAACATAATTCCAAAGATGGGATGGAATATAGGGGACGGCACCATCAGCGGCTGGCCTCCCCAAAAGCCCGGCGGAACAACTCTGTCTTGCAGGCCCTGCAGAACTGTTCTAGATCCTGCAGGGCCCTGATGGTAGGGGGGAGATTGTTCCACCAGGGAGAGGCCAGGGCACTAAAGGCCCTGGCCCGGGTGGAGGTCAGCCAGATCATGGAGGGGCCCAGGACCACCAGCAGATTGGCCTACGCTGAAAATAGAGGCCGACTAGGGACATATGGGGACAGACGGTTCCTGAGATATGTAGGCCCCAGTCTGTGGAGGGCCTTAAAGGTTATAAGCAACACCTTAAAGACGATCCGGAATTCCAGAAGGCGCCAATGCAGCCGGCTCAGCACAGGTGAGATGTGGTCCCAGAGTGAGCCAAGCCACTGCATTTTGGACCAGGTTCAACTTCCGGATCACCCACAAGGGAAGGCCCGCATAGAGCAAGTTGCAATAGTCTAACCTGGAGGTGATAGTCGCATGAATCAATGTGGCCAGGTCAGACCGGGAGACGTAGAGGGCCAGCCGGCGTGCCTGATGCAGATAGTAAAATGCTACTTGGGCCGTGCGGGCCACCTGGGACTCCATAGAAAGGACAGAGTCTAGGCAGACCCCATTCTGAACGAAGGGGGCCAACACTAAGGAGGTCCCCTTCAGCAGTGGCGGCTGAAACCCCGCCCCCCCCCCCCGGCCCACCCACAGGACCTCTGTCTTCGATGGATTGAGTTTTAACCTGCTTTGCCTCAACCAACCAGCGACCGCCTCCAAACAATGCTGGAGAGCCTCCCCTCCATCAACACAATGAGCTGAGTGTCATCCACATATTGATAACATGTCAGCCCAAAACTTCGCACCAGCTGAGCAAGGGGTCGCATATAGATGTTAAATAACAAAGGGGATAGTAGGCCCCCCTGTGGCACCCTACATTGAAGTGGGCACCGTTTGGAGGTCTTGTCCCCTAACCTCACTTGCTGAGTCCGCTTCTGGAGGAACGAGGTGAGCCATTGTAGGACCATTGCACCGGACCCCAGAAGCAGCTAGGTGGTGGGATCAAAAGGTTAGGCTTAGGACGGGTGACCCCATTTTTCTCCTCCCAGTGAGCTTCTATGGCAGAGTGGGAATTTGAATCTGGATCTCTCAGATCTCAGTTGACAATAACTACAACACAGGCAAGGTGGCAAATTTCCAGAAACACAGAATGAAATACTGCCTACAACAGTCACACTGAGGCCGTTTCTGCATGGGCCAAAAAAGACAGTAAAAGGATGGTAAAAACAGCGTTATAGGCAGGGAGTTTGCATGGCCATCACTGCAGAAACGACGCTGCAAGCGATGTGGCAACGCTCCAGCGGGCCCACAACAGTTTATTCAAAAGTCGCTCACCGAGTGTGTCTTTTCAACAACAGCACTCCACAGTCGGCACAGTGTGAAGCGTCCACCAGGAATCGGTGCCCCAGAGCCCACCCCCCACAATGGTGGCCCACACTGGCCAATCCTGGTGCCAAACACCCGTGATGTCTACTCTGGGGAAAAAAGAACACCGTTTCCAAAGCACAGCTGAGTGAAGCGCCGGGGTTCAGCCGATGCGCTACCTGTCTACAGAGAGCCTGCCCATGCGAACGCTCGCTTGCTGCAGCATTGCCAATAACACTGACAGCACAACGCTGTAATTGGCTGTGCAGAAATGGCCTGAATGTGGACACGAAAGCTAACATGGTGTAGTGGTGAAAATGTCAAGCTCAGATCAGGGACTTTGGGCAGACCCATCCTCAGCACAACAGGATTGTTGTGAGGATAAAAATGAGGGGAGAATTATTTAGGCCACCGTGATTCCCCACTGGGGAGAAGGGTGGGATATTAATGAAATAAAAATAAATAAGAACACCACTGATCTTTAGAACAGACCAATAAAGATTCCTGGGGTCTAATTCTGATTCCAGAATCAAAAGGTGTCTTGAAAATTTTGTTCACATGATTTGAAAAGGTCTCGAAACAGTGGGGGATCTGACCTGCTCTGGTAAAAATAATCCCATTACTGAACATTTCACTCAAAGTCTGCATGAAAGTATGCCGTAGAACACAGCCTCGGCTCTCATACAAGTTGGTACGGCCTAGTTCAGTGTTTCCAACCTTAAGTTAAGAAATCAGCAGACGCTTTGGAGACAGTGAAATTTATGCAATTCTTCCTTAGCAAATATAATTCACTGCTTATGATAAAATTTATTTATTTATAACGCATATTATAATTAAGCATATGAAACTGTATTATTTTACGTAGTTATGGATAAATGCCCTTATTTTCTACAAGTAAACTGGCAAATATGCACAATTCTTGAGAGAGATGCAAACTGCTGTACTCTATGCCACCTTAGCTCATGTATTCTAGTTTTTGCCGCTTGAGAGGTAGAAGTACAAAGAATAATCAGGTGAGCAACAGGAAAGTCTGGCACACCACCCAAAGTTGGTGACAGGAACTGTAGGCTACATTCATGTTCCATGCTGAATCTTGAAGCACTTTTGGCTTCTTGCCTCTGCAACCCAAACACTTAACCTCCCTCAACAGAAATAAACAACACTTGTAAACACATATATTTATCTCCCCTTGCGCCGTGGCCTCTTACTTACCTTCTTTCCCTCACTGTTGAATTTCTTCTGTGGAAATTTAGACTGATGGCTCCTCCAAGCAGGTACCTTCCTTTGGCATATATTATTCTGCAAAGCCCCACATACCTGGCTGAGGCTACGAAAATGCTCAAATTTAAGCCTTGGGGTCAGGACTCTGTGACAGCATTTACTTTGCATGTACGAAGCTACACATTCAATCATCAGCATCTCCGGTTAAAAGGATCAGGAAATGACAGGTGTCAAAGCCTAATCCTTTGGGAGGCCCTGAAAAGCCAGTCAGAGCAAACAACAGCAATGTTGACAGACCAGCGGTCTGATGAAGCACCTATTGAGGTGTGTGATCAACTGGTGCAGCACAGCAAGAAGGGGGGGGGGGGACATAAGAACATAAGAGACAGCCTGCTGGATCAGACCAGAGTCCATCTAGTCCAGCACCCCCCTGCATACCGCAGTGGTTCACCAGGATGCCTCCCTCAGCCTGGAAGCTCTGGCATGCAGGAGGTGTGGAAAGCAATGGCTCCTGCTGCTGCTGCTCCTGAGCAACCTGGTCTGCTAAGGCATTTGGTAAAATCTTGAGACTTCATGGATCAAGATTGGTAGCCATAGACAGACTTCTCCTCCATAAATCTGTCCAAGCCCCTTTTAAAGCTATCCAGGTTAGTGGCCATCACCACCTCCTGTGGCAGCATATTCCAAACACCAATCACACATTGCGTGAAGAAGTGTTTCCTTTTATTAGTCCTAATTCTTCCCCCCAGCATTTTCAATGAATGCCCCCTGGTTCTAGTATTGTGAGAAAGAGAGAGAAATTTCAGCTTCCCCATAGCCCTTTGAGCAGTTGTTTCCTGGGCTGCCTTTGAGCTGCATCACACAGACAGGTACAGTCCTAGGTCCAGATTTCCCTCTAAATATGCACCCTCTAAGCAAGCTTCATAGAGGCCACTGTGTTTTCAGCACTTCTCCGTACCACGAGGAGCACAAGACCACTGAACTCTCAGGAGTGTCTGCAGCGTTGCCAAAGCGCACCAAGGGGATGACAGGCTGAGGAGGGGGGGGCAGGATCCCCCCAGAGTCAGCTGCAGGAGGAACTTCCAGAAGGGAAGTCCTGCTATTCCCTCACAGCATCTTCAAAGCCACGAAGGTTTTGTGGCCTCGGGGCCAGCAGACAGAAAGCCCCGCCTGCGGGACGGCCGTGGGACTTCTCCACGAGGACTGGCTCGGCCCAGCGCTTCCGGGGTGGCAGCTGGCTTGTCACGCGAGGGACAGGGAGGCTCTCGGGCCCAGGGCCGCCCCCGCCGCCCCCGCCCCCTACCCACCCTCTCCTTCACCCTCACAACCGTCCTGCAAGGCAGGCCAGGACCGAAGGCGCCCAGGCCACCCCGCAAGCTTCAGGACGGGGCTCCGAGCCCGGGTGGCCCCTGCACTCCCGCTGCCCGGTCTCGGACCCACTGCCGCGGGAGGAGGAGCAGGCGCCGGCCCAGCCCCACGGGTCGCCTTCCCGCGGCACGCGGCCCTCCCGCTCCGGCCTCCAGTCGCGCCGCACCCCGCCCCTCACCGTGTGGTCGTGCTCGTCCGCCCGGCCGCGCGACACCAACAGAGCCGCCGCCGCCACGCACCACACGAGCCCGGCCGGCGCCATCGCCGCCGCCGCCGCCGCCGCCAAGGAAAAGGAGGCGCCGCTTCCGCCGTTCCCGCCACGTCATCTGGGCGCCCGCCGGAACAACCGCTCCTCTACGGCGGCCGGCGCGGCCCAAACGACACGGAAGGCGCAGCGTTCGGACTGGCGGGACGGCGCCTGTCTTGGCTGCAGCGGCCGCACGTGGGGTTGGCGCCTTTGGGTCGAGGCTGCTGGAAGTCACCATGTATATAGTGATGTATTGAATTTTATTATTATTATTATTATTATTATCATCATCATCATCATCATCATTATTATTATTATTATTATTATTATTATTGTTACTACTACTACTACTACTACTACTACTACTATTGTAGATTTCACAGCTGCCAGTTCTTTAGCTGGTTGTTGGCCTTTCATTACAATTTGAGCCTCAGCCAGAGGCCTAGGAAGTTGTAATGTATCGGGGTAATATTCATGCAGGGTTATTATAGTGGGGGAGGGGACTTGATATGTTTTTCTTTTATCTTTTCTTCCTTTTTGGCTATGTTGTCTACAGATGTAAAATAAATGTTTAAAAAATGCAATAAAAAGACTCCCTGGTGATTTTGGGGGGGGGGGAAGCATAAGCATTTTATTATCATTGTGCACGCACAACGAAATTTACAGCAGCATTCCTCGATGCACACAATTTCAGACTCATACCCCATCCTCACTTTCCCCTTCCTCCACCCATCCCTACACAGCCCCAAACACATCAACAGGAAGCCGCGGAGTTCAGCATAGCCACAGCTGTAGAGTAGAAGCTGTCTCTAAGCCTCTTTGTCCTAGTTTTGATAGGACTTGTAATCAGTCCTGCCGGATGGTAACAGTTCAAAAAGAGAGTGTGCTGGATGAGACGGGTCCCTCAGAATATTTTGGGCTTTCTTTAGGCTTCCAGGGAATTATAGAGTTCTTCCAAGGGAGGGGAAAGGCGCAGTCGATAATCCCTCTGTGCAGTAGTGATCACCCTTTGGAGCTCTTCCTGATCACGCCACTGTGCAATCTGAGAGAACTAAGCATACACAGATGCAGGAGGTTAAGACACTCTCTATAGCACAGCGGTAAAAGGACACCAGGAGTTTTCCATTCAGTTGTTGTTTCCTTAGAAGTCTCAGATAGTACAGTCTTTGCTGGGCCTTCTTAATTTTGACCTTGAGGTGGGGGTAGCTCCTTCACAGTGGGTGACACACGCACACACCCCGCAGAGGCTGTTTCCTCCCAGCTTTTTCAATCCTGGCTCTCATCTGGTGGAACGCTCTTGCCACCTAACATCAGGACCCTGCGGGATTTGATGCAGCTCCACAGGGCAGAGCTGTTCTGTGAGGCTTTTGGTTGAGGCCAAAAACTAGACACTGAAATCAAAGTGTAATTCTATCCACAATTGTATTTGTTGCGTGCCCAAATCTTAATTCACAAACTGCTTTAATAGCATCTGTTGCCAGCCTTATTTTAACTGTGATCTGAAATTAGCTTTTATTCTGTTTTAACTTAAATGCATTTTAATTAGATTGGATTAGGTTTTAATTATCATAACTGTTTAACTGTTTTACTTTGTTTTGAACTTGGTTTGATCTCGTTATTGTCTTTTAAATTGTTTCCACTCCATTTATTAAAAATAACAGGATTTTGCCATGTACTGTTTCCCTTGCTCGTCGAGCTGCCAAGCTCCTGAGCCCTTTGGTAGGAGAGAGCGGTATACAAATCAAACTAAATATATACATTCTCACAAACAGCCATGGTGTGCAGGAGAGTGCTACTGCGTGAGGAAGCGAGGTATTAATCTGACTCTAGCATTAAAAGAAGAGTCGGGTGGGATCTCTCTGACTGCCTGTGTGATCATCACGGGAACATAATGGGAATGAAGTAGGTGCCCTCCTGGAGGGGAAACTAGCTGCTTGGGCTTGTGGGGCTGTTTGAAGCCCAAGCCCCTGACCTACTGGATTTTGACCGATTTATGCTAGCCCTCCGTTACTGCTTTGAGGACCCATTTCTGCAAGATAAGACTTGCGCCCGGCTCCAAAGACTGTTGCTGGGGCCCCGATCCATCACTGAGTATGCAAGCGAGTTCTGGTAACTGGCCTGAGACTGCGCTGGTGCGCATGTTTAAAGATGGACTACCCAGATGTGCTGCAATGGGTGCTAGTGACAGGAGATCCAGACACCCTGATGGGCTGGATTTGCTTGGCCGGGGATGTGGAGGGGTGGCTGAAAGAAGTGCAAAGGTCCCAGCAGCGGCTTGCAGGCACTGGGGAAAGCGGGCGGCCCAAAGTCGGGGAAAAGAGACCAGCTTGCTCGGTCAAGGGAAGGGAAGAGTCGGTCATGGAACGGCGCCGGTGATTGGGCCAGTATCTGTGTTTCGGAGAAGAAGCGGGGTAACTCTAAATTGCGACCTGCCCAGAGGTGGGATTCAGCAGGTTCTCACAGGTTCCCGAGAGTAGGTTACAAATTATTCGTGTGTGCCACGTGATTTTTGCCTTAGTTATGCCCCTCCTCTCAGCAGTAGCGCAGTCTAGCAGGAGGTGCACCAACCGTGTGTGTATAGGCATGCTCATGCCTCGCTTAAGTGCATCTGCAAGTTTACATTGCCCAAGGATCCCATGCAGCTGCGCCCTCTGCCACAGCGCCTGCTACTCCTAGAATGCCCGGCCACTGCCAAAGTCATGGCCTCTGGCTTCAGCCCCATTGAAGCTACGCCACAGTTTGAATCCCACCACCATTGGAACCTGTTACTAAAATTTTTGGATCCCACCACTGAACCTGCCCCAAGAATGCTCCCTTGACCCCTGGGGCCACCAGTGCTGGGCAGGCTCATCATGAAACCCTGGCAAGGAAGAGTGCAAGGAAGCCCAGAGCAATGCCCGGTAAGGGGATGATAGTGGGAGCACTTGATTATTCAAGATAAAAATATTGAAAAGAAAAGAAATTCAAACTGTGGCAAATTTGCTTAGGGAAGGAGGAGAAATTATGACATTACAAAATTTTATAGAGATAGGAGGAAACGAGAACTGGTTGGTTTTGAGAGGCATTTGGGAAAGGATAAAGGTTTCACGGATAAAAAAGGAGGAAATGTATAATGTCGAAATGTCTGAAACTATATGAAAATGTAAAGTGGAAAATTCTAGGGTATATATACAAATATATGGTAGATGATAAAGGGAATTCATGCGATAAGAACATTACTGAATCAAAAATGGGAGAAGGGAAGGATTTCTAGACATTGGTAATACTGGAAAATTAATAGACAGTTGGAAAAATATAAAAGATCGAGGGAAATATATGGAGTTAGGGGAAAGAAAAAGTGATATTAAAATGGTACAGAAACACTCCAAAACAACTAGCATATATGATAAAAAAAGGATCCTTAGTTCTTAAAATGCTGGCACTGTGGAGACTAAGAGGCATACTTATAGCCATATGTGGATAGGATTATGTGCAGAAGTAAAAAAATTTTGGACAATTGTATTGTTATATATTGAGAAACTGGTGAAGATTAATATTGATTTCAAATAATGACTGTAATGTTCAATGAGTGTAATGGAAGATAGAAGGGTGGATAAACAATATGAAGTTATATGTAAGTAAAATAATGATTAAAGCAGTCCATGCAACAATAGGACTCATGGGCTGGAAAGAAAAGAAAAAATGGACACTCTAGAAATGGCTAGAATATATCTGGGCAATAAGTGGATTAACCCTTCTGATATTTTCGGAGAAGCATACTCAATCCAAAAATAAGACGCTCGCAAGATAAAAAAAAACAGAATGTAGGAAATTCCTCTTGAAGATATGGATACATATAAATGGACTGGGATGGAAAGTAAGCTCGAGTCAACAAAGAAAATATGGGAGAAGAGGGCTGCATAGAGGAAATGAAATCTTTACTCGCTGTTTCCAGTGGACAAAAACTAAGCAAGAAGATGAAATGGGGGAAGGGGGGAAAGTATTATTTGAAAATGTATGAAGAAGGAAATTATTATAAACTGTAAAATTCAAATGATACAATAAAAAAACTAGAGTGCGCATACGAGAGGGAGAAGAAAACAGCTTTTAACACACAATTTGTTAAAACACACGTCTGACCCTGCTCTAATCTCTACTGGTCTCGTGTCATAGGATGTCTCAGCTTCACTCAGCCCTTGCATTCCTCCTCCCAGTAGTGCCAGGAAACCAGATAATGGTTCTCACCTCACTAGATGTAAACATTTTAACCTCCCTGCTTTCCCCACCTGTGGGGGGAGGGTGTCGTGCAGGGGTGCTGAAACTATATTTGCCTTTCCCTTTCCCACATTTCTCAGATCTGGCTACTGACAGGCAACCTTACGGTAGTGGAGGATGAGAGGGCAGGCAGCCTGGTCCTTCCCATCCCATATGAATGGAATGAGGGAGCCTCTGCCACCAACTGCTCCACCTAGCTATGGCTCTTTTACTTGTTTGTTGTTTGTTTCATCTACTCAGCAAAGAAGGCATCACCTGAGGGGAGCAGACAGAGGGCAGGTCTACCAGGTGAAGTGTTCCTTTTCCATAGTTATGTCGAAGACCCACATATTTCCTTAGTTTGGTCAGAGGAGTAGACCCTGATCCATGGCCTCCAGTGGATGTTATGGATCATATATTTTATCGGGGCCCCCTGCCAGCTTGGCAATTGGCCATGCTGGCAGGGGCTGATGGGAATTGTAGTCCATAACATCTGGAGTGCCAAAGGTTCACCATCACTGCCTTAGAGGGTTCCTCATATTTTGAAGATGAGACCAGGGGTCTGCAACCTGTGGCTCTCCAAATGTTCATGGACTACAATTGGCCATGCTGGCAGTGGCTGATGGGATTTGTAGTCCATGAACATCTGGAGAGCCACAGGTTGCAGACCCCTGATGTACACCTTTCCTTTCCTTCACACTCCCTTTTTGCAAAAAAAAAAAGGAAAACAAATTGAATGGAAGACTTCTGTGCACATTTTATTGATGTTCTTAAGTTGCTGAGCCTCTGTATCTTTTAGGTCCACAGCTGGAATTTGGTAGATCATCATAGTAGTACCACGCTCAGACAAGACAAGAAGTACCGTACCCAGGCAAGGCGGACTTCCATGAAGATTCCTTCCGGTACCTAACGTAGGAGCTGCTGCTCAGCGTTTCTGTATTGCTGTTTTATTTGACAGGCAGCTCCATGCATTGGGTTGATGGTGTGAGGTACAGAACCATCACAGAATCCGTAAGCACCAGAGACGATTTCAAGGGATTTTCTCAGTTATCGTAACCATGCAGTTTCTTCACCATAAGAGCCCTGATCTGCCCGCCTCCAGTGAGCTTTTTCATGTCCAGACAGCGTAAACAAGTAGTGCAGAATCACAGAAAAAGCTCTGCATGTGTCTTTTCTTGCCAGTTCTGAAAAGCTACTGTGGTGAGGACGGTCAACTTCTCCAGGACTTTGTCTCTGAAGTAAACTCTTTTGATGGCGGGATGGGGATAAAGAGAAGAAAACAACTGCTGAACTCATGACCATTAAAACAGTAGTCTTCAGAATAAAACCAGGAACTTCCACTTTTCACTATCCCGAGTGCAGCGTTTCACCGACCTCTTGGGGGCACTGGTGGCGGGTGAAAGCTATCGTTGCTCAGTGGCCTGCAATAAAATGGGGGGGGGGGGGACGGCATGTAAACTTGGGATTAGTACACAGCCTATGCTTCACCACAGAGATAAAAATGAGACCTTTTGCTAGCTCAGTGTTTTTTCTTTTTTTAATTTTTATTTTATTAGGTTGTCCGGCGATAGTGGTGAGACTCATGCCGCTGGGCCTACCTTCCTGGGGAGCAGTGGCGTAGGAGGTTAAGAGCTCGTATATCTAATCTGGAGGAACCAGGTTTGATTCCCAGCTCTGCCGCCTGAGCTGTGGAGGCTGATCTGGGGAATTCAGATTAGCCTGGGCACTCCCACACACGCCAGCTGGGTGACCTTGGGCTAGTCACAGCTTCTCGGAGCTCTCTCAGCCCCACCTACCTCACAGGGTGTTTGTTGGTGGGGGGGGGGAAGGGCAAGGAGATTGTAAGCCCCTTTGAGTCTCCTGCAGGAGAGAAAGGGGGGATATAAATCCAAACTCTTCTTCTTCTGGGTGGGAAGCCCCGGGCCTCCCCACCCACCCCTCACATGCTGTGCCCTCCCCCCCCTCCGGCCACTCCCAGAGTCTCCAGAAGATGGCAGCAAGACCCACGCGTGCTCTCCAAGGGCAAGAAATGTGGAGGAGGGGGGGATAAGCACTGGGGCGGGGGGGACAGACGAGCAGCAGCCAGCAAAGGTGGGTGAAGTGGGTATAGGTGCAGACAACAGGGAGGCAGGCAGTTGTAGCAGCAGAGAGCAGCAGTGGCGTAGGAGGTTAAGAGCTCGTGTATTTAATCTGGAGGAACCGGGTTTGATTCCCAGCTCTGCCGCCTGAGCTGTGGAGGCTTATCTGGAGAATTCAGATTGGCCTGTACACTCCCACACACGCCAGCTGGGTGACCTTGGGCTAGTCACAGCTTCTCGGAGCTCTCTCAGCCCCACCTACTCTTCTTCAAACTCTTCTTCTTCTTCAGAAGAGTAGAGAAGACACTAGTGGTGGCAAACACTCAGGGGGTGAAGTGGGGATGGGCTTGGCAGCTCGATCAGCTGGCATCCTGGCAGTGGGAGGGAGGGAGGGAGGGAGGGAGCAGGGGAGAGTCAAGGGGGAGGCGTGACCAGCACAGGACAGACAAGGGTGAAAGGTAGTAGAGCAGGGCAGGACCAATGAGGAGAATGCTGATAGAGGTTCCTAGGCCTGGGGAACCTTGTACCCCAGGAAGGAGAGGTGACACATTGTCAGGAACAGCGCCTGGTGATTGAAGGGCGTTCCTAGCTTATTGCTGTTTGTCACAATTTGCATTGACAGAGATCGTATCTGGGTGATGGAAAAATACTCTCCCTTCAATGTAACTTCCGTTGCCATCCCAACCAAAAATACACAAGAACCACCCTACTGGATCATAACGATGGTAGAACTAGTCCAGCATCCTGCCTCATACAGTGGCCAGTCAGCTGCCCAGGAGGGCCAAACAAACCAGGCATTGAAGACGAGGCCTTCCCCTGACGTTGTCTCCTGGCACTGGTATTCAGACGCTTGCTACCTCTCAATGTAGAGCTTCCCTTTCGTCACCAGGGTTAGTAGCCACTGACAGATTTTGCTGGCGTTAAATTCAGTTTTCATTTAAAACCAAGCTTGTTTTTTTTTAAATGAAGAGTTAAAAGTATGGTGAGCACTGCTTTCTAGTTCAAGAGTATCTTTAGCACTATTCTCTTTTCCACCAAAAGATCTAAGGAGAATTGCAACTTTATCCCCTACATCCTGGACCGTCTTTCTTTCAGAATGCTCTGCTTGGGTCCCAGTGCCCACCTAGTTCTGTTTAGATAGGCAGGCACTAGGACCCAAGCGGAGCATTCTAAAACAAAGATGGTCCCGCATGTGACGGAGGAAGTTACAATTCTGCTTAGATCTTTTGCTGGAAAAGAGTACAGCAGTCAATATTTAAATAATGATGTTATCGACAAATATTTGCACTAACAACCATGGCCTTGATTTAAACGTCACAGGAGTGGGGCAAAAGAACTTACCTGTGCAATTCATCAGTGGCGTATTTACCTGTCCCCGGGCGCCACTCTTCCGGTTCACCGTGGTGCAAATCATTGGTCTCCATTGTGATCATAGGGAAGTCCTGCTGCCTCGTCAGCCGCTGCTACCCTCCAAACCTAATCCGTGCTCAGTCGAGGGTGCATGCAAAAACGATGAAGCAGCAGGACTTCCTGCTGCCTCCAAGCACCCTCAACCCCCCCGGACTCCCCCCTCCCTTCCTTCCTCCCCTCCCCAGTCAGAAGAGACTGCTGGGAGCCCAGCCGGCAGGAGGAGGGGAGGTGGGCACCCTAGACCTTGCCCATGACCATGGTGACATGGGCGGGGTCAAAGTCAGTGGGGGTGGAGCCTGGGGGCATCAGGGGGTGGAGCCGGGGTGGCGGTGGGGCACAGCCTGGGGGGGGGGGCATCCTGGAGACAATTTGTCTCCGGGCGCCATTTACCCATGGTGCGCCTCTGCAATTCATTCATGCTTAGGGACTCATCTAAACTGGGCTGCTACATATATAATACTGACACACCACTGGAATGCCTGCCCGGTTTATGGACCTCTGCCAGGTGAGCACTGCACACATATCAGCTGAGAGTCCAGTTTCACCCCCTTAAATGCCGCATGAATCAAGTTGTCTTGCCCCTCCTGAAAATCAGGCCCTAGTCTGATCAGTCAAGGGATGTGCTGATGTACAGAACCTGCTAGCAACGCGAGGAGGTATCCTTGGGGTTCTTCCAGGTGTAACAGAGTGGTGCTTGTCGCCTTGATGCATCACGGGGCTGAAATGTATCTTCACTTCTGGCGTCTCGTTATCCTGCATCAAGAAATGTGGATGTGAGTTTTTGCCTGGCACCCATCAACTGCACCACATTAAACTGATTCTCCTCAACCAGCTAAGCATGAGGGAAAAAATCCTTGAATAATCTCTGCATCCAATGTCAATGCTGTGAAAGGTGCCTGCTCACTTCTCTTAATGTCTAGATTTATGTGACAAACTTTGAACCATAAGAACATAAGAACAAGCCAGCTGGATCAGACCAGAGTCCACCTAGTCCAGCTCTCTGCTACTCGCAGTGGCCCACCAGGTGCCTTTGGGAGCTCACATGCAGGATGTGAAAGCAATGGCCTTCTGCTGCTGCTGCTCCTGAGCACCTGGACTGTTAAGGCATTTGCAATCTCAGATCAAAGAGGATCAAGATAGATAGACAGACAGACAGACAAACAGATAGATAAGAACATAAGAACAAGCCAGCTGGATCAGACCAGAGTCCATCTAGTCCAGCTCTCTGCTACTCGCAGTGGCCCACCAGGTGCCTTTGGGAGCTCACATGCAGGAGGTGAAAGCAACGGCCTTCTGCTGCTGCTGCTCCTGAGCACCTGGACTGTTAAGGCATTTGCAATCTCAGATCAAAGAGGATCAAGATAGATAGACAGACAGACAGACAAACAGATAGATAAGAACATAAGAACTAGCCAGCTGGATCAGACCAGAGTCCATCTAGTCCAGCTCTCTGCTACTCGCAGTGGCCCACCAGGTGCCTTTGGGAGCTCACGTGCAGGAGGTGAAAGCAACGGCCTTCTGCTGCACTGCTGCTCCTGACACCCTGGACTGTTAAGGCTGACTGCAATCTCAGATCAAAGAGGATCAAGAACTAGCCAGCTGGATCAGACCAGAGTCCACCTAGTCCAGCTCTCTGCCACTGTGAGTGGCCAGGCCCACCAGGTGCCTTGGGAGCTCATGCAGGATGTGGAAAGCAATGGCTCTCTGCTGCTGCTGCCCTGAGCACCTGGACTATTAAGGTATCGGTAATCCTGTGATCAAAGAGGACTCAAGATAGACAGACAGACAGACAGATAGGCCGATAGATAAGAACATAAGAACAAGCCAGCTGGATCAGACCAGAGTCCATCTTAGTCCAGCTCTCTGCTACTCGCAGTGGCCCACCAGGTGCCTTTGGGAGCTCACATGCAGGATGTGAAAGCTGTGACCTCTCTGCTGCTGCTGCTCCTAGAGCAACCTGGACTGTTAAGAGCATTTGCAATCTCAGATCAAAGAGGATCAAAAGAAAGAATAGATATAGGTAGGTGATGGTAGATAGGTAGGTGATGGTAGGTAGGTGGATAGGTAGGTAGGTAGGTAGATAGATGGATAGATGGATAGGTGGATAGGTAGGTAGGTAGACAGGTAGACAGGATAGATAGGAGGAAGGAACATAAGAACATAAGAACAAGCCAGCTGGGATTCTCAGACCAGAGTCCATCTAGTCCAGCTCTCTGCTACTTGCAGTGGCCCACCAGGTGCCATTGGGAGCTCACATGCAGGATGTGAAAGCAATGGCCTTCTGCTGCTACTGCTGCTCCTGCTCCTGAGCACCTGGTCTGTTAAGGCATTTGCAATCTCAGATCAAGGAGGATCAAGATTGGTAGCCATAGATCGACTTCTCCTCCATAAATCTGTCCAAGCCCTTTTTTAAAGCTGTCCAGGTTAGGTGGCCTGCCATCACCCACCCTCACTGTGGTGTAGCATATTCCAAACACCAATCACACGTTGCGTGAAGAAGTGTTTCCTTTTATTAGTCCTAATTCTTCCCCCCAGCATTTTCAATGAATGCCCCCTGGTTCTAGTATTGTGAGAATACAAGATTTCACCAGTCTTTGTGTCATCTCTGTTCCCCTTAAATTCCATGCCAAGGCCTTCCATGCAATTGCTGCTGCCACTAAGCTATCTTGGATACCGTGTCTTGGATTCAAAGCCCGGAGAACAGGGCAACTACTGGTGCTTGGCAGAGCACTAGACACAGCATGGTATTGCTGCGGTCCACTGGCCCAGTGCCCGTCCAGGACTCTCTTAGGCTCATTCCGCACATGCAGAATAATGCAGTTTCAAACTGCTTTCAGTACTCTTTGAAGCGGTGCAGAATAGTAAAATCCACTTGCAAACAGTTGTGAAAGTGGTTTGAAAACGCATTATTTTGCGTGTGCGGAAGGGGCCCTACTTTTGAGAGTGTTCCCCTCTTGTGGGAACTGCGTGGCAGGATTGGGAGTCTGTAAGTGCAGTGCCCACCCTGCTACCCATCTGTCTCCCTGCCTGACAGTGGTGGTTTCAGGGCAGTGTGGAGGACTCCTTGGCTGGTGGATTTGGGGGATCTGAACATCCATGCAGATGCTACGTTGTCGGGAGCAGCTCAGGATCTCACAGTCTCCATGACAACGACAGGCGAGCCTCAGGCAACAGCAGGGCCCAACCCTCTTGGTCAAAGGGATGGCCACCTCTGGGGCCACCTGCAAGCTAGGCAGGGGTTGCAGCTCCATTTCTCCCTCACATAAAGGACAGGCCCGAGTGCAGGAGGGGCTTGCATGTTTGTTTCTTTTCCCGCTGCAAGACGGCTGTGGTTAACCGGATCCAACCTGCACTACGGAGTATCTGCCCAAACTTCCTCTGCTGCCCCCCACCCCCAGGTTGCTTTACAACCACATTTAAGGCGCAGCTCAGCAGCCAGTTCTGAGCAACCTTGATGTGGGCCCTGCTTGCACCCAGTGGGCACCCCTTAAGACTGTAAGTATTCAATCCTTATCTGGTGTGTGTGTTTTTGAGGGCTCGTGTGTTTGCTTTTTGAGGGCTTGGGGAAACTTTTGTCTGTGTGGAAGGTTCCTTTGTTGTTGGTTGGGTGTTTGCCTCAGACTGTTGAGGAGTGGGGATTCTGTTTAATCACCCAACCAATTTGAATCAACTGCCACTCGCTGCCACTCGCTCCTCGACTTGCTCAGAAGCAGTAGAACAGACTGTACTCTCTGAGACCAGGGATAAAGACAGTAAGAAAAAGATGAGCTCTGGGTTTTTTGTGGGCGTTATCCTTAAAGTTCAATCCTTATCTGGTATATGTATTTCTGCGGGCTTACCAATAAGGACCCATCTTCGGGGAGATAGCAAAATATAAGGTAGTGACTAGAGCCGTGTTGGCGAACCTATGGCACTCCAGATGTTCATGAACTACAATTCCCACCAGCCCCTACCAGCATGGCAGTTGATTCAAATTGATTGGGTGATTAAACAGAATCCTCACTCCTCAACAGTCTGAGGCAAACACCCAACCAACAACGAAGGAACCTTCCTCACAGACAAAAGCTTCCCCAAGCCCTCAAAAAACAAACACACGAGCCCTCAAAAACACATAGGTTCGCCACGACTAGAGGCAAAAGTCTTCAATCCTTAGGTCACGGTCTGGAGCTCAGTGAACAGGGCTAGGCTATAAAGAAGCAAGGCTAACTTGGTTTTTTGGTGGTCAAGTGTAGAAGGGGACTTTTCTTTGTAGTCCGTGAATTGTAGTCCATGACCATCTGGAGCACCATACGTTGGCCACCCCTGCTCTAACTACTGCAACCCTTCGGTTCTTACATGGCTTAATCCAGCAGGTTCTCACAGGTTCCCGAGAGTAGGTCACTAATTATTTGTGTGTGCCGAGAGGGGGTTACTAATTGGTGATTCTGCCATGTGATTTTTGCCTTACTTACGCCCCTCCTCTCAGCAGTAGCGCGCAGAACTTGAAGCAGTCTAGCAGGAGGTGCACCGGCGTGCGTGGCAGCCTGCGCCTGTGTGCATTCGTTTCCCGCCCAAGGACCAGCGCAGCGGCTGCGTCCTTGCCACAGCCCTGCCCAGGAATGCCCGGCCATGCCCCCGTCGTGCCCCGCCCAGCCCCATTGGCACTCCGCCACAGTTTGAATCCTACCATCATGGGAACCTGTTACTAAAATTTTTGGATCCCACCACTGGCTTAATCCTTTTTAAAGCCACCTGAATTTGTGGGTCCACCACCTCCACAAGTTAATTTATACAAAATGTGAAGAAGCACTTCCTTTTATCCGTTATTATTCTACTACCCATTACCTGCCTCTGAGTTCTAGCAGGGTGGGAGAGAGAAAAGTTTTCTCGGTCCACTTTTTCCACACCATCATTCGTTTTATAAACCTCAACAATATTATAGCGTATTCATCTTTTCTCTACATTCACGATAAAGAAAAAATGCATTGAGAAAAAAATTACTTCATTGTCTCCATCCATCTCACTGCTGACACTCAGCAAACTTCGAGTACTCGATCGGTTACTTGAATTGCCTGGTTGGAAAATAAGACTGTGGTTGGTTATCAAAGATTTTACAAACAAGATCCACTCTGCAAGCGCAGAAGGAAAAGAGTGAAAGAAAGAAAGAAAGAAAGAAAGAAAGAAAGAAAGAAAGAAAGAAAGAAAGAAAGAAAGAAAGAAAGAAAGAAAGAAAGAAAGAAAGAAAGAAAGAAAGAAACAGCAAGTGATAGAAAGTGAGAGCAATAAAGAAAATATAAGAAAGAGAAAGGGAAAAGGATTTTGGACTCATAAAGGAAAGATAAACTTTTCTTTCCCTCCATTATTTTTCCTTATAATGGAGAGCTGGCAACCATAAAAGCTGCTGACCAAAGAAATCATGCAGGCCTCAAAGCACTATTCTTCTTCACTAATAATGCTAACTCAGCTAAATAACTCCAAAGATGCCTCTTTGTTCACAGTTATACAAAATGTGCATGCTAAACTGTTTTTGAGACCCTGTTTTACCCAGAAGATACTTTAAAATTGCCCTCTTCCTAAAACAATAGAAAGGCCTATGGGAATGTTCAAACTCCTTGTTTAAGGAACAGGGCAACAAGAAACATTAATGATAAGAGGAAACAAAGGTTTTTGGTTCACTTTACGTCAAAGGGTGAAATGAGGACTTTGGTCAACCCCAAAATACTGTGGGAACAGGGAAAATCTCCACCTTTTGTATGATTGATTGATGATGTATGTACTTTGGGGTGTATTCCTTGCTGCCATTTTGATGTAACTCGTCATTAATAATAATAAAAGCAAGAACCCACTGCCATTTTACGTGGCTCCCCTGACCCTGTCTCTGCCCAGTGTTGGCTAAATAAAGTTTTCAGAAACTTTATTTTATTTCGACTTGAGCTTCTTTGAGCTTTTATTATTTAAAACGTTACCCCGTAGTAACAACTCATCCCATTTTACTTTGAGAAGCCACGTGTCCGTGTCATCCCATGGCTCTGAAGCCGCCACTCCTCTTTGTCCCAAAGTCTCCCATTTTCCAAAGGCAGCCCTTGTGAACTATTCCCTTATGTCATGAGCCAGCCCCTGGGTACTTACCAGGACACAGAGGACTCTGAGGCACAACTTGAGGACATAGTGCAGCCAGAGTTGGCTGCTCCTGGAGAAGACCAGGCAGCAGAGCCAACGCCCAGCCCTTCCCTGCCTGATGACATACAGGTGGAGGAGCCTGCAGATCCTCCTAGGGACCCAGTGATGAGCCAGCTGTGCATAGGAGGCAGAAGCAAAGGCTGCTACTTCAGAAGCACAAAAAGAGTGCTCGTTTGGCAGCAAAGTATGGGAGATTGGAAGTCTCTGCATCTGATGAAGACTAACTCCTCGTACAATCCCAGCCCCCTGAACAAGGCTCTCTATATAAGCCTTGCTGTGAGCTTGCCTCCACCACAGGAGGTGGTGATGGCCACTAACCTGGATAGCTTTAAAAGGGGCTTGGACAGATTAATGGAGGAGAAGTCGATCTATGGCTACCAATCTTGATCCTCTTTGATCTGAGATTGCAAATGCCTTAGCAGACCAGGTGCTCGGGAGCAACAGCCGCAGAAGGCCATTGCTTTCACATCCTGCCTGTGAGCTCCCAAAGGCACCTGGTGGGCCACTGCAAGTAGCAGAGAGCTGGACTAGATGGACTCTGGTCTGATCCAGCTGGCTTGTTCTTATGTTCTTATGCTTCTGCCTGGGTGCAACAAGTGTGTTACCTGTCGCTGCCGTGTGTCTGGTTCTTTGTTGATTCCTAGCCTGCTCCTCGGTTCTCCTTGACCTATTGGATTGTGACCTGACTACGCCTTGCCTGCTGCCTGCCTTGACCCACTGGCTGCGACCTGGCCACGGTTGTGAATGCCACCCACTTTGCCCTGCGGGGTCAGACCCGGCCACGCTCCTGCCTGCTGGCAGCACACCTTAGTTAAGAACTGTTTCATCCTTAACTATATTTCTGCGGATCATGCTATGTGGGGGTGATTTCCTTGAGTCGCAAGTAGTTTTCTAGTGTTTGTTGTTAATAAGCATAAGCATTTTATTGTCATTGTGCACGCACAACGAAATTTACAGCAGCATTCCTCGATGCACACAATTTCAGACTCATACATCATCCTCACTTTCCCCTTCCTCCACCCATCCCTACACAGCCCCAAACACATCAACACGAAGCTGCGGAGTTTAGCATAGCCACAGCTGTAGAGTAGAAGCCGTCTCTAAGCCTCTTTGTCCTAGTTTTGATAGACCTGCATCGTCTGCCGGATGGTAACAGTTCAAAAAGAGAGTGTGCTGGATGAGACGGGGCTCTCAGAATATTTTGGGCTTTATTTAGGCTTCGGGAATTATAGAGTTCTTCCAAGGAGGGGAGAGGGCAGCCGATCATCCTCTGGGCAGTAGTGATCACCCTTTGGAGCGCCTTCCTATCTGGCACTGTGCAACTGGAGAACCATACACAGATGCAGTAGGTTAAGACTCTCTCTATAGCACAGCAATAAAAGGACACCAGGAGTTTTCAATTCAGTTGTTGTTTCCTTAAAAGTCTCAGATAGTACAGTCTTTGCTGGGCCGTCTTAACCACCGTGGCAGTCTGTATGCCCCAGGTCAAGTCCTCTTTAATCATGACGCCCAGAAATTTAAAACTAGCCACCCGCTCTACTTGATCTCCATTTATAGTCAAGGGCTGAATTCCTGAGCTATTCCTTCTATAGTCCACTATAAGCTCCTTTGTCTTGTTAGTATTAAGAACCAGGTTATTTTCCCTGCACCATGAGAGCAGTCGGTCCACCTCACTCCGATAGGCAGACTCATCCCCTCCAGAGATGAGCCCCACCACCGTTGTGTCATCGGCAAATTTGATAATAAAAGGCTAAGGTGACATTGGGGGGAGAATGGCCTTATATATCAGAGTTCCAATAAGGTGCAGATGTTAAACGTTGCCTGGCCTCGGGCTTTCTGCCTTGGCTTAGCACCCACACACCTCCCCACACCTCTTTAGGTGGCTTTCTGATTGCTGCTTACTTGCAGAGCTAGAGGAGCTTTCTGTTTTCCAGTCCCCTCGTTTCAGCTCTTTACTTGGTGGGAAAACATTTTTCCGGGGGCTGAATTCATATACGCCGTATTCTGGTTTCTTGGGAGTCTTCTGGAAATGTCCCTGAGGAGCAGTGATTTCCAAGTCTAGGGAGAAAACGGAATGATTTCAGAGCCATTTTTCAAAGATGACAACGGTCTCATAACCACACGGTGGACAAAACCATTGGAGAACACAGACATTCAAAAAATCTAAATGAGTGCCCCCTCAACGCCCACAGCTGAAATTGCAACCAGGCAGGGCCGTCTGACTGCCCCAGATGAAGTGGCTCACCTACTCCTCAGGGTTGCTTGGAGTTTCCTGAAGCACTGGCCCCCTAGGAGAAGCAAATGCCACTCACAAATCTGGTGTCAGGTCCATGCCTGACAGTGCTTAGATGTCTTGCTGTGTGGGGATTGCAAATGTTTCCTGTAAATGCTTTCCTGTTTCCCTCTCCCCTCTCTGGCAATTCCCTGGCGCCAGCCCTCCTGCGGGAAGGTGCGAATGTTCCCAGGTTTCTTGAAGCTCTGTAGTGCAAATGTGATACTCTCTGTGAAACACATTTGGTGGGAATCGAATGGGGGGCGGGGGGAATTGAAGGATATAATCGCTGGATCTAAGCGGGTAAGCTTAGATTCAGCTTTCTCTGTTACTCTACGCGTTGTAGAAATAAACTGCTTTGGGACTTTCCTACGGTCTCTGTTATTTCCACGTTCGAGAGCCTGACATCTGGCACGCCTGCAGGCTGCATTTTTTGAACCACTGCACAGCCCTGGTACTTTGTGCAGGAGATTAGGAAGGGCCCATTCTCAGCACACGATATGCAGCCACACAGCACTCAGCGGTCTACAAGCAAGGATTGAAACAGTCCTCGGGCAACAAGGAAGTGGGAAAGCAAAGAAAGCCTTTGTGAATATCTGGCCACACAGCTAGCTACACGGGAGCCACTGTGCCACCCCGCACCAGGCTTCTCACAGAGCAGACGGCTGCCTGTTCTGGAAGAGCCCTCGGGCAGGGTGGCACAGCGGCTCCCGTGTAGCTAGCTGTGTGGCTAACGGCTCTTGTTTTGATCACGCGCTCCCGGCTATTTAAAATCTTTTTACCTGGATGTTTGCCTGCCTTTTGCTTCTCCAGTTGTCGCCGGGTCACGCTTTCTCTTAGTCTTTTCAAGTTTTCCTGAAAATGCAAAAAGGTGTTTTCAGGAATTTGGGGAAAGTCATGTATCTTGTCGAAGGCTTTCACGGCCGGAACCAGCTCCACACAAACACAGGACAACTATAGACTATAGCACTCAAAGGGAACAAAGACCAGGATACTTCTATTCAGATCCATTCAACTATTGACCTTGCTAGCTTCATTGTTACTCCCATGCTACAGACTTCTCTGTGACTCATATGCCAGGCTACTCTATTCAGATGGCCTCACCTTTTCACCCCACAGTATATATACTCCACTTGCTTTCCATTCCTACCATCAGATCCTCTGAAGATGCCAGCCACAGATGCAGGCGAAACGTCAGGAGAGAATGCTGCTAGAATACGGCCATACAGCCCCGAAACCACACAGCACCCCAGTCATGTATCTATTCGTGCGCTTACCGAATTAGGCTAGATAAATGGGTTGGGCAGCGGCAGGCAGGTTGTTAGAAAAGCGATTCCGGTGGTCAAGTAGCAAGACTTGACTTACCAAGATATGAGCCTCTCGGCACATGAGCCCCCTTGTTCACATTTTACTTATTTAAATATTTGTACCCCACCGTTCCTTTTGGCACAATTCGTTTTTTTCTGAAATTACAGACTTATCTCTGCACCTACACTTTTCCATTAATTCTTTTGAGCATTTTAATGCCACCTCTCTAATTGACTTACGGTCCCCACAGTGACAAACAAATGAGGTCATTAAAACAGGTTTTAAAAATACACATTGTAAAAACAATTAAAACCACAATTAAACAAAACATGCAAAGCACAAGTTAACTATTTTCCCATAGTCTCCTCTATCTACAGATACTGGCCCTGTTGCCAATTTGTGGGGGGAACCCGTTCCCCTCAGAAAACGCCTTTGTGCCTGCTCAAGTCTGCCCAATTCCGATCATGTTTCCTTAACATCCCACAAAGTGAGCGTTGTTGTCGGTACTGTCCCAACGCTATAGACTCAATCCCTCATATCCTGCTTTACTGTTCGAGGTATAATGATATTAGAACCGATCTGGGAGCTTTACTACCTCTAGAATTTATGTTTCTCTCAGACAAACTAAAAATGTCTAAGCTATTGAACAGCCCTAGTGTAGAAATTTCTGAAGCAGTTGCTACATTTTTAATCCATTGTTCTACATCAGGGGTAGGGAACCTGCGGCTCTCCAGATGTTCAGGAACTACAATTCCCATCAGCCCCTACCAGCATGGCCAATTGGCCATGCTGACAGAGGCTGATGGGAATTGTAGTTCCTGAACATCTGGACAGCCGCAGGTTCCCTACCCCTGTTCTACATGATATGTAACAATGATCCTGTTTTTGCATTTGGAATGTATGGTACTTCTGGTTTATGCCTAATAAAGGTTTTTGGATTGGATTGGATTGGATTGGATGTATCCAAGTGCAGAACATGTTTTGCAGCCACACCCCTTGTCATACTGAATGGGGACCATTTTGCAGTCTCTTGTTGCCTGTCCTTTCCCACTATTCTTGGTCATCAAGAAGGACAGATGCAGTGGTGGGATCCAAAAAATTTAGTGACAGGTTCCCATGGTGGTGGGATTCAAACTGTGGCGTAGCGCCAATGGGGCTGGGCGGGGCACGGCGGGGGCGTGGCCAGGCATTCTGGGGGCGGGGCATTCCTGGGCGGGGCTGTGGCAAGGACGCAGCCGCTGCGCCGGTCCTTGGGCGGGAAACGAATGCGCGCTGGCGCAGGCTGCCACGCACGCTGGTGTACCTCCTGCTAAACTGCTTCAAGTTCTGCGCGCTACTGCTGAGAGGAGGGGCGTAACTAAGGCAAAAATCACGTGGCAAAATCACCAATTAGTAACCCCCTCTCGGCACACACAAATAATTAGTAACCTACTCTCGGGAACCTGTGAGAACCTGCTGGATCCCACCTCTGGACAGATGGTGACTGTTGGTTAACCTGTAGTATCGTCCGTACTTTTTTTCTTAAAATAAAATTTTCATGCAGGCAACCGGCAAATAGTTTCCTTTCGCAGCTCTGACACACAGAAAGGCAGGTAGGAGAGATTTAGCACCGAAGCTGCTGTGCTTTTATCCACAGAAACACTTTCTAAATCTATTGTCGAAGGCTTTCACGGCCGGAATCACTTGGGTGCTGTGTGGTTTCCAGGCTGTATGGCCGTGTTCTAGCAGCATTCTCTCCTGACGTTTCGCCTGCATCTGTGGCTGGCATCTTCAGAGGATCCTACCATCCTTCAGAGGATCCTACCATCAGATCCTCTGAAGATGCCAGCCACAGATGCAGGCGAAACATCAGGAGAGAATGCTGCTAGAACACGGCCATACAGCCTGGAAACCACACAGTACCCAAACTTTCTAAATCACTCACCTGCTGGAAGCGAAAGGAGTCTGCCCTCTTCTTCTGGTTCAGCTGCCACTCTTTGAAATTCAGGACGGCTTCGTCCACGGTCAGCACCCCCAGCTTCACCTGCTCCTGGAGAGTTATCAGCTGCCTTTGTCCTGGGGTCTTCATCCCCGCAAAGGGATCGTAGATACTGGATTGGGAATGAACCCTCAGAGCTTTGGCTGCTGACACGGGAAAAGAAGAGAGGGCACGTGGGCAATTCCACCTTCATTTATAACACTCCCAGGCATCATGCTTGCTGATGGTTTAACGGGAACTGGAATTTAACTGGAATGTCGCATTTCTCACCTGGAACTGCCTGTCCCAACCATTGTAGGTATTGTGGGTCAAAGCTGCACCTGGAGGTCCAAAGTCCACCTCCTAGACTACCCACTCTCAGCTTTGGCACATCATGGAAAGAGTCATGCCGGCCTGCTTTGCAGGGCTGTAAAATCTGTGTGAAGCTTTCTCTAAGAATGTTTTAACTAACACGCAAGAATAAGGAGGAAGGAAAGAAATGCAAGAGGGCAGATTGTCTGGGGAAGAGGAGGAGGAGGAGGAGGAGGAGAAGGAGAAGGAGAAGAGGAGGAGGAGGAGGAGGAGGAGGAGTTTGGATTTATATCCCCCTTTCTCTCCTGCTGGAGACTCAAAGGGGCTTACAATCTCCTTGCCCTTCCCCACTCACAACAAACACCCTGTGAGGTAGGTGAGGCTGAGAGAGCTCCGAGAAGCTGTGACTAGCCCAAGGTCACCCAGCTGGCGTGTGTGGGAGTGTACAGGCTAATCTGAATTCCCCAGATAAGCCTCCACAGCTCAGGCGGCAGAGCTGGGAATCAAACCTGGTTCCTCCAGATTAGATACACGAGCTCTTAACCTCCTATGCCACTGCAAGAGAAATCGAGAGCAGATTGAGAAGGAGCAGGGGGAAAGGGGAGTGAGGGGAGAAAGGGGTTAAGAGAGGAGTGATAGAGAAGGTGGTAGGAGAGAAAGGGGGAAGGCACAGGTGAGGTGAGACTGACAGACACATAGGAGGAGGGGCCAGGATGGCAACACCAGAGCTGTGTGCATTAGGAGCTTGTGAGTTTTAATTAGTTTGTATTTTAGCCTAGAGCAGGGGTCTGCAAGTTGTGGCTCTCCAGACGTACATGGACTACAATTCCCATCAGCCCCTGCCAGCTTGGCCAAGTGGCAAGGCTGATGGGAATTGTAGTCCATGAAGGTCTGGAGAGTCACAGGTGGCAGACCCCTGGTCTAGAGGCATCAAGCTGGCTTGCTCTTGTTGCTGCTGACAGATACCTAAATTGGTGCCCAAAGCCTGGATTTTAGTTTTCGTCGGGGAAGTTTGAGAGCCGACAGCTGTTTTTATACTAATTGGAAGCAGAATCTGAACTCCTCTCACTCCACTCCACTCCCCACCCCTCGCTTCTTTTTCTGAATTGGGTTTGTGCCCTCAACAGTTGAGGGCCTGGCAACTAAGTCTCACACCAAAGGGCGCGGCTGTGATGTCTTGGCAATCTGCATTAAGGTGGATCTGCCTGTGGAGACTGTGGACATTCCATGAGGGTTTGAATTGTGAGCTGGTGCTCCACATAAAAAGTCAACATTTCAGCAGCCTACTAGGTATTAACGTCTATATTCCGCCAAAACTTACAATGGCAAGAGAGAAGGGTTTGTTCTGGGACAGTATGGGTGTCTTGTTCGAATGTTTAATGGTCCAATTACCTAAAACCCAAATTGTCTGGGCGGGGTGGAGGGACACTTCAATGCAAGAAAAGAGCCTAGACTATGATGGCGAACCTTTGGCACTCCAGATGTTATGGACTACAATTCCCATCAGCCCCTACAATTGGCCATGCTGGCAGAGGCTGATGGAAATTGTAGTCCATAACATCTGGAGTGCCAAAGGTTTGCCACCATGGGCCTAGGAGTGTGTCTGTGGGAAGTGATCAATGGTTTGTTTGCTGAGCACGATCGAAAACACGGCTCTAATGATAAGATTAGTAACAAACTAGGGTTGAAGTTTTTGGAACTGCTGATGTTTTTCAATCTATGCTTGATACTGGCAGGGAATGATGGGAACTGTAGTCCATAACATCTGGAGGGCCGTGAGTTTGACACCTATGCTCTAAACTACATAGCTCGCATCCCTCTTCTTCTGTAAGCCTCTCGTATATTCATAGACTATTACAATATCCTCCTCTCGGCTTTCTGTTCTCGGGCAGTGTGGTTTTACAGTGCTTTTTTAATGACGGCTGCACTGAATGTCTATTCGCACCTTATCGGAATCCAGCAGCACCCAAACACAGCAAAAGCCCCTCTGACAGAGCCCAGCCCAGGCAACACTCACTGCCCCCCACACAGAAGACAGCTGCTCCTTGTAAAGACACAGGGACAGCAATGATCAGGAAAGAGTGGAGTCATGACCAGACAAAGGCTGCCCATTCATTCTCCTCTCCTTTCAGAGACAATTGTCAGGCAGGGTCCAAGCAGAAGAGAACAATGCTCTGCTTGTAAAGACCAGGAGGCCAGAACACAGCTCCTGAACGCAAGGCCTGGCCAAATGTGGGCTCAAACCCCTCCTTTGGAGAAGCCACTCCTATCCTTCTCCCAGCATCCAATTAAGATGCCGTCGATCTGTTCCCTGGAGACCAAACCGTTTCTTCCTGGCTCTCAGACTGATTCAGAAATTAGTTTTGAAAGGAAAAGAGCAAATGGGTCCAAATTACTCTTTTTCGTCTTCTAGAAGACCCACGCCCAGTGGCAGAGCTACCAGGGGGTGGGGCGGGGGTGAGGCTTGGCATGGCAGCCACCTGGGGGTGCGGAAAATCGCCCCAGCCCAACCCCTCAAGGCACCCCGCCATCATCATTAACACACACACACTTGCCCAGGTGCAGCGGGCTGGAGAAGCGGCCAGTTCCCTTCAGGCTGAAAATGGCCTGGTGGGAACTACACTTCCCAGGAGAAACTTTATGGCCCTGCAGACTGAGGTCTCATGGGAAGTGTAGTTCCCAAATCCGTACAATTTTCAGCCTGAAAGGGAAACAGGCTGGTATTTCTCCAGCCTGCAACTGCTCAATAAGGTGGCGTGGGGAGCGAGAGGGGAGGACAAATTTCCTGGATAGATGGGGGGGGGACACAGAGTGCAACAATTCAGAGCCTGGCAGCTACGCCACTGTCCACAACTTTACTATGTGTTCATGCTGTAGCTGTTACCTCAGCAGGGCATATCATAATAATTATTTTCATTTATACCCTGCCTGTCGTGGGTTGCCCTTCCCCCCCCCCCCCCACACCCTGCTGAGACCAATGCTGACAGCAGTGGGGAAAAGGACACAAGTGAAAGTGAGGAGGTGGAGAAGGAGGAAACCGCTGGCAGTGAAGATGAGGCAAGCCCCACGGCTCCACCAAAACAGAACTGGCACTCCAGGCCTGCAGTGAATGGACCCGGAAGTGTCAGATGATCCTGAAGGTCATGCCCCAGGGGCCATCGCACTTGACGAGAGAAGACCCTGAACCAGCTCTGAGGATTCCACCGGCACCAGGGGCAGGAAGTCCTCCAGTCTCCAGTGACTGTACTCGGAGTTAGCAGATTGCACAGGTCTGCTAGATCGGCTGTGCAGTGACTGCAAGTAGCTCACAGAATCAGCCCCATCTGCTCCACTAATTACAGCCCCCCGCCCCAGAAGAGTAGAAAAGGACAGCTAACAGTATAACATTGACATGTCTATGGTTTAATATCCTTCTATGACTGGCCTTGTGCCTCTACACAGGTATGCCTGGAAGATCCCAAGAAAAGCTGACAGTAGAAGCAGAATGGGGGGGGGGGGGGGGGCTGCAATGTTGAGTTGTTTGGAGGAACTCTTCTCTGCCCTCACAGGGGTTCATTGTTCAGACAATGAGACACGAGAATGCCCATCATTCAAGTACAGAAACCAGGAAGAAAGATGAGTTAGTGGAAAGTTTTGCCAAGAAGGTCAAACTACCATGATGACTAACAAGAAATATGTTGGACATGAAAGAATGGAAGCGTGCCAAACAAACCTCTGAGCTACACAGTTGCTTTTATTGCCAGAGCCTTTTCACTCTAATGAAGTGAACTGTATGGAAGTCAGAATACGGCATGGAAGTCAGGTTCCCCCCCCCCCCCCCAAAAGCCCGTTAGACGAAACCTAGAATGCTCTAGTTCTGACTCACCTTTCCCAAGGTTCTCTGAAGACACATAGAGATTTCCAATACTCTCTCTGTCTTTTCCTGAAAATACTAGACAAAGAGAGATTATATAAGACTTGAGACAACACTGCAGAATCAAACCAGCCTTCAAGCTCACAAAATTTAAGGGAATGAGCTATCTGACTTGTTGTGGACCAGTACAAACCAACTGGCCAACCTCAATCCCCCGTTGGCCAAGCTATGGACAGTGAGTAAGGCAGATGGGAGAATCATTGTACAACATCATAGGTTGTCAGTCAAGACTAGGGCAAATGAGACCACACCTGCAGCCTCTGGGAATCAAAATTAGAGAATATTTTTTAAAAAAACCATGAAGGGGTAAAAGGAGAAGGAAGTTTGGCATTTGGTCCTGGGTTCCACCGAGCAAATCATGCAAGGAAACAGGACCTCCAATTCTTAATCAGCCCGAAGTCAGTATCACCAGGAGATGTGAACTTCAAATATTTGTTGGCCAGGATCTTTGCAAGTGTCCCCAAGTAAAGCTAATTGTAGTAGAACTCAGGGTGACAATTAGCCTACATTACATCAACTTGTTCGAAGGGACTGTTCCTTATTGGGATTCACTGTTAAGAAGAAGAGTTGGATTTATATCCCCCCCCCCATTTCTCTCCTGCAAGGAGACTCCTTTCCCTTCCCCCCCCCCCACAACAAACACCCTGTGAGGTGGGTGGGGCTGAGAGAGCTCCAAAGAACTGTGACTAGCCCAAGGTCACCCAGCTGGCATGTGCTGGAGTGCACAAGCCAATCTAGTTCACCAGATAAGCTTCCACAGCTCAAGTGGCAGAGCGGGGAATCAAACCCGGTTCTCCAGATTAGAGTGCCCCTGCTCTTAATCACCACACTACGCTGGCTCTATAATGAAGAGGGATGAGAGCTTTACAATAAGGCACCGTGCTTGCTGAGCAACTGGGCAAAGCCACTCAAAATCAAGCCAACTACGTTCAGCAAAGCATGATTCCTCCATACTCAAATCACCTTTGGGGTCTGGATTGGAAAATCCTGGAAGTTGTGAACCAGAGGCTGGTTTGCACACCTGCCAGCCCCTGTGAACTTGCACTCCAGGCCCACCTGTGACGCACCCACGTGCAGTCACTGGCTTGTCTGAGCAAATGCCTCCACGTTGAAGAGATCCGCATGGATGGCTGCTGTGAGAGTCACACTCGTGACGACAGAAGCCCTGCTGCAGTGCTGACAATCATTGTGTAGGTCACAGGTGTCAAACTTGCGGCCCTCCAGATGTTATGGACTACAGTTCCCATCATCCCCTGCCAGCATCATGCTGGCAGGGGATGATGGGCACCCCCCCCCCCCCCCACCCCCCCCCCCCCCCACCCCCCCCCCCCCCCACCCCCCCCCCCCCCCACCCCCCCCCCCCCCCACCCCCCCCCCCCCCCACCCCCCCCCCCCCCCACCCCCCCCCCCCCCCACCCCCCCCCCCCCCCACCCCCCCCCCCCCCCACCCCCCCCCCCCCCCACCCCCCCCCCCCCCCACCCCCCCCCCCCCCCACCCCCCCCCCCCCCCACCCCCCCCCCCCCCCACCCCCCCCCCCCCCCACCCCCCCCCCCCCCCACCCCCCCCCCCCCCCACCCCCCCCCCCCCCCACCCCCCCCCCCCCCCACCCCCCCCCCCCCCCACCCCCCCCCCCCCCCACCCCCCCCCCCCCCCACCCCCCCCCCCCCCCACCCCCCCCCCCCCCCACCCCCCCCCCCCCCCACCCCCCCCCCCCCCCACCCCCCCCCCCCCCCACCCCCCCCCCCCCCCACCCCCCCCCCCCCCCACCCCCCCCCCCCCCCACCCCCCCCCCCCCCCACCCCCCCCCCCCCCCACCCCCCCCCCCCCCCACCCCCCCCCCCCCCCACCCCCCCCCCCCCCCACCCCCCCCCCCCCCCACCCCCCCCCCCCCCCACCCCCCCCCCCCCCCACCCCCCCCCCCCCCCACCCCCCCCCCCCCCCACCCCCCCCCCCCCCCACCCCCCCCCCCCCCCACCCCCCCCCCCCCCCACCCCCCCCCCCCCCCACCCCCCCCCCCCCCCACCCCCCCCCCCCCCCACCCCCCCCCCCCCCCACCCCCCCCCCCCCCCACCCCCCCCCCCCCCCACCCCCCCCCCCCCCCACCCCCCCCCCCCCCCACCCCCCCCCCCCCCCACCCCCCCCCCCCCCCACCCCCCCCCCCCCCCACCCCCCCCCCCCCCCACCCCCCCCCCCCCCCACCCCCCCCCCCCCCCACCCCCCCCCCCCCCCACCCCCCCCCCCCCCCACCCCCCCCCCCCCCCACCCCCCCCCCCCCCCACCCCCCCCCCCCCCCACCCCCCCCCCCCCCCACCCCCCCCCCCCCCCACCCCCCCCCCCCCCCACCCCCCCCCCCCCCCACCCCCCCCCCCCCCCACCCCCCCCCCCCCCCACCCCCCCCCCCCCCCACCCCCCCCCCCCCCCACCCCCCCCCCCCCCCACCCCCCCCCCCCCCCACCCCCCCCCCCCCCCACCCCCCCCCCCCCCCACCCCCCCCCCCCCCCACCCCCCCCCCCCCCCACCCCCCCCCCCCCCCACCCCCCCCCCCCCCCACCCCCCCCCCCCCCCACCCCCCCCCCCCCCCACCCCCCCCCCCCCCCACCCCCCCCCCCCCCCACCCCCCCCCCCCCCCACCCCCCCCCCCCCCCACCCCCCCCCCCCCCCACCCCCCCCCCCCCCCACCCCCCCCCCCCCCCACCCCCCCCCCCCCCCACCCCCCCCCCCCCCCACCCCCCCCCCCCCCCACCCCCCCCCCCCCCCACCCCCCCCCCCCCCCACCCCCCCCCCCCCCCACCCCCCCCCCCCCCCACCCCCCCCCCCCCCCACCCCCCCCCCCCCCCACCCCCCCCCCCCCCCACCCCCCCCCCCCCCCACCCCCCCCCCCCCCCACCCCCCCCCCCCCCCACCCCCCCCCCCCCCCACCCCCCCCCCCCCCCACCCCCCCCCCCCCCCACCCCCCCCCCCCCCCACCCCCCCCCCCCCCCACCCCCCCCCCCCCCCACCCCCCCCCCCCCCCACCCCCCCCCCCCCCCACCCCCCCCCCCCCCCACCCCCCCCCCCCCCCACCCCCCCCCCCCCCCACCCCCCCCCCCCCCCACCCCCCCCCCCCCCCACCCCCCCCCCCCCCCACCCCCCCCCCCCCCCACCCCCCCCCCCCCCCACCCCCCCCCCCCCCCACCCCCCCCCCCCCCCACCCCCCCCCCCCCCCACCCCCCCCCCCCCCCACCCCCCCCCCCCCCCACCCCCCCCCCCCCCCACCCCCCCCCCCCCCCACCCCCCCCCCCCCCCACCCCCCCCCCCCCCCACCCCCCCCCCCCCCCACCCCCCCCCCCCCCCACCCCCCCCCCCCCCCACCCCCCCCCCCCCCCACCCCCCCCCCCCCCCACCCCCCCCCCCCCCCACCCCCCCCCCCCCCCACCCCCCCCCCCCCCCACCCCCCCCCCCCCCCACCCCCCCCCCCCCCCACCCCCCCCCCCCCCCACCCCCCCCCCCCCCCACCCCCCCCCCCCCCCACCCCCCCCCCCCCCCACCCCCCCCCCCCCCCACCCCCCCCCCCCCCCACCCCCCCCCCCCCCCACCCCCCCCCCCCCCCACCCCCCCCCCCCCCCACCCCCCCCCCCCCCCACCCCCCCCCCCCCCCACCCCCCCCCCCCCCCACCCCCCCCCCCCCCCACCCCCCCCCCCCCCCACCCCCCCCCCCCCCCACCCCCCCCCCCCCCCACCCCCCCCCCCCCCCACCCCCCCCCCCCCCCACCCCCCCCCCCCCCCACCCCCCCCCCCCCCCACCCCCCCCCCCCCCCACCCCCCCCCCCCCCCACCCCCCCCCCCCCCCACCCCCCCCCCCCCCCACCCCCCCCCCCCCCCACCCCCCCCCCCCCCCACCCCCCCCCCCCCCCACCCCCCCCCCCCCCCACCCCCCCCCCCCCCCACCCCCCCCCCCCCCCACCCCCCCCCCCCCCCACCCCCCCCCCCCCCCACCCCCCCCCCCCCCCACCCCCCCCCCCCCCCACCCCCCCCCCCCCCCACCCCCCCCCCCCCCCACCCCCCCCCCCCCCCACCCCCCCCCCCCCCCACCCCCCCCCCCCCCCACCCCCCCCCCCCCCCACCCCCCCCCCCCCCCACCCCCCCCCCCCCCCACCCCCCCCCCCCCCCACCCCCCCCCCCCCCCACCCCCCCCCCCCCCCACCCCCCCCCCCCCCCACCCCCCCCCCCCCCCACCCCCCCCCCCCCCCACCCCCCCCCCCCCCCACCCCCCCCCCCCCCCACCCCCCCCCCCCCCCACCCCCCCCCCCCCCCACCCCCCCCCCCCCCCACCCCCCCCCCCCCCCACCCCCCCCCCCCCCCACCCCCCCCCCCCCCCACCCCCCCCCCCCCCCACCCCCCCCCCCCCCCACCCCCCCCCCCCCCCACCCCCCCCCCCCCCCACCCCCCCCCCCCCCCACCCCCCCCCCCCCCCACCCCCCCCCCCCCCCACCCCCCCCCCCCCCCACCCCCCCCCCCCCCCACCCCCCCCCCCCCCCACCCCCCCCCCCCCCCACCCCCCCCCCCCCCCACCCCCCCCCCCCCCCACCCCCCCCCCCCCCCACCCCCCCCCCCCCCCACCCCCCCCCCCCCCCACCCCCCCCCCCCCCCACCCCCCCCCCCCCCCACCCCCCCCCCCCCCCACCCCCCCCCCCCCCCACCCCCCCCCCCCCCCACCCCCCCCCCCCCCCACCCCCCCCCCCCCCCACCCCCCCCCCCCCCCACCCCCCCCCCCCCCCACCCCCCCCCCCCCCCACCCCCCCCCCCCCCCACCCCCCCCCCCCCCCACCCCCCCCCCCCCCCACCCCCCCCCCCCCCCACCCCCCCCCCCCCCCACCCCCCCCCCCCCCCACCCCCCCCCCCCCCCACCCCCCCCCCCCCCCACCCCCCCCCCCCCCCACCCCCCCCCCCCCCCACCCCCCCCCCCCCCCACCCCCCCCCCCCCCCACCCCCCCCCCCCCCCACCCCCCCCCCCCCCCACCCCCCCCCCCCCCCACCCCCCCCCCCCCCCACCCCCCCCCCCCCCCACCCCCCCCCCCCCCCACCCCCCCCCCCCCCCACCCCCCCCCCCCCCCACCCCCCCCCCCCCCCACCCCCCCCCCCCCCCACCCCCCCCCCCCCCCACCCCCCCCCCCCCCCACCCCCCCCCCCCCCCACCCCCCCCCCCCCCCACCCCCCCCCCCCCCCACCCCCCCCCCCCCCCACCCCCCCCCCCCCCCACCCCCCCCCCCCCCCACCCCCCCCCCCCCCCACCCCCCCCCCCCCCCACCCCCCCCCCCCCCCACCCCCCCCCCCCCCCACCCCCCCCCCCCCCCACCCCCCCCCCCCCCCACCCCCCCCCCCCCCCACCCCCCCCCCCCCCCACCCCCCCCCCCCCCCACCCCCCCCCCCCCCCACCCCCCCCCCCCCCCACCCCCCCCCCCCCCCACCCCCCCCCCCCCCCACCCCCCCCCCCCCCCACCCCCCCCCCCCCCCACCCCCCCCCCCCCCCACCCCCCCCCCCCCCCACCCCCCCCCCCCCCCACCCCCCCCCCCCCCCACCCCCCCCCCCCCCCACCCCCCCCCCCCCCCACCCCCCCCCCCCCCCACCCCCCCCCCCCCCCACCCCCCCCCCCCCCCACCCCCCCCCCCCCCCACCCCCCCCCCCCCCCACCCCCCCCCCCCCCCACCCCCCCCCCCCCCCACCCCCCCCCCCCCCCACCCCCCCCCCCCCCCACCCCCCCCCCCCCCCACCCCCCCCCCCCCCCACCCCCCCCCCCCCCCACCCCCCCCCCCCCCCACCCCCCCCCCCCCCCACCCCCCCCCCCCCCCACCCCCCCCCCCCCCCACCCCCCCCCCCCCCCACCCCCCCCCCCCCCCACCCCCCCCCCCCCCCACCCCCCCCCCCCCCCACCCCCCCCCCCCCCCACCCCCCCCCCCCCCCACCCCCCCCCCCCCCCACCCCCCCCCCCCCCCACCCCCCCCCCCCCCCACCCCCCCCCCCCCCCACCCCCCCCCCCCCCCACCCCCCCCCCCCCCCACCCCCCCCCCCCCCCACCCCCCCCCCCCCCCACCCCCCCCCCCCCCCACCCCCCCCCCCCCCCACCCCCCCCCCCCCCCACCCCCCCCCCCCCCCACCCCCCCCCCCCCCCACCCCCCCCCCCCCCCACCCCCCCCCCCCCCCACCCCCCCCCCCCCCCACCCCCCCCCCCCCCCACCCCCCCCCCCCCCCACCCCCCCCCCCCCCCACCCCCCCCCCCCCCCACCCCCCCCCCCCCCCACCCCCCCCCCCCCCCACCCCCCCCCCCCCCCACCCCCCCCCCCCCCCACCCCCCCCCCCCCCCACCCCCCCCCCCCCCCACCCCCCCCCCCCCCCACCCCCCCCCCCCCCCACCCCCCCCCCCCCCCACCCCCCCCCCCCCCCACCCCCCCCCCCCCCCACCCCCCCCCCCCCCCACCCCCCCCCCCCCCCACCCCCCCCCCCCCCCACCCCCCCCCCCCCCCACCCCCCCCCCCCCCCACCCCCCCCCCCCCCCACCCCCCCCCCCCCCCACCCCCCCCCCCCCCCACCCCCCCCCCCCCCCACCCCCCCCCCCCCCCACCCCCCCCCCCCCCCACCCCCCCCCCCCCCCACCCCCCCCCCCCCCCACCCCCCCCCCCCCCCACCCCCCCCCCCCCCCACCCCCCCCCCCCCCCACCCCCCCCCCCCCCCACCCCCCCCCCCCCCCACCCCCCCCCCCCCCCACCCCCCCCCCCCCCCACCCCCCCCCCCCCCCACCCCCCCCCCCCCCCACCCCCCCCCCCCCCCACCCCCCCCCCCCCCCACCCCCCCCCCCCCCCACCCCCCCCCCCCCCCACCCCCCCCCCCCCCCACCCCCCCCCCCCCCCACCCCCCCCCCCCCCCACCCCCCCCCCCCCCCACCCCCCCCCCCCCCCACCCCCCCCCCCCCCCACCCCCCCCCCCCCCCACCCCCCCCCCCCCCCACCCCCCCCCCCCCCCACCCCCCCCCCCCCCCACCCCCCCCCCCCCCCACCCCCCCCCCCCCCCACCCCCCCCCCCCCCCACCCCCCCCCCCCCCCACCCCCCCCCCCCCCCACCCCCCCCCCCCCCCACCCCCCCCCCCCCCCACCCCCCCCCCCCCCCACCCCCCCCCCCCCCCACCCCCCCCCCCCCCCACCCCCCCCCCCCCCCACCCCCCCCCCCCCCCACCCCCCCCCCCCCCCACCCCCCCCCCCCCCCACCCCCCCCCCCCCCCACCCCCCCCCCCCCCCACCCCCCCCCCCCCCCACCCCCCCCCCCCCCCACCCCCCCCCCCCCCCACCCCCCCCCCCCCCCACCCCCCCCCCCCCCCACCCCCCCCCCCCCCCACCCCCCCCCCCCCCCACCCCCCCCCCCCCCCACCCCCCCCCCCCCCCACCCCCCCCCCCCCCCACCCCCCCCCCCCCCCACCCCCCCCCCCCCCCACCCCCCCCCCCCCCCACCCCCCCCCCCCCCCACCCCCCCCCCCCCCCACCCCCCCCCCCCCCCACCCCCCCCCCCCCCCACCCCCCCCCCCCCCCACCCCCCCCCCCCCCCACCCCCCCCCCCCCCCACCCCCCCCCCCCCCCACCCCCCCCCCCCCCCACCCCCCCCCCCCCCCACCCCCCCCCCCCCCCACCCCCCCCCCCCCCCACCCCCCCCCCCCCCCACCCCCCCCCCCCCCCACCCCCCCCCCCCCCCACCCCCCCCCCCCCCCACCCCCCCCCCCCCCCACCCCCCCCCCCCCCCACCCCCCCCCCCCCCCACCCCCCCCCCCCCCCACCCCCCCCCCCCCCCACCCCCCCCCCCCCCCACCCCCCCCCCCCCCCACCCCCCCCCCCCCCCACCCCCCCCCCCCCCCACCCCCCCCCCCCCCCACCCCCCCCCCCCCCCACCCCCCCCCCCCCCCACCCCCCCCCCCCCCCACCCCCCCCCCCCCCCACCCCCCCCCCCCCCCACCCCCCCCCCCCCCCACCCCCCCCCCCCCCCACCCCCCCCCCCCCCCACCCCCCCCCCCCCCCACCCCCCCCCCCCCCCACCCCCCCCCCCCCCCACCCCCCCCCCCCCCCACCCCCCCCCCCCCCCACCCCCCCCCCCCCCCACCCCCCCCCCCCCCCACCCCCCCCCCCCCCCACCCCCCCCCCCCCCCACCCCCCCCCCCCCCCACCCCCCCCCCCCCCCACCCCCCCCCCCCCCCACCCCCCCCCCCCCCCACCCCCCCCCCCCCCCACCCCCCCCCCCCCCCACCCCCCCCCCCCCCCACCCCCCCCCCCCCCCACCCCCCCCCCCCCCCACCCCCCCCCCCCCCCACCCCCCCCCCCCCCCACCCCCCCCCCCCCCCACCCCCCCCCCCCCCCACCCCCCCCCCCCCCCACCCCCCCCCCCCCCCACCCCCCCCCCCCCCCACCCCCCCCCCCCCCCACCCCCCCCCCCCCCCACCCCCCCCCCCCCCCACCCCCCCCCCCCCCCACCCCCCCCCCCCCCCACCCCCCCCCCCCCCCACCCCCCCCCCCCCCCACCCCCCCCCCCCCCCACCCCCCCCCCCCCCCACCCCCCCCCCCCCCCACCCCCCCCCCCCCCCACCCCCCCCCCCCCCCACCCCCCCCCCCCCCCACCCCCCCCCCCCCCCACCCCCCCCCCCCCCCACCCCCCCCCCCCCCCACCCCCCCCCCCCCCCACCCCCCCCCCCCCCCACCCCCCCCCCCCCCCACCCCCCCCCCCCCCCACCCCCCCCCCCCCCCACCCCCCCCCCCCCCCACCCCCCCCCCCCCCCACCCCCCCCCCCCCCCACCCCCCCCCCCCCCCACCCCCCCCCCCCCCCACCCCCCCCCCCCCCCACCCCCCCCCCCCCCCACCCCCCCCCCCCCCCACCCCCCCCCCCCCCCACCCCCCCCCCCCCCCACCCCCCCCCCCCCCCACCCCCCCCCCCCCCCACCCCCCCCCCCCCCCACCCCCCCCCCCCCCCACCCCCCCCCCCCCCCACCCCCCCCCCCCCCCACCCCCCCCCCCCCCCACCCCCCCCCCCCCCCACCCCCCCCCCCCCCCACCCCCCCCCCCCCCCACCCCCCCCCCCCCCCACCCCCCCCCCCCCCCACCCCCCCCCCCCCCCACCCCCCCCCCCCCCCACCCCCCCCCCCCCCCACCCCCCCCCCCCCCCACCCCCCCCCCCCCCCACCCCCCCCCCCCCCCACCCCCCCCCCCCCCCACCCCCCCCCCCCCCCACCCCCCCCCCCCCCCACCCCCCCCCCCCCCCACCCCCCCCCCCCCCCACCCCCCCCCCCCCCCACCCCCCCCCCCCCCCACCCCCCCCCCCCCCCACCCCCCCCCCCCCCCACCCCCCCCCCCCCCCACCCCCCCCCCCCCCCACCCCCCCCCCCCCCCACCCCCCCCCCCCCCCACCCCCCCCCCCCCCCACCCCCCCCCCCCCCCACCCCCCCCCCCCCCCACCCCCCCCCCCCCCCACCCCCCCCCCCCCCCACCCCCCCCCCCCCCCACCCCCCCCCCCCCCCACCCCCCCCCCCCCCCACCCCCCCCCCCCCCCACCCCCCCCCCCCCCCACCCCCCCCCCCCCCCACCCCCCCCCCCCCCCACCCCCCCCCCCCCCCACCCCCCCCCCCCCCCACCCCCCCCCCCCCCCACCCCCCCCCCCCCCCACCCCCCCCCCCCCCCACCCCCCCCCCCCCCCACCCCCCCCCCCCCCCACCCCCCCCCCCCCCCACCCCCCCCCCCCCCCACCCCCCCCCCCCCCCACCCCCCCCCCCCCCCACCCCCCCCCCCCCCCACCCCCCCCCCCCCCCACCCCCCCCCCCCCCCACCCCCCCCCCCCCCCACCCCCCCCCCCCCCCACCCCCCCCCCCCCCCACCCCCCCCCCCCCCCACCCCCCCCCCCCCCCACCCCCCCCCCCCCCCACCCCCCCCCCCCCCCACCCCCCCCCCCCCCCACCCCCCCCCCCCCCCACCCCCCCCCCCCCCCACCCCCCCCCCCCCCCACCCCCCCCCCCCCCCACCCCCCCCCCCCCCCACCCCCCCCCCCCCCCACCCCCCCCCCCCCCCACCCCCCCCCCCCCCCACCCCCCCCCCCCCCCACCCCCCCCCCCCCCCACCCCCCCCCCCCCCCACCCCCCCCCCCCCCCACCCCCCCCCCCCCCCACCCCCCCCCCCCCCCACCCCCCCCCCCCCCCACCCCCCCCCCCCCCCACCCCCCCCCCCCCCCACCCCCCCCCCCCCCCACCCCCCCCCCCCCCCACCCCCCCCCCCCCCCACCCCCCCCCCCCCCCACCCCCCCCCCCCCCCACCCCCCCCCCCCCCCACCCCCCCCCCCCCCCACCCCCCCCCCCCCCCACCCCCCCCCCCCCCCACCCCCCCCCCCCCCCACCCCCCCCCCCCCCCACCCCCCCCCCCCCCCACCCCCCCCCCCCCCCACCCCCCCCCCCCCCCACCCCCCCCCCCCCCCACCCCCCCCCCCCCCCACCCCCCCCCCCCCCCACCCCCCCCCCCCCCCACCCCCCCCCCCCCCCACCCCCCCCCCCCCCCACCCCCCCCCCCCCCCACCCCCCCCCCCCCCCACCCCCCCCCCCCCCCACCCCCCCCCCCCCCCACCCCCCCCCCCCCCCACCCCCCCCCCCCCCCACCCCCCCCCCCCCCCACCCCCCCCCCCCCCCACCCCCCCCCCCCCCCACCCCCCCCCCCCCCCACCCCCCCCCCCCCCCACCCCCCCCCCCCCCCACCCCCCCCCCCCCCCACCCCCCCCCCCCCCCACCCCCCCCCCCCCCCACCCCCCCCCCCCCCCACCCCCCCCCCCCCCCACCCCCCCCCCCCCCCACCCCCCCCCCCCCCCACCCCCCCCCCCCCCCACCCCCCCCCCCCCCCACCCCCCCCCCCCCCCACCCCCCCCCCCCCCCACCCCCCCCCCCCCCCACCCCCCCCCCCCCCCACCCCCCCCCCCCCCCACCCCCCCCCCCCCCCACCCCCCCCCCCCCCCACCCCCCCCCCCCCCCACCCCCCCCCCCCCCCACCCCCCCCCCCCCCCACCCCCCCCCCCCCCCACCCCCCCCCCCCCCCACCCCCCCCCCCCCCCACCCCCCCCCCCCCCCACCCCCCCCCCCCCCCACCCCCCCCCCCCCCCACCCCCCCCCCCCCCCACCCCCCCCCCCCCCCACCCCCCCCCCCCCCCACCCCCCCCCCCCCCCACCCCCCCCCCCCCCCACCCCCCCCCCCCCCCACCCCCCCCCCCCCCCACCCCCCCCCCCCCCCACCCCCCCCCCCCCCCACCCCCCCCCCCCCCCACCCCCCCCCCCCCCCACCCCCCCCCCCCCCCACCCCCCCCCCCCCCCACCCCCCCCCCCCCCCACCCCCCCCCCCCCCCACCCCCCCCCCCCCCCACCCCCCCCCCCCCCCACCCCCCCCCCCCCCCACCCCCCCCCCCCCCCACCCCCCCCCCCCCCCACCCCCCCCCCCCCCCACCCCCCCCCCCCCCCACCCCCCCCCCCCCCCACCCCCCCCCCCCCCCACCCCCCCCCCCCCCCACCCCCCCCCCCCCCCACCCCCCCCCCCCCCCACCCCCCCCCCCCCCCACCCCCCCCCCCCCCCACCCCCCCCCCCCCCCACCCCCCCCCCCCCCCACCCCCCCCCCCCCCCACCCCCCCCCCCCCCCACCCCCCCCCCCCCCCACCCCCCCCCCCCCCCACCCCCCCCCCCCCCCACCCCCCCCCCCCCCCACCCCCCCCCCCCCCCACCCCCCCCCCCCCCCACCCCCCCCCCCCCCCACCCCCCCCCCCCCCCACCCCCCCCCCCCCCCACCCCCCCCCCCCCCCACCCCCCCCCCCCCCCACCCCCCCCCCCCCCCACCCCCCCCCCCCCCCACCCCCCCCCCCCCCCACCCCCCCCCCCCCCCACCCCCCCCCCCCCCCACCCCCCCCCCCCCCCACCCCCCCCCCCCCCCACCCCCCCCCCCCCCCACCCCCCCCCCCCCCCACCCCCCCCCCCCCCCACCCCCCCCCCCCCCCACCCCCCCCCCCCCCCACCCCCCCCCCCCCCCACCCCCCCCCCCCCCCACCCCCCCCCCCCCCCACCCCCCCCCCCCCCCACCCCCCCCCCCCCCCACCCCCCCCCCCCCCCACCCCCCCCCCCCCCCACCCCCCCCCCCCCCCACCCCCCCCCCCCCCCACCCCCCCCCCCCCCCACCCCCCCCCCCCCCCACCCCCCCCCCCCCCCACCCCCCCCCCCCCCCACCCCCCCCCCCCCCCACCCCCCCCCCCCCCCACCCCCCCCCCCCCCCACCCCCCCCCCCCCCCACCCCCCCCCCCCCCCACCCCCCCCCCCCCCCACCCCCCCCCCCCCCCACCCCCCCCCCCCCCCACCCCCCCCCCCCCCCACCCCCCCCCCCCCCCACCCCCCCCCCCCCCCACCCCCCCCCCCCCCCACCCCCCCCCCCCCCCACCCCCCCCCCCCCCCACCCCCCCCCCCCCCCACCCCCCCCCCCCCCCACCCCCCCCCCCCCCCACCCCCCCCCCCCCCCACCCCCCCCCCCCCCCACCCCCCCCCCCCCCCACCCCCCCCCCCCCCCACCCCCCCCCCCCCCCACCCCCCCCCCCCCCCACCCCCCCCCCCCCCCACCCCCCCCCCCCCCCACCCCCCCCCCCCCCCACCCCCCCCCCCCCCCACCCCCCCCCCCCCCCACCCCCCCCCCCCCCCACCCCCCCCCCCCCCCACCCCCCCCCCCCCCCACCCCCCCCCCCCCCCACCCCCCCCCCCCCCCACCCCCCCCCCCCCCCACCCCCCCCCCCCCCCACCCCCCCCCCCCCCCACCCCCCCCCCCCCCCACCCCCCCCCCCCCCCACCCCCCCCCCCCCCCACCCCCCCCCCCCCCCACCCCCCCCCCCCCCCACCCCCCCCCCCCCCCACCCCCCCCCCCCCCCACCCCCCCCCCCCCCCACCCCCCCCCCCCCCCACCCCCCCCCCCCCCCACCCCCCCCCCCCCCCACCCCCCCCCCCCCCCACCCCCCCCCCCCCCCACCCCCCCCCCCCCCCACCCCCCCCCCCCCCCACCCCCCCCCCCCCCCACCCCCCCCCCCCCCCACCCCCCCCCCCCCCCACCCCCCCCCCCCCCCACCCCCCCCCCCCCCCACCCCCCCCCCCCCCCACCCCCCCCCCCCCCCACCCCCCCCCCCCCCCACCCCCCCCCCCCCCCACCCCCCCCCCCCCCCACCCCCCCCCCCCCCCACCCCCCCCCCCCCCCACCCCCCCCCCCCCCCACCCCCCCCCCCCCCCACCCCCCCCCCCCCCCACCCCCCCCCCCCCCCACCCCCCCCCCCCCCCACCCCCCCCCCCCCCCACCCCCCCCCCCCCCCACCCCCCCCCCCCCCCACCCCCCCCCCCCCCCACCCCCCCCCCCCCCCACCCCCCCCCCCCCCCACCCCCCCCCCCCCCCACCCCCCCCCCCCCCCACCCCCCCCCCCCCCCACCCCCCCCCCCCCCCACCCCCCCCCCCCCCCACCCCCCCCCCCCCCCACCCCCCCCCCCCCCCACCCCCCCCCCCCCCCACCCCCCCCCCCCCCCACCCCCCCCCCCCCCCACCCCCCCCCCCCCCCACCCCCCCCCCCCCCCACCCCCCCCCCCCCCCACCCCCCCCCCCCCCCACCCCCCCCCCCCCCCACCCCCCCCCCCCCCCACCCCCCCCCCCCCCCACCCCCCCCCCCCCCCACCCCCCCCCCCCCCCACCCCCCCCCCCCCCCACCCCCCCCCCCCCCCACCCCCCCCCCCCCCCACCCCCCCCCCCCCCCACCCCCCCCCCCCCCCACCCCCCCCCCCCCCCACCCCCCCCCCCCCCCACCCCCCCCCCCCCCCACCCCCCCCCCCCCCCACCCCCCCCCCCCCCCACCCCCCCCCCCCCCCACCCCCCCCCCCCCCCACCCCCCCCCCCCCCCACCCCCCCCCCCCCCCACCCCCCCCCCCCCCCACCCCCCCCCCCCCCCACCCCCCCCCCCCCCCACCCCCCCCCCCCCCCACCCCCCCCCCCCCCCACCCCCCCCCCCCCCCACCCCCCCCCCCCCCCACCCCCCCCCCCCCCCACCCCCCCCCCCCCCCACCCCCCCCCCCCCCCACCCCCCCCCCCCCCCACCCCCCCCCCCCCCCACCCCCCCCCCCCCCCACCCCCCCCCCCCCCCACCCCCCCCCCCCCCCACCCCCCCCCCCCCCCACCCCCCCCCCCCCCCACCCCCCCCCCCCCCCACCCCCCCCCCCCCCCACCCCCCCCCCCCCCCACCCCCCCCCCCCCCCACCCCCCCCCCCCCCCACCCCCCCCCCCCCCCACCCCCCCCCCCCCCCACCCCCCCCCCCCCCCACCCCCCCCCCCCCCCACCCCCCCCCCCCCCCACCCCCCCCCCCCCCCACCCCCCCCCCCCCCCACCCCCCCCCCCCCCCACCCCCCCCCCCCCCCACCCCCCCCCCCCCCCACCCCCCCCCCCCCCCACCCCCCCCCCCCCCCACCCCCCCCCCCCCCCACCCCCCCCCCCCCCCACCCCCCCCCCCCCCCACCCCCCCCCCCCCCCACCCCCCCCCCCCCCCACCCCCCCCCCCCCCCACCCCCCCCCCCCCCCACCCCCCCCCCCCCCCACCCCCCCCCCCCCCCACCCCCCCCCCCCCCCACCCCCCCCCCCCCCCACCCCCCCCCCCCCCCACCCCCCCCCCCCCCCACCCCCCCCCCCCCCCACCCCCCCCCCCCCCCACCCCCCCCCCCCCCCACCCCCCCCCCCCCCCACCCCCCCCCCCCCCCACCCCCCCCCCCCCCCACCCCCCCCCCCCCCCACCCCCCCCCCCCCCCACCCCCCCCCCCCCCCACCCCCCCCCCCCCCCACCCCCCCCCCCCCCCACCCCCCCCCCCCCCCACCCCCCCCCCCCCCCACCCCCCCCCCCCCCCACCCCCCCCCCCCCCCACCCCCCCCCCCCCCCACCCCCCCCCCCCCCCACCCCCCCCCCCCCCCACCCCCCCCCCCCCCCACCCCCCCCCCCCCCCACCCCCCCCCCCCCCCACCCCCCCCCCCCCCCACCCCCCCCCCCCCCCACCCCCCCCCCCCCCCACCCCCCCCCCCCCCCACCCCCCCCCCCCCCCACCCCCCCCCCCCCCCACCCCCCCCCCCCCCCACCCCCCCCCCCCCCCACCCCCCCCCCCCCCCACCCCCCCCCCCCCCCACCCCCCCCCCCCCCCACCCCCCCCCCCCCCCACCCCCCCCCCCCCCCACCCCCCCCCCCCCCCACCCCCCCCCCCCCCCACCCCCCCCCCCCCCCACCCCCCCCCCCCCCCACCCCCCCCCCCCCCCACCCCCCCCCCCCCCCACCCCCCCCCCCCCCCACCCCCCCCCCCCCCCACCCCCCCCCCCCCCCACCCCCCCCCCCCCCCACCCCCCCCCCCCCCCACCCCCCCCCCCCCCCACCCCCCCCCCCCCCCACCCCCCCCCCCCCCCACCCCCCCCCCCCCCCACCCCCCCCCCCCCCCACCCCCCCCCCCCCCCACCCCCCCCCCCCCCCACCCCCCCCCCCCCCCACCCCCCCCCCCCCCCACCCCCCCCCCCCCCCACCCCCCCCCCCCCCCACCCCCCCCCCCCCCCACCCCCCCCCCCCCCCACCCCCCCCCCCCCCCACCCCCCCCCCCCCCCACCCCCCCCCCCCCCCACCCCCCCCCCCCCCCACCCCCCCCCCCCCCCACCCCCCCCCCCCCCCACCCCCCCCCCCCCCCACCCCCCCCCCCCCCCACCCCCCCCCCCCCCCACCCCCCCCCCCCCCCACCCCCCCCCCCCCCCACCCCCCCCCCCCCCCACCCCCCCCCCCCCCCACCCCCCCCCCCCCCCACCCCCCCCCCCCCCCACCCCCCCCCCCCCCCACCCCCCCCCCCCCCCACCCCCCCCCCCCCCCACCCCCCCCCCCCCCCACCCCCCCCCCCCCCCACCCCCCCCCCCCCCCACCCCCCCCCCCCCCCACCCCCCCCCCCCCCCACCCCCCCCCCCCCCCACCCCCCCCCCCCCCCACCCCCCCCCCCCCCCACCCCCCCCCCCCCCCACCCCCCCCCCCCCCCACCCCCCCCCCCCCCCACCCCCCCCCCCCCCCACCCCCCCCCCCCCCCACCCCCCCCCCCCCCCACCCCCCCCCCCCCCCACCCCCCCCCCCCCCCACCCCCCCCCCCCCCCACCCCCCCCCCCCCCCACCCCCCCCCCCCCCCACCCCCCCCCCCCCCCACCCCCCCCCCCCCCCACCCCCCCCCCCCCCCACCCCCCAGATGCTGGCTGGGGATGATGGGAACTGTAGTCCATAACATCTGGAGGACCACGGGCTTGACACCTGTGGTATAAGGCATGACATAAAAAAGCAGTTACAAAACAATGCGGGAAACACAAGCAATGTATAGAATAAACTGTGTCTTGAACTACAGTCCTCCTCCCTCTCCTGGACAGTTCCAATTGTACTACAGATTTGTTTCCCTTCATAAAAATGCTCCCCCCCATTTCATTTTATACCTTCTGTGGAATGACAAAAGTATGGGGAGCTTCCTGACCTCCTCAGTCAGGCCATTCCCCAGGTGGCGGCCACAACAGAAAACCCACGGGGTGGGGAGCTGTTGAGCTGACCCACTTGCAAGGGGGCAGTTTGTTTATGTCTGAGATATTTAGCCAGCCCTTTCACAACTACAGTCAAGCTCAGGGTCACACCATGGTTAAAACATTACATATAAATCAGCAACAATTTAAACTATCATTTAAATTTCCTAGCACTCTTTAAAAAATTCAACTCTAGCAGGAAACAACCAGGGAAAGAGGGAAAGTAGAAAAGAAACATAAGGAAAAAGCTTAACCAGAATTACCCTGTTTCCCCGAATATAAGACATCCCCGGAAAATAAGACGTAGTAGAGGTTTTGCTGAAGTGCGAAATATAAGGCATCCCCCGAAAGTAAGACGTAGCAAAGTTTTTGTTTGGAAGCATGCCCGACGAACAGAAGACAGAAAAATAAGACATCCCCTGAAAATAAGACATAGCGCATCTTTGGGAGCAAAAATTAATATAAGACACTGTCTTATTTTCGGGGAAACACAGTAACAATAACAAAAAAATAGTAAAGTTAGCAAATCACTGAAAAGACCAACCACAATAAGGGTAGAAAGATGGAACTGTTACTCCCTCAACCATAGTTAAGCTGTATGGTTTCTTTCATTCAACACTTTTATTAGCCAGTTTTCCCTCTCCAAAGCCCAAAGAGGTTTACAATATTAATAAAAACTGTTATAAAAACACAATAAACCATACAAAGAAAACAGCAATTATAAAAACAGCCAGCTGTTGATGGATGGTGGGCCGGATGTTGTCCCAGAGGCCAAATGTGATGGGTTGGCTTAAGCAGAGTCGCCTGAAACTGAATCCATCAGAGAGGTACTGTGGCTGGCCAGAGCGGAGTGGGCAAATTATCTACTGGCTCTTGACAAAAGTTCAGCGAACATTATCTTCCTCTGCCTTGAGCCTGGGAGTGATTCCAGATGGTTTCCTTTCTATGTCTTTTAATTTGTTTTGTCATTGTTGTCAATGCAAATTGTCTTATTTTGTTGGAAATCTCCCTGAGCCCTGCTTTGGCAAGAGGGGGGAGAGGATATACATAAATTATTATTACTATTATTAGATTTTGTTTAATATCACGGTTGCCAGTTCTTTAGCTGCTTGTTTGCCTTTCGTTACACTTCGAGCCTCACCCAGAGGCCTAGGCTGTTGTCATGCATCAGGGTAGTATTCGTGCAGATCCCAGCAGAGTTGCCTTCTGAATCTGACAGATGTTTGTTTGTTTATAAACAATCAGTTTTATATACTGCCCCTCCCCCAAAGGGCTCTGGGCGGTGAACAACACAATAACAAACAACCGCATTAAAACCCCATTTAAAACAGCGGATTAAACAAAATTACATCGGAATCCAGCATAAAACTTCATAAAGCCACCTGAGGTATCAGCCCCAAAACAGTTACTTCTGGGCGTTTCCCCACTTACCATTAGGTGCGCGCTACTGTAGGCAAGTAGCACGTGGTCCCCCGGCACTCCCCACTACAGGGCCGGCGACAACGCAGCCGACCCGGCGCCTTTTGATGACCCCACTCAGAGCGCGGGGTCGTGGGGAAGCCCGGGTGTGCGCCAGAAATGACACGCACTGAGAGCAGCGCGCGGCATAGGGGGGTCGTGGCAAGTGGGGAAACGCCCTCTATTGCCACATAGCCATGAAAGTACAAAAGAGCAACCAGCCACAACCCTTGTAGCCAATGTTGTTAATACGCCATTAGCTGTTTTTCAGAATTCGCTCAGGGATCCAGCCGTCCCCCCCTCTCCTCCGCCACAGCAGAAGCTACCAGAACAGTTTACCTGGCACATGAACTCCACAGGATTTGCTGCGGAAGCCAGCAAGCTGCTGATTTCTTCCATGTCAGAGTAATAGCTCACGTCCGCTTCAGCTACAATTAAATCCCCAGCATACAATCGCAATCCCACTGTGCCAGGCGACAAATCTGAGAAAGGGGGAAAAGATGCAGACCCATCATGCAAGACCCCGAAAGAAAACTGTGCTAGGAGAAGCAATGCAGGAAAATGGAGGAAATGTCTATAAAGTCAGGTGATATTTATTTATACCCCAGTGTGGCTGAACCAAATGGATAGCTTACAGTCTTGGGTTCGGTCAAATATTCTTATGTTAAGATTGTCTTTTGCAACAAGACGAATATTTCTTTCACGGAGTATTACACAGTGTAGGGGTGCGTTAGCAAACCCAGTAGAGCCTCAGAAAGTGCACAGGAATGCCTGCGCCATCTGTTCCCTCCTGGGCTCACACGTACGCGCATCACGAGATCCCCCAGACACCCGGGTCACAAGATGCCTGAATGTGGATTCGACCCAGACAGGAACGTTTCTCCCTGCACGTACGCAGCCCTCCGCTGAGTCATGAATTGCGCTACTTTCTCCCGCTCTCCCGCCTTCCCCAAACCCTTAATAAAGGTGCCAGGGACCCCAGCTTGGCAGACGAGCCAGATCAGCTAGATTAGCCGCTGGCTTCTCTCCACCGGTTTCCTGATATCGCTGCGTCTCGTCTCTTTATTGCGTAACGACTTCACACAGTCCTGATATGTGATCCATGGCGTCATGGGCCAGTCTGTGTGCAGTTACCTGGACTCCGAGGACTCAGATGCAGAACCTGCTAACACTGGGCCCTCAGACACGAGGAAGCAGAAGCTGACCCTGGAGCGGGCTGCTCAGGAGGAAATTCAGGCAGCAGAGTCAGCTACCAGCCCTTCCTCACTGATGCCACGCAGCTGAGAGAACTTGCACACTCCTCCACCAAGCCCTGTGATGAGCCAGCTGTGCGGAGCCCATTGCAGCAGCTAGAGAGCCAAAGGAAGTGTGCTCATTTCTCTGCCAGGTATGGTAGAAGGCTCTGTGAGATAGAGGCGCCTGCATCTGAGGAGGACTGAACTTTTGCAGGATCGCAGCCTTATTAACCAGAGCTTCCTATATAAACCTTGCTCTGCCTGGGCACAATGAGTGCACTTCCTGCTAGATCTTCCCGTGCTTGCTGTAGCTCCCAGTCCGCCTGCCTGCTTGGATTCCCGTGCTGTGGACCTGGGGCTGTCTGCCCACACCTGTCCTGACCTACTGGACTGTGATCTGACTGCACCTTGCCTGCTGCGACCTAGACTGTGACCTGACTACACCTTGCCTGACCTGGCCTTGACCCATTGGACTGTGACCTGCCCATGCTTGTGCTCGCCACCCGTGTTGCCCTGCGAGGCTGGGACTGACCACGCCCTGTCTGCCGGCAGCACACGTGGAGTCCTTTCATACAGCCCTTCGTTTCAAGCTGAATGCAAGTGAACACACCTGAAACAAATCCTTGGTGTAATCAAGGTCAGAATCGTCAGCTCAAAAATGGGCAGCAGCTTTCCAGAGTCTCAGGTTGAAATTAGGACTAATAAAAGAAGAATTGGGACTAATAAAAGGAAACACTTCTTCACAAAATTCAGTGCTATATATCTAAACAGTAGAAAGCAAACCGCAATATCTTGCTGGCACTGCACTCTGTTATGGACTTTTGCGGTTTGCTTTCTACTGTTTAGATATATAGCACTGAATAAGGAATTTAGCTTCTTATGCACCATACCTCTTTGTGTTTAGGATTTGTGATCCATTTCAGCACATTGCTATGTAAAATTGTACTAACAGTTTAAGAACTTATGTCAATAAGATACATCTGAGTTTTGAGACTATAGTGCAGTGGTGGCGAACCTTTGGCAGCCCAGATGCTATGGACTACAATTCCCATCAGCCCCTGCCAGCATGCCCAATTGGCTATGCTGGCAGGGGCTGATTGGAATTGTAGTCCATAACATCTGGAGTGCCAAAGGTTCGCCACCACAGCTATAGTAGATTATTTATTTGACTATAATTGTTGATGTTTTCACTACCAGCCAGCCGGTGTGCTGCGCTATTTCCTGAGTTATCAGTTGCACGCCGCACACCTGTTTGTGTTTATTTTGTCTTTAGGGAAGTGACAAACAAGACGTGTCTTTCAGATTGTCAAGTGAACGCAATTTAGCACAGCTACTTCAATGTGAAGCATTTGCCCTGATGCGACATAAGCTTTCAATCTGAATACAGCAGAAGTTCCCCTGCGTTACTTTAAAAATTCCACAAAGTGAAAATGAACAGCGGTTTCTCACATTCTGTTGAAAGCGAAGGCAGCAGGAAACACAAGTCAACTTCTGCTTCCGGTAATGGCCGCTCTCCCCGCTTCAGAAGGCGGAGGACCAGCAAAGTCCCCGATTCACACATTACACAAGCAGACAAAACAAAACAGGAAGCACGGCTTCAACTCTACCTATCTGAACAGCCATCTATTGTGGGCTACTGTGGACTTAATTTTAGCTTTCTACATATAGATGACGGGAGGGCAGAGGCTTCTGGTTACAGATCAGCCAAGGCCAATTCACCTCTGCAAGGAGGCACAGGGCTGGAGACCATTTTCAGCCACAGACAAAGTGGTGGGATCCAAAAATTTTAGTAACAGGTTCCCATGGTGGTGGGATTCAAACTGTGGGGTAGCGCCAACGGGGCTGGGTGAGGCATGACGGGGGCATGGCCGGGCATTCCGGGGGTGGGGCGTTAATAATTTCTCTGTTGCTGTAAAAAACTCTTACTGTAAAAAAAAGTTCCTAATTTCCAGCTGGTATCTTTCTGTCCATAATTTAAACTCATTATAGCAAGTCCTATCGTCTACTGCCAACAGAAACAACTACTTCTCCTCTAATTGACTGCCTGTCAAATACTTAATACTTTCAAATACTTAATTTTGTTTCTAGACATCAAAAGAAGGATACTTTCCTTAAACAAGGAACTTTACCATATTTCTAAAACATGTTTTTAAAACAGCCCAACAGGGAGAATTATCCCGTTTTCTACCTTCGCTAACCAGCCACATAGGAAACAACAGGACTTGATGATTTTTGGACCTAATGGAATTTCTAACGGAAAAGCAGACCCAATTAGTAACCCCCTCTCGGCACACACAAATAATTAGTAACCCACTCTCGGGAACTGGTGACAACCTGCTGGATCCCACCTCTGCTCAGACATGCACGCTTCAGACATGGGAGGGCAGGTTTTGGCACTTACCAGGTGTGCAAACTGAGACTGTATACTCATTCTCCATCCTGGAAAGGACTCGCACAGACTGACAATTTGTAGGAGTGAATTCCACGTCCATTTTCACTTGGTTATCCAGCTTGCATTTTAGAATTATGTACATTGTTGTCTGCACCTAGAAGTAGAGCAACTTAAATTAAAACCCAATAATATCCAAGGGCTGTTGGGGACTGTACAGATAGCTTAGTAACTCCCATTCTTTGCATGTGCTCAAGTAATGTGCAATACTAAAAGGATAAAATATATTGTGTGTGATGTGAAATATGAAAAGGATAAAATATATTGTGTGTGATGTGAAATATGAAAAGGATAAAATATATTGTGTGTGATGTGAAATAGTAAATTGATAAAATATATTGTGTGTGATGTACAATATTAAAAGGATAAAATATATTGTGTTAAAACAAAATGCGTAATAAAATACCTGAGAAATAAAAGCAAATTGTATCTGTTCACCATTAGATTAAAAACCCCACAATGTTTATCAGTCCAAAACCAGCCAAAAACACTGTCTTTCATCAGAGCATTGGGGAGACATTTCAAAAGCCTCTGAGTTTCATGTTTTCCCCTTTGTTGTAAGAAAAATGATACAAACAGCATCACCTCTTTCTGACAAAATACAGCTGAAATGTAGGCATTTTGGGGCTCTGGGACTGGAATAATTTTGTTTTGCACAAATATCTAACACTACACCCATGGACAGTGGTGGGATCCAAAAATTTTAGTAACAGGTTCCCATGGTGGTGGGATTCAAACTGTGGTGTGGCGCCAATGGGGCTGGGCGGGGCACAACGGGGGCATGGCCGGGCATTCCGGGGGCAGGGAATTCCTGGGCAGGGCTGTGGCAAGGACACAGCTGCTGCGCCGGTCCTTGGGCGGGAAACGAATGCACGCAGGCGCAGGCTGCCACGCACGCCGGTGCACCTCCTGCTAGACGGCTTCAAGTTCTGCGTGCTACTGCTGAGAGGAGGGGCGTAACTAAGGCAAAAATCACGTGGCAAAATCACCAACTGTAACCCCCTCTCGGCACACACAAATAATTAGTAACCTACTCTGGGGAACCTGTGAGAACCTGCTGGATCCCACCTCTGCCCATGGATCTTCAAGCCTTTCCTCTGTTTAGTCCCTGAAATGGCTTTTTAAAAGGCAAATGCACGGATAGGTTTTGTCAGTCCTTAATGGCTGAAAGAAACTGAGTGCCTACTGCAGGGAGAGGTACCAGCAAAAGAGGCCTCCAATCCCTGCCTAGACAGGATCGTATCTGGCCGCACCCAGCCACCACCCCAAAAAGGCTTCCCAGCAGCATCGGGAAGCTGCAAATGTGCAAAAGCCTCCCCACTGCCGAGCAGCCTCTACGGGGCCGTTCCAATTTAAGCCACCATTTTCAACGGCTTAAGTCTGAACCGAACGCTGCTGGCACACGGCAGCAAATAGCAAACACTGAACAGCCATGCCCTTGGACCACCCCTACTGCGCAACGAGCTCCCTACTGCGCAATGAGCACGTGAGCTCCCAAAGGCACCTCGTGGGCCACTGCGAGTAGCAGAGTGCTGGACTAGATCAGGGGTAGGGAACCTGCGGCTCAAGAGCCGCATGCGGCTCTTCTGCCCTTGCACTGCGGCTCCACGAGCAGAGCCGCCAGCCCCATCCTTGCCCGCCCTGCAGGCAGCAGGGTGGGCGCACCAACTGCCCACGGTCGGCTGGGCCGTACCGCGGGCTTCCCCTCTCACCCGCCCCGTTGGAGCGGGGTGGGTGCTTTCCCGGCGGCAGGCGAGGCCGAGCCACCGGCTTCATCCTTGCCCACCCTGCAGGCAGCAGGGCGGGCGCACCAATGGCCCGCGGCTGGCCGCGCCGTGGGCTTCCCCTCTTGCCCACCCCGTTTGAGCAGGGCGGGTGCTTTCCTGGCGGCCGGCGAGGCCGAGACGCTGGCCCCATCCTTGCCCGCTCTGCAGGTAGCAGGGCGGATGCATCCACGCGCTTCTCAGAATGAGCGGAGTAAAAGGTAGAAAAAACCCAATATATTTAGTGTTATCTTTATTTTAAATGTCAAAAATTATTTGCGGCTCCAAGTGTTTTCTTTTCCCGTGGAAAACGGGTCCAAATGGCTCTTTGAGTGTTAAAGGTTCCCTACCCCTGGACTAGATGGACTCTGGTCTGATCCAGAAGGCTAGTTCTTATGTTCTTAATGGAGGCAGCATGGACGCAGAAACACTGGCACCACACTCAGCGCTGTGTCCCAGCACGGGGGGAGGGAGGCAGTGGCTGCGCACCCTAACCCTAACCCTTCCACTACTAGGGCAAGTGCTCCAGGGAGGGTAAATCCACTGGCACGGCCGGTGCTCGGCTCTCACAGTGGATTCGCCCCCTTCCCTTGGATGGGGCTCTGAGTGCACCAAAGCACATAGGCAGTTGCTACAAATCCTTGAGGGGGATCCTGCCAGCCAAATTGGAGGAAGGCAAGGAAAAGGGTCCCTCTTCTACAGGCAGACAGCAGCAGTGGCGTAGTGGTTAAGAGCAGGTGCGCTCTAATCTGTAGAACCAGGTTTGATTCCCTGCTCTGCCGCTTGAGCTGTGGAGGCTTATCTGGTGAACCAGATTAGCATGTGCACTCCAACACACACCAGCTGGGTGACCTTGGGCTAGTCACGGTTCTTCCGAGCTCTCTCAACCCCATCTGATTTTTTTTTAAGGGCCACCTATGCTACTGTTAGGGCAGAATATGGAGAAACAAAATGGTTTCCCATTGGCAAAGGTGTCAGACAAAGATGTGCTTTATCTCCCTGTCTTTTCAAGCTATATGCAGAACGTATCATAAGGAAAGCTGAATTAGAGTTAGGTGAAGTGAAGTGAAAATTGGTGGAAGGAACATTGAGATTTGCAGATGCCTCCATATTACTGGAAGAAAATAGTGAAGACTTGAAATGACGCCTGTTGAAGGTTAAAACAGAAAGCGCCAAAGCAAGACTATAGATGAACATTAGGAAAATGAAAGTGATGCTTACTGAGGAATTACACAACTTTATGGTAGACGGCGAAGAAACAGAAACTGCTAAAATGTCCTGCCCTTGGCTCAGTCATCAACCGAAAGAAAGACTGCAACCAAGAAATCAGAAGGAGGTTGAGTCTGGAAAGGGCAGCAACAGTGGTGGGATTCAAAAATTTTAGTAGCAGGTTCCCATGGTGGTGGGATTCAAACTGTGGCGTAGCGCCAATGGGGCTGGGCAGGGCACGACGGGGGCATGGCTGGGCATTCCAGAGGCGGGGCATTCATGGGCGGGGCTGTGGCAAGGACGCAGCCGCTGCGCCGGTCCTTGGGCAGGAAACGAATGCACGCAGGCGCAGGCTGCCACGCACGCCGGTGCCCCTCCTGCTAGACTGCTTCAAGTTCTGCGCGCTACTGCTGAGAGGAGGGGCGTAACTCAGGCAAAAATCACGTGGCAAAATCACCCATTAGTAACCCCCTCTCGGCACACACAAATAATTAGTAACCTACTCTCGGGAACCTGTGAGAACCTGCTGGATCCCACCTCTGGGCAGCAATGAAGGAGGCAGAAAAGATTCTTAAGAGGAAGCATGTGCCGCTGGTAATCAAAATCAAGACAATTCATGCCATAATATTCCCTGTTACTATGTATGGGTAAGTTGGATGGTGAAGAAAGCAGACAAGAAAAAGTTGATTCATTTGAAATGTGGTAAAGAGTTTTACAGATAATGTGGACCACCAAAGGGACAAATAAGTCAATTCTAGATCAAATCAAGATTCAACTCCCCAAAGAAGCTAAAATGACTCATTGGTCACATTTCGAGACACAAAACTCAGTGGAACGGAAAAGATGAAGGCAGAAGGAAAACAGAAGACTGAGGCTGCCTGCTTTCCATCTTGGTTGGGCCCTGATTCCATCTTGGGTTCTACCTACCCCCTCCCTCTACTGGCCTTTAGATCGGGCGCCTGTTTTTAACAACTTCTGTTGTTTTAATCTGTATTTATTTTTTTGTAACTGCTGCTCAAGTTTTAATGGGTTTAAGTTGTATTTTGTAATGATTTGCTGTCTTAAGAGAACAGCCATATTGTGAGCCGCCTCGAGCCCTTCGGGGGTGAGGCGGCTTATAAATCTAATAAATAAATAAAAATAAATAAATAAGGAAGGAAGGAAGGAAGGAAGGAAGGAAGGAAGGAAGGAAGGAAGGAAGGAAGGAAGGAAGGAAGGAAGGAAGGAAGGAAGGGAGGGAGGGAGGGAGGGAGGGAGGGAGGGAGGGAGGGAGGGAGGGAGGAAGGAAGGAAGGAAGGAAGGAAGGAAGGAAGGAAGGAAGGAAGGAAGGAAGGAAGGAAGGAAGGAAGGAAGGAAGGAAGGAAGGAAGGAAGGAAGGAAGGAAGGAAGGAAGGAAGGAAGGAAGGAAGGAAGGAAGGAAGGAAGGAAGGAAGGAAGGCCACCAGGAGGATCATTACTTCATGGAGCCACCATGAGTTGGAAGCAACCACACACACACACACACACACACACACACTCCCTACATTTCAGGGAGAAAAGTATGGTAGTACCCGCCTGGGTTTTCATTTTTTGTTAGCCATGTAAGAGGAACGTTCAGGGTGGTACCAGAGCAGCAACATTTTGCCATGATGTCTCCTCACAACCACTTTGGGGGAAAGCTAAGACATACTGTACCCCACAGCGTATGCGACTTGGCTGCACTGCTACTAGGTTTCCTGTTTTGGCCCCAGAAGTCCCCTGCTGCCTCCTTGCTGACATGTTGCAGGAGTTATGTCGATCTCTGCCGTCCTCTGCTTCTGCATCAGCCTCTGAACCGCAACCAGAGTCTAAGTGAGAATATAAAGAATGAAATTATTTCTGTTACCTCAGAAACTAGTTAGTAATTAGATATGGGCAGTGGCGTACTGTTAACAGGGACATGGAGTACCCCATGTCCTTGGGCACATGCCATTGTGTCACATGGGGGCGCTGGGCACCCCCCCATGTGTTGTGACAGCGGGCACTTGAGCTGCCCGCTGCTGAGCCCCACCCTCCCAGCCTCTCTGCAGGCAGGCTCCTGCCCTCCCCAGGAATGGCCCAGGCGGGTACTACAGCACAAGCTGGCCCAGGAGCCAGCTTGCCACCACGGTGCCCCCCCCCGAGCCGCCCCCTCTGAGTCCCTCCCTCCCTGCTGGCTCCTGTAAGTGGGGCGCAGGGAGTCGAGCAGGGGCGGGTGGAGAGGCGGTCATGCCCCCAGGCGCCATTTAGACCCGGCGTGCCACTGGATATGGGTGATCCTTGAAAAAGAAGTTGAACATGGCTGAGGTTTTTAAAAAGGACACACCAGCAATTAAAAATATCTTGGCTCTGCACAAACTGGAATAAGAAAAACCCTCCTTCCCGTGCTCTATGCTACAAGGAAGGTTCCAAAAAATCGACCTGCAAGAGCGGAAAAGTCCTCATTGTACCACAGCGATTCAAACCACGGAACATATATTGCTCGACTGCCCCAAACACGAGGGATCTAGGACCAGACTTTTTGCTCTTTGTCCTGTAATCTTTAATGAATACTCTGCTGTGGGGAAGATTACGTTTCTACTAAACAATTCTGCCTCCGAGATTTTAACTTTTGCAGCTAGGTTCCTTATAGAAACTTTGAAATGATTACCTGCGATGGTTCTCATGTATGGGATACTTGTTTGGACAATGTTGGCTGTTATATGGATTCTACGCCTAATAAAGGTTTATATATATATAAAGGTTTATATATATATATAGGTTTAAATATATTTATAAATATATTTAAAAATATAAATATATTTTTTCTTATATATATATATATATAAGAAAAAACCTCTGGACTGTGTGTACCTGTGAATTTGACTAAGCTAGAATCAACTGCACTGGGAACCCTATTCGGGGGGGAAGGTGGGATATAAATGGCTTCTGACTCATAGTAACCCTATGAATCCATGTCCTCCCAAACATCCTGTTGTGAACAGCTTTCCTTAGGCCATGTAGACTGAGGGATGTGCCCTTCTCTATAGCAGTGGTTCTCAACCTGTGGGTCGGTACCCCTTTGGGGGCCGAACGACCCTTTCACAGGGGTCGCCTAAGACTCTCTGCATCAGTGTTCTCCACCTGTAAAATGGATAAATGTTAGGGTTGGGGGTCACCACAACATGAGGAACTGTATTAAAGGGTCGCGGCATTCGGAAGGTTGAGGACCACTGCTCTATAGAATCAATCCACATCTTGTTGGGTCTTCCTCTTTTCAATTCAATTCAATTCAATAAGCCTTTATTGGCATACAGAACATACAATATAAATACAGTTAAAATTACTAGATAAAACTTCACACTGGATCATAAGTTCAGCCTTCCTCTTTTCATACTGCCTTCAATTTTCCTAGCATCATTGACTTTTCCAGAGACTTTGTCTTCTAAAAGACTGGAGAGATAAATGCCCACCTCCTATAAAGCAATGGATTGAGGACCTTATAACATTTGTCAATATTTGAACGAATGGCAAATACCAGGGAATTGAATCGTGGTAGAACGTACTGCCGAGTCATAGCTTGCTTGTGGTAGCCCTGTAGAGTTGTCAAGTCAAGTGATGGTCAAATGTTTAGATAGAAAAAGTGCAGAGAAGGGCAACGAGGATGATTGAGGGATTGCAGCACCTTCCTTATGAGGAGAGGCTGCAGCGTTTGGGACTCTTTAGTTTGGAGAGGAGACGGCTGAGGGGGGATATGATTGAAGTCTATAAAATTATGCATGGGGTAGAAAATGTTGACAGAGAGAAATTGTTCTCTCTTTCTCACAATACTAGAACCAGGGGGCATTCATTGAAAATGTGGGGGGAAGAATTAGGACTAATAAAAGGAAACCTTCATGCAACGTGTGATTGGTGTTTGGAATATGCTGCCACAGGAGGTGGTGATGGCCACTAACCTGGATAGCTTTGAAAAGGGCTTGGACAGATTTATGGAGGAGAAGTCGATTTATGGCTACCAATCTTGATCCTCTTTGATCTGAGATTGCAAATGCCTTAGCAGACCAGGTGATCGGGAGCAACAGCCGCAGAAGGCCATTGCTTTCACCTCCTGCAGGTGAGCTCCCAATGGCACCTGGTGGGCCACTGCGAGTAGCAGAGAGCTGGACTAGATGGACTCTGGTCTGATCCAGCTGGCTTGTTCTTATGTTCCTCTTTTCATACTGCCTTCAATTTTCCTAGCATTGTTGACTTTTTCAGAGACTTTGTCTTCTAAAAGACTGGAGAGATAAAATGCCCACCTCCTGTAAAGCAATGGATTGAGGACCTTATAACATTTGTCAATATTTGAACGAATGGCAAATACCAGGGAATTGAATCGTGGTAGAACATACTGCCAAGTCATAGCTTACTTGTGGTAACCCTGTAGAGTTGTCAAGTCAAGAGATGGACAGATGTGGTTTGCCACGGTCTGCCTCTGTGTGGGCTGAGAGTTCTGTGAGAACTGATACTGGCCCAGGATCACCCAGCAGGTTTTATTTGGAGGAATATCAGGGCTGACTGTCAGGGCTGTTTGACAGTGGAATTCACTGCCTCGGAGAGTGGTGGAGTCTCCTTCTTTGGAGGTTTTTAAACAGGGGCTGGATCAGTGGTGGGATCCAAAAATTTTAGTAACAGGTTCCCATGGTGGTGGGATTCAAACAGTGGCGTAGTGCCAATGGGGCTGGGCGGGTCATTCTGGGGGCGTGGCCGGGCATTCCGGGGGCGGGGCATTGCTGGGCAGGGCTGTGGCAAGGACGCAGCCACAGTGCCAGTCCTTGGGCAGGAAACGAATGCACGCAGGCGCAGGCTGCCACGCATGCCGGTGCACCTCCTGCTAGACTACTTCAAGTTCTGCGAGCTACTGCTGAGAGGAGGGGCGTAACCAAGGCAAAAATCACATGGCAAAATCACCAATTAGTAACCCCCTCTCAGCACACACAAATAATTAGTAACCTACTCCCGTGAACCTGTGAGAACCTGCTGGATCCCACCTCTGGGCTGGATGAACATTTGTTGGGAGTGCTTTGATTGCGTGTTCCTGCACTGCAGGGGGTTGGACTTGATGGCCCTTTGTGGTCTCTTCCAAATCTATGATTCTATGCGTGGGGAATGGAAACCCGGCTCTTGAGTTCTACACCACACTGGTTCTTTGTGTCAATATTTGAACGCATGGCATATACATGAAAATTGCATTAGGATTTCTTTTTCGATATTTGTACAGCAAGAGAGATTTCCTCTCGCATCCTGTTAGAGACTCTGCACTGAACAGTTTTCAAGGCTTTGCTGTGCAAACACTAATTGGCCACAGAGATCTCCAGGGCTTATCACATTAGAGCAGCTTTTCAGCCTCGAACTCTGATAATGCAAAATTAGGGGGTGAGTTCTGCTCTCTGCAAACCAAACAGGTCACCTGCATGAACTTCATTTAAAAAAGCAAAAGATTCTCTTTATTGAGCAAATCAGAAAAAAAGGCATTCAATTATACACACACACACAGGTCGATTCCACACTTGCGTTATCGACCTAAGTTCGAGCTGCGTTCGACCTAAGTGCTCCGCACAACCACTGGGGTCGACGTGGTTTTGTACCAGCTTCGCCCCGTGTAACGGTCAAATTTCTGACTCCAGTTGGGAACTACTACTATTTCAGGGAACCACGCTCGAACTCAGCTCGATTCCAGTAAAGTGCAGAATCTCTGGCCCCATTCAGCCAATCACAGCTGAGTGTTTCGGGCAAGCGTACAGCTGGCCAATAAAAAAAGTCACCTTCGTCCCTCCATTCCTGTGGCAGTTTTTTTTTATAACACGTGTGGGGATAGACAGAACATGGCCGTAGAACAGTAGCCAATCAGAATGGGGCACAGGATGATTCCACCCTCCGAGCTGGGATCAAGCTGGTTGCAGTGGGGAACAACAATGGCTTCGACCTAGGTTAGTACCCTTCTCAGGGAACTGAGTCGAACCTATTTTACTCGTGTGCGGATTCGCCCATACACAGAGAGAGAAAGACTGAGTTGGATGCATTGGGTAGAAAAACTCAGAAGCTTATGACTGTGCATCATGCCTTACACTCACGCAGTGATACTGATAGATTATACCTCCCCCAGAGATCTGGTGGCAGAGGTTTACTGCATGTAAAGCAAACAGTAGAAGAGGAGAAGCATGCACTGGCCAATTGTGTGAATGAAAGTCAAGAACAAGCATTGATTGAGGTGAAGAACAGACATTTGCTGAAGATCCAGAAAACCCAAGAAGAATACAGAAAAAATGTGATTAAAATGAGGACTGAAAGCCGGCACAACAAAGCACTGCATGGCCAATTTCTGGAGAAGATCAAGGACAAGGTAGACCACAAAAAGACCTGGCCATGGTTAACAACTGGAACTCTGAAAAAGGAAACCAAATCCCTGATTTTAGCCGCCCAAGAGCAAGCCATTAGAACAAATTCGATCAAGGCCAGAATTGAAAAATCCTCAGATGATGTAAAGTGCAGACTGTGCAAAGAAGCTGACGAAACTGTAGATCATATCCTCAGCTGCTGCAAAAAGATTGCCCAGACTGAGTACAAATAGAGACACAACTCAGTGGCCAAGATGATCCACTGGAATTTATGCAAGAATTACAACATAAGAACAATTAAAAACTGGTGGAATCATTGTCCAGAGAAAGTCACAGAAAATGAGAAGGTCAAGATCCTGTAAGACTTTCGAATCCAAACAGACAAAGTGTTGGTACATAATATACCGGACATTGCATTGACCGAGGACAAGAAAGTGACCATCATCGACATAGCAGTATCTGGTGACAGCAGCGTCATTGAAAAAGGATATCACTAAATACCACAATTTGAAAATTGAGCTTCAGCGAATATAACACAAACCAGCTGAGGTCGTCCCAATGGTAATCGGCAAGCTGGGCGCCATCCCAAAGACACCGGGGAAGCACTTGAAACATCTTCAAATCGACAAAATTAACATCTGTCAGATTCAGAAGGCAGCCCTACTGGGATCTGCACAAATGCCGACACATCACAACTCTGGGTGAGGCTTGAATTGTAATGAAAGGCAAACAACCAGCTAAAGAACTGGCAGCTGTGAAATCAACATACATACACACACACACATCAATTAACCTCACAATTACTGTAATGATGAATGCTAAAATTATCAGAATTCGTAGCATTCTTTAATCATATTACAGCTAATAATAGTTTTGAAACTAATCTGGTTTCAGCTTTGGTCTCGCTGCTTTTAGGGATTATCAAAAAGCCCAATTTGTCCCAAAATCTCACCCAGAGATCTCACCTATTCTTCTTCTAAGACTTCTAGACAGAGAAATCTGATTTGCTTGTCACATAAGTGCTTATTTATAGAAAAGTATCTTATTTTTCTCTAAATTTGATTTAACATGACCATTGTGATTATTTCTAGTTGGTTAAACTAAATAAGCAACATAAGTGCAAATAACCTAAAAGTGCAGATAAGATACATCGGATATAACATGCTAAACAGGCCAATCATAACTCTTAAAAAGCAATTAGTTCAGCCTTTTTCTATAACTTTTTCAACTAACTGTCCTAGGTGAGGGTAGATCTAAGGAACAGGATTCAAGGACAGTTGAGGAGGGGTGTAATCTCTCAGTCAACTTGCAAACTCACCAAGAAAAAAGAAACGATCTCATTGCATCCACTACATTTGGAAATCTTCTATGGAAACTTAAGTGTCACCAACTTTTGTGCCACCTCTGTTGCTATATTTTTTTCATTCATTCATACATACATACATACATACATTCATTCATACATACATACGTACATACATACATACATACATACATACATGCATGCATGCATGCATACATACATACATACATTCATTTTCAAAAATTCTACTGGAAAAGGCAAACTTTGATTTCCAAACACCCAGTCTGCCTATGACAGGGGTAGGGAACCAGCGGCTCGAGAGCCGCATGCGGCTCTTCTGCCCTTGCACTGTGGCTCCACGAGCCAAGCCGCCGGCCCCATCCTTGCCTGCCCTGCAAGCAGCAGGGCGGGCGCACCAACTGTCATTACTGCAGCCGTGCCGCTGGCTTCCCCTTCCTCGCTTCGCTTTTCCCATTGGAGCTGGGTAAGCTTTCCGGGCGTATCGGCGCAGGGCCGAGCCACCGGATTCATCCTTGCCCGCCCTGCATCCATGCACTTCTCAGAATGAGCGGGGTAAAAGGTTAAAAAAAAACAACCCTATATATATAGTGTCATCTTTATTTTAAATGTCAAAACTTATTTGCGGCTCCAAGTGTTTTCTTTTCCCGTGGAAAACGGGTCCAAATGGCTCTGGTTCCCTACCCCTGGCCTATGAGAACAAAGCACTAAAAACAGTCTGGGAGGTAGGGGAGGTAGGATTTTTGAATAGCGTCTAGAGCTCATATCCCCAATTCATGTTATCTACCTTCAGAAGAACGGTGCCTCCTAACTTTCTTTGGAATATATATGAAAATCATCTCTGCCCTGAAAGCAGCAGCATCGTGCCAGCAGAACAAAGCCCCCTTCAGGGGACTTCCAGCGGCTAGTAGGGACCGCTGACGTTTTATTTTTAAGCCCTTCTGGGCAAACAAATCTCCAAACCTTACCTGCCCACATAAGTGGTCACTTGTCTGCCTGTCCAGAAATGTTTGGTCCACTCAAAACTCTCTTGTCCTCTTTAAATAGAACAGCAGCACACTGCGGACATCTAAGCAGCGGAGAGCTTGTTTAGCCTCAGTAGAGGGTGAGGGGAAAAAACCACGGAGCAACAAATCTTGACATACATGGAAGGAGGACAGGAGCTTAGGTAGACGCACCACGCTAGGGCATTCTCACAATACTAGAACCAGGGGGCATTCATTGAAAATGCTGGGGGGGGGGGGGGGAAGAATTAGGACTAATAAAAGGAAACACTTCTTCACACAACGTGTGATTGGGGTTTGGAATATGCTGCCACGGGAGGTGGTGATGGCCACTAACCTGGATAGCTTTAAAAGGGGCTTGGACAGATTTATGGAGGAGAAGTCGATCTATGATCTTGATCCTCCTTGATCTGAGACTGCAAAGGCCTTAGCAGACCAGGTGCTCGGGAGCAGCAGCAGCAGAAGGCCGTTGCTTTCACATCCTGCACGTGAGCTCCCAAAGGCACCTGGTGGGCCACTGCGAGTAGCGGAGTGCTGAACTAGATGGACTCTGGTCTGATCCAGCAGGCTAATTCTTATGTTCTTAGGGCACAGCACTACCTTGTCTGAGTGAAACTTCAGGAATGGGGTGTGTGTGGGGGGGGGGGGTAACAGAGGAGCACCCTCAGGGTTCCCCACCCATCTAGCAGATGTAATCACTACTAGGGACAGGTGGGACAGCTGACAGGACAACATGGACTCAAAAGATGTCCTTGTCAGGTAAGAGAGCACCGGTGACAGACTTTATTGAGGAAGAGGATGAGAGAAAGCAGGGTATAGATCACAGGTGTCAAACTCGCAGCCCTCCAGATGTTATGGACTACAGTTCCCATCATCCCCTGTCAGCATGATGCTGGCAGGGGGTGATGGGAACTGTAGTCCATAACATCTGGAGGGCCGCGAGTTTGACACCTATGATATAGATTATCTAAGGCATCTCTTACAATAAGCATGTGAGAACAGCGAGGCTGACTCAGATCTTAGGTGAACCGTGGAGGTGGCTGCAAGATGGACCTTGACCGAGGCATTGGTCACACCTTGTGTCCTTCAAAGATAGCAGATAGTCGAAGACATGAGGGAACTTGAAGGAGCACGGATCCAATCCCTTCTGTGCTGCCCATAGGGAAGCCCTTTCCTACTTAGAGGCACATGACTTCCTTGTGGAGGCTCTGCATGCATTTAGAAGCATATCCTGTAGTCTCACAGACCAGTCCATCAGGGAAGGATCAGCCATGCTCCTAGATGTAGGGATGAAATGTCCTGGTGACCCAAACCCCGAATGCTGAGAAGGTCCTTCACCAGGAAAAACAGTGGATCTGGCCCTGTGGTAGTTGCCAAAGGGTCAGCTGCCACACTCCGTCTGGCCCCGACACTTTCTAAAAACTCTTGGTGGGCACCAGAAAGGGTGTCAAGATGTGCCACAGAGACCACGGGCACCATGCTGCAGCCCCTGAAAATCACCAGTAACTCCAGGCATGTAATGGTGTTTACTGTTTGTTTCTGCAATAGACGAAGAGTTTTGTAACACCTTAAGGATTAATAAAATGAGGACAGCAGAAGCTTTGCAGCCCAGAACTTGCGCTGTCAGATGCAGAATATGGTCCAAGGGGAGACCTATGGCTGAATCCTCTCGGCACTTCTAAAATGCTACCAGGAGCTAAGCGGGGGGAGGGGGGAGGGGTCTGTCTCTGTCTCCCTTCCCAGCAGAAGGTGCTGATTCAGACAAGAGAAGAGAGGGAGTTTGGATTTATATCCCCCCTTTCTCTCCTGTAGGAGACTCAAAGGGGCTTACAATCTCCTTGCCCTTCCCCACTCACAACAAACACCCTGTGAGGTAGGTGGGGCTGAGAGAGCTCAGAAGAGCTGTGACTAGCCCCAGGTCACCCAGCTGGCGTGTGTGGGAGTGTACAGGCTAATCTGAATTCCCCAGATAAGCCTCCACCGCTCAGGCGGCAGAGCTGGGAATCAAACCGGGTTCCTCCAGATTAGATACACGAGCTCTTAGCCACTACGCCACTTTTGTTCACATTTTTTAAATTATTATTTTTTTAATCTGCTATTTTGTTTTGTGAGGAAAAGCCATTTGTTAACGACTTGAAACACTGCGCAGAGCAGGTGGGTCAGTGGTTTCATGACAGTCATAAGGGTCAGCCAATCAGCACTCTGCACTTCTGTTGGAAATGGAAAGAGGAAGTTGCTCGTGAGTAGAATTCTCCGAGGGAGATTATAAATAAACGGGTGGGTTTGTCTTGACCGCAGCAGACTCATTACAAGCTACAAACAACATGACCTGGCAAAGGGTGCTCACCAACCTAATGGCGGTGGTGGAAAGGACCTTCAAGTGACAGCCAACATCGGGACAGTCAAAGGTGGCTTACCATTGGGTGCTTTTGTGAAGTGACCCTGGATTTCGCCTTGATGGATTCTCATCCAAGCAGGTGGGACAGACAGCGGCAGCGACACCGATGACGGCAAATTACACTTGGGAAACGGCGAGCGCACCTCCTTCCCCCGCCCCCTCCTTCCTTCCTTCCTTCCTTCCTTCCTTCCTTCCTTCCTTCCTTCCTTCCTTCCTTCCTTCCTTCCTTCCTTCCTTCCTTCCTTCCTTCCTCCCTCCCTCCCTCCCTCCCTCCCTCCCTCCGGCGTCCTTTCCCCTCCTTCCCAGGTGCCAGACGAGGGAGCCGCATGCCGACCCCTGTTCTAGACATTGCCATAGATTTTCTAGTGATTCCTAAGGTTACGCTACATCTGGCCTTCCCATAGAAGTGATATAGTGGCACACACAATGGCATGCATCTCATGTTCCCGCCACTAAGCTTCCTACCTGTCTCCAGACTTGGTCTTGCAACCTTCAATATGGCAGCAAACCACTGTCATGAACTTGTGTAAAATATATTATCCAGTTTGGTCTTCAGCGGCATGAAGTGAAGCCTCATTCAGAAGATACATATGCAGGGTAAAGAGGAAGAGTTTGGAGGAAGAAGAGTTTGGATTTATATCCCCCCTTTCTCTCCTGTGGAAGACTCAAAGGGGCTTACAATCTCCTTGCCCATCCCCCCTCACCACAAACACCCTGTGAGGTGGGTGGGGCTAAGAGAGCTCCGAGAAGCTGTGACTGGCCCAAGGTCACCCAGCTGGCATGTGTGGGAGTGCACAGGCTAATCTGAATTCCCCAGATAAGCCTCCACAGCTCAAGCGGCAGAGCTGGGAATCAAACCCGGTTCCTCCAGATCAGAGTGCACCTGCTCTTAGCCACTGCTCTGAGCCACTACGCCACTGCTGCGTGAGCTGTGGGATTACATGGCCAAGGAATGCAAGAGGTATATACTCTGACACGTCAATGCAAAACACAAAAGAGTACGAGGAGGAGACAGTGAGGACCAGTGTGGGATAGTTGCCAGAATGCCATCCTAGGTCCTGGGAGACGCAGGTTCTAATGCCCCCTCAGCCATGAAGCTCACTAGGAGACACATTGATCTGTCACACACTCTCAGCCTAACTTGCCTCACTGGGTTATTGTGAGGACAAAGAGGGAAGACAGAACGCCACGTACGCCTCACCGCCCTCTTTGTAGGGAAAAAACTCACAAAATGTTGTGCGTGTCAAGAAGCAGAAAGTGAAACTTCAATGTTTAATGAAGTGGTAACAAAGTACTCCCTACAACAGACCTGGGCATTATACAGCCCGGGGGCCACATCCGGCCCGCCGGATGACCCTGACTGGCCCTTATGACAGACCTATTCTTGGCCTAAGAGGACTCATTTAGAACCGCTAGCTGCTCAATGCTAACCCTCCCCCCTTCCCCCCTCAAGTAGTGGCTTCTGGGTTTATCCCCTCCTTTGAAAGCCCCAAGAGAAGTCGGGTTGCCTTACTGCCTGCTTCAAGGGCTTTCAAAAGCGTCAGTCGATGACAAAAGTGGTGGTCATAGACTTAAGTCTCCTGTTCTGTTTGATTTGCCTCAGTGGACAAATCTCATGCAGGTAGGTTAAGCCTGTGATTCTTTGTGCCAAATAGTGTTGTATGCAGAACTGTTGCCACTGATTCCAAGTTGATCTGTGCACCTGTCTGTCACTTATCAGCCCCTATTATGCAGAATTGAGTCCAGCCTTTTGGCCCGGCCCTCCACAATATTTTCTGTTTCTTATGCGGCCCCATGGAAAAAATAACTTTGAACAACTCATTTGGTAAATTACACAGGCACGGAGCTGGAACGTGAACAGTCCCCCATTTCTCACCCCACAGGCAGAGGGGAAAGATGTGGCCAGCTTACCTCCCTCTGAAATCACCTTCATGACAGCTCCAATGTAGGCCTCGGGGTCATCATCGTATGTCAACTGTTTCCACTTGGACCAGTCTTTGAAGAACATTTGGTAATCCTCACATTCTGCCACCCCGCAGAACAGCTTCACAACTTTATGAGGCGGCTGAAGAACCTCCTGTAGGCTCCGGAGGACGGCTGGCACCTGGAAGGCCTGCACCAGCTCGCAGGAGAGCAAAACAACGATGCACCGGCTTCTCTTGAAGAGGTCCGCCTTCTCAGGGGGGATAGGAGCCCCACTCTCCACTAGATAGCTCTGGAGGTCTCGGCAGGAACCAAAGAGGCTCTGGAGATACTCGCACCATTCGCCGGCATCTTTCCCATACATAACCAGCAGATCGCATGCATTGGGACACTTTTCTGTGCAGAAGTGAAAAAAAGGCAGATGGGTTTTAGAAACAGAATTTTGAATTGCACCATTCATATTGCCGAGCTTTATATACCCTGTTTCCCCGAATATAAGACATCCCCGGAAAATAAGACGTAGTAGAGGTTTTGCTGAAGTGCGAAATATAAGGCATCCCCCAAAAGTAAGACGTAGCAAAGTTTTTGTTTGGAAGCAGGCCCGACGAACGGAACACAGAAAAATAAGACATCCCCTGAAAATAAGGCATAGCGCATCTTTGGGAGCAAAAATTAATATAAGACACTGTCTTATAAGACACTGTCTTATATTCGGGGAAACACGGTAACAGCACCTTAGGCAGAAGACTGCCACTCGTTCCAGTCCATCATACAATCAGACACCACAGAAATGAGGTCAACCAAGAGGGATACCTCTTGGCAGCACCCACCTTGCACTGATTCAGCTATTCGATAATTTTAGTACCATGCACCTTCTGTTGTTACCACCCTGCGTACAATACAAATGGAATCAATATTTTACCTAATTCCCTCCTGGGCTGGAGCAAGGGGGAACTGCACCCAGGGCACGCGTGTACCCTGCACCCCTGCCACACCCCCACACCAGCGCGGGCCAGGTGCATCATGCTCACCCCCTGCCCCCTTGGCGCTACGCCACTGATTCCCTGCACTTGAAGCCAGTCTGTCCTCACACTGTGGCCTAGTACAAGCTCTTCATGACCTTGGGCCCTCATATTTGCAGGGCCACCGGTCCAGCTATGCTCTGGCACAACAGGTTCACTCATCTGAATGAGGCCTTCTCTGGTCCCAACCTGCAAATGGGCAAAATTCACAACTGCCCTGACAAGTACATTCTCTCCTTGCAGAATGGCTTACCCAAGGAGGTCAGAAAGGCTCAATCCCTTAACAGATGCAACGTTGATAATCACTCCAAAAACAAAACACGCTGCATCAACCGCTTATTATTATTGTAAGGAACACACAACACTAAAGTGCATACAGTGAAATAAGGTGCAAAAACAAACTGTGCTCCTATACACTCCTATACAATTCCATAGCACATAAATTACAATTGCAGCTTTTGGTTGTCGTCTTCAGAATGTGCTCTTATAGTTTCAGTCCATGTTCATAATTTGCAACGGGAAAAAATCTTGTTCTCAAAGGCTACCACCAGGCTTCAATATGCTGCATGCCCTGTATTCCGTCAAACTGACTTGTGGACTGTCTGGTCGACAGCCAAATCCAATTAACAAAATGAACGGATTGCGCTATTTTAGCCGTTTTCTATTCATTCTTCTTCAGATCATGCTTTAAATTCGTCAGCCATAATTGGGATAAACATTCAAGGTGATATTCTCACATCCATTCATTTCCCCATCTAGAAGCATGATCTGATTTTTATAAAGGTAAAAATGCTACCTTACCACAAAATGGTTGAAAGGGGCACTTTTATAAAGCGAATGAGACTGTAGACTTAACGGCACTGTCAATGGCATGTGTTACATGTTTATTGAATATATCATCCAGCTCTTACTATGTTGTTGCTTCCTTTTGAAACTCTGCTTTCTAAACTGTTTGACAGATATCTGAAAATACTTTGCACTCTTTCAAATCTGTAATCCTATTGCATTGCTTATTAGACGTGCCATGCTAACGGACTGCATCGTTTTCCACTGTGTGATCTGCTTGGAACCTCAGGCTACAATTCTAAAAACTCTTTCTTGGGAGTAAGCTCCACTGAATAACACATAAGACTCACTTCTGAGTATAAGTGTTTAGGATTGCTCCTTTAATGAAAAAAGCACGCTATAAAAAAGGAAGTAAATAAATAACACTTCCTTGTGAATCATCTCCATTCTGTAAGTATGTACAAGTAAATGTGGCGATCCTGTCTCAGCCTGCAATGAAGGGGTAAATCATATATACAGAAGACTCACAATCAGCTTTACTTATTGCTGTACATTATGTTTTTAAAAAGCAGAGACCACTCTAATGTGATTATTCCAAGAAGCTCTGTCAGGGACGGCACCTAGTTGGTTGAGGTGCATCCCTAATGTCATGTATTGGCCACCTAAAATAGGGATGTATCTGGATGACTGTGATGCATTCCTGTCAATGTAGAAGAAGAAGAAGAAGAAGAGGAAGAAGAGGAAGAAGAGGAAGAGGAGTAGTAGTTTGGATTTATATCCCCCTTTCTCTCCTGTAGGAGACTCAAAGGGGCTTACAATCTCCTTGCCCTTCCCCCCTCACAACAAACACCCTGTGAGGTAGTTGGGGCTGAGAGAGCTCCGAGAAGCTGTGACTAGCCCAAGGTCACCCAGCTGGCGTGTGTGGGAGTGTACAGACTAATCTGAATTCCCCAGATAAGCCTCCACAGTAACCACTTTTAGATATATGTACTTAGCCTGCTATATGTTACCGCTGCTGTAATGGAATAATTCTTGCCTTGATCTTTGTGCTATGGCTTCACACACTTAGTAGATAACTAGGCTTATCCCTGACACTCGCTACTCCCATGGGAAACGGGATATTTCCATTGCTCTGTGGGAGCAGGAGCCCAGGTGGCTTTATCTCTATCTGTCGCTGACCTTGGGGCGCCTAGGCTCCAAAGTAACTCTTTCTCACATTCTTTGGGAAAATGGGCGGGGGGATAGTTTCTGGATAAAGGGGACTGTGAAAGCCAGGTTCGTCAGAACTGGCTTCTTGCAAGCTGGGTGCTTCATTACCTTTTCAATAAACGCTGCTGATCAGCAATTCAGAGTTCGTTTATTGATTCAAGGCTCAAGACCTAACAATCGCTCAGTCCCCAACAAAAGACAGATGAGTCTCGGCTACGCCAGTTTCTGTTATTAGACGATTACTAAGGTAAATATTTGACCAACAGTGATGACATCAGCCTTGCAAAAGCAGGAAGCTATTTCATAGCCCCGTGGTGTTTTTTTTGGCTCACACTTGTTTCTTTACCAATCTAAATACATTCACGAGATAATCTGAAACAATGCGTGTGGTGGAAACTGCCATCAAGTTGCAGATGACCTTTGGCGACCCTGTTGGATTTTCAAGGCAGGAGATGGTGACAGATGATTAGCCACTGCCCACTTCTGCACAACAACCCTGGACCTCTTCCTTGGTAGATTCCCACCTGAGTACTAACCGGGACAAGCCCTGCTCAGCGTCCCAGCTCTGACCAGATGAGGCAAGCCTGGGGCCACCCAGGTCAAGGCAACGCAAGATGATGCCCTTCTGAACCCACTGAACCCAGAAGCTTCAGAAAAATTTCGCTTTGTTTAATCACAAAGGGGACAGTGCAAGGTAATTCAGGCTGCCGTCCTACCGGAATCTCCCCCACAAAAAATCCCATTGATCTCCAATCCAATCCAATCCAATCCAAAAACCTTTATTAGGCATAAACCAGAAGTACCATACATTCCAAATACAAAAACAGGATCATTGTTACATATCATGTAGAACATGGATTAAAAATGTAGCAACTGCTTCAGACATTTCTACATGAGGGCTGTTCAATAGCTTAGACATTTTTTGTTTGTCAAAGAGAAACATAAATTCTAGAGGTACCCTGTTTCCCCTAATATAAGACATCCCCGAAAAATAAGACATGGTAGAGGTTTTGCTGAAGTGCGAAATATAAGGCATCCCCCGAAAGTAAGACGTAGCAAAGTTTTTGTTTGGAAGCATGCCCAACGAACAGAACACAGAAAAATAAGACATCCCCTGAAAATGGAGCCTGCTTACATCTTTGGGAGCAAAAATTGTATAAGACACTTGTATCTTATATTGAGCTCTGATAGTAAAAGCTCCCTGTGATCTGGTTCTAATATCATTATGCCTCGAACAGTAAAGCAGGATATGAGGGATTGAGTCCATAGCGTTGGGACAGTACCGACAGCAATGCTCACTTTGTGGGATGTTAAGGAAACGACCTTGAAGATAGACAGAGGGGAATGAGTTGCACCTTGCTCTGGTCATGACCCATCAGCACTTATAATTAACAAGCTGTTCTAAGTATACAGCAGGGCTAGATTTTTTTTGGGGGGGGGGATCCCAAAGTATAGAGGGGAACAGGAGCTTTGTGCAGCACTCAGGAGAGATTGGTATCCATTGATCTCAATAAGGTTTACTTCTGGGTAAACAGCCAGAAGCAAAAAATATCAGTAAAATAATTTTGGGATATGCTGCCGAAACCATGTAAATGCAGCACAAATCAAACCGACAGCCCAGTTGCAGGAGAGTTTTTGCACGCATTTTCTCAAGTCGCTGTTGGCAGATGACAATTCATCATTCAGAACATTCTTCCAAGCATTTCTAGGGCTGAGCTACAGCTCAGCAGTGAATGAGGAAGGCTACTTTGGATATTCCATCAACCGGAACACTCATTAAGAAAAAGAAGATGATGAGTTTGGATTTATATCCCCCCCCCCTTTTCTCTCCTGTAAGGAGACTCAAAGGAGATGACAATCTCCTTTCCCTTCCCTCCTCACAACAAACACCCTATGAGGTAGGTGGTGAAGTCGTTACGGGCGACGCAAGGAATAGGCGAGACGCAGCTATATCATCCGGTGGAGAGAAGCCAGTGGCGATATAGCGTGATCCGTGGATCTGGCTACTCTGCCGAGCTGGCGGTCCCTGGCACCTTTTATTAGGGTTTTCGGGAAGGCGGGAGAGCGGGAGAATGTTGCACAATACATGAATCATAGGGGCTGCGTACGTGCGGGAGGAAACGTTCCTGTCTGGGCCTAATCCATACCTGGGGGTATGTACCTTTTGTCCCTTTGTCCAGGATATCTTGTGACCTGTGAGTCACGGGGGTCTTGTGACCGGTGAGGATGCTTGCCCAGAGGGCAACAGATGGTGCAGGCATTCCTGTGCTCTGTCTGAAGCTCTGCCGGGTTCGCAGGCTCACCCCTACAAGGTGGGGCTGAGAGAGCTCTGAAGAACTGTGACTAGCCCAAGGTCACCCAGCTGGCGTGTGCTGGAGTGCACAAGCTAGTCTGGTTCATCAGATAAGCCTCCACAGCTCAAGTGGCAAAGCAGGGAATCAAACCCGGTTCTCCAGATGAGAGTGCACCTGCTCTTCACCACTACACCACGGTGTTGGCAGTGCTAATTTACTCACTGAAAGAATTAACAAACATGTTATCAATTCCTCCCTGCTTTGTCTTCCTCAGGAAAATCACCCTTTGGAAGAGATCTGCAGGCATGCTTGGGAGCCTGGGCTGAGAAAAAGGACTGGGAGAGGCTGTTGTGAGGCAGCCGTCCTCTGCAGCCTGAAGTCCCTTGATGTCAACAGGTCAGGACAAAGCCAGGCTTGATGTGGGAAATCCAGAACTGTATCTCCCAGGTTTACGTGTATTAAGCCGAAGTGGGAGCAAAATTTCACAAAGTCTACCCCCGCCGCATTAGTCAGAATGTCTTTTGATTTTCTGGTTAAGGAAAAATACCATGGGCAGTTCTCTGTGTACAGCCCCACCAACTTCTGGAGGCACTGCTCATCTTTACCGACCCTGGCATTAAGATCTCCTGCTACCAACCATTCATCACATTTGTTAGAAAGTTGTAAAGTTTCTAGATATTCAGAGATTTTACGCCACTGTGTTTCCCTTGTCTTATTGATGGAGCTAGGGGTAAGGTAAACATTAATCATTATGAGACTGCGGCCTTCCCCTGTTATCTTTACTGCATGTGCCAAGTGATCACAAACTGGAAGAGTCAAAACATCAGAAAATAAAGAAGTTTTGATTAGCATTGCAAGTCCTCTGAGATTCTCCTTGTGCGCTGGGATATAGCATATCGAATAACCTTGGAGATGGATTGGAGTAGGAGACCAAGTCTCTTGGAGAAGTATGATGTCATGTCTCGAAATATATTGCAAAAAATCCTGGTTTGTATCTCCCAGGTATTTCTAAAATCTAAAGCAGCCATGGATGTGTGTGCTTTGATCTGGGAAGCAGGATAGCGCGAGGAGAATGTCTAAGCCCTTCTCCTCTGTGGCACGGTGATGGTGGGAAAGGCTATCAAACTGTAGTCAACTCTTGGCAACCAAGTAGAATCTTCAAGGCGGGAGACGGACGGACTGGGGGGGAGGGGGTTGTCATTTGTTGCCTTTGTGTAGTGACCCTGGACTCCTTTCTTGGGGATCTCCCATCCAACTACTAACCAGGGTCAAGCCTACTTAGCTTCATAGATCTCACAAGGTCAGGCTAACCTGAGCCACTCAGCTAAGGGCTCTCTGTTACATACAAGAGTTCATTTACTGTAGCCAAATCTTACCTGTTGAAGACAATGCGTGTTCGTGCTTTCTCTCCTCCAAGCACCCACAGACCAGCTGCTCTTATTGTTCTATAACATGTGATTGTTTTATTTTCTTATTGTTTTATTGTCTTACAGTTTTGTTATATTTTGTTATTATGGAAACATTTTTAAAAAGCAGGATAAATACAAAACCCACAGGTCTGGACCAAGAGCTGCTCCATGAATTTTATCCCAAACTCTATCCCAAACTGTGAACACTATAAACCAGGGTGGCCAACCTATGGTGCTCCAGATGTTCATGGACTACAATTCCCATCAGCCCCTGGTGGCAGGGGCCAATTGGCCATGCTGGAAGGGGCTGATGGGAATTTTAGTCCATGAACAACTGGAGCCCCATAGATTGGCCACCCCTACTATAAACCATCATCCTTGTCTGCTGTTGGCCTCTCTACCAAACACACAGCATGCAAACCTTCCCTTAGGAATTCCAGTTTTGGGGTACCAGCAGATAGCGTTCCCCAGACATAATGTTTGAACTAGGTCAGTGATGGCGAACCTATGGCACGGGTGCCAGAGGTGGCACTCAGAGCCCTCTCTGTGGGCACGTGCACACAGAGTTCGTCATGTGGGGTGCGGAAAATCACCACCCCCACCCCACACATACATCTAGGCTGGCCTGGGCCACTGAGCACGACATGCGCACACCACGGTGAGCAGGGAGGACTCGGCTGGAGGACCTGGTGCCTGTGTTCCTGCGGGTGAATCCGACCCTGGTGGGGGTGACTCAGAAGCAGATATGCTAGCGATGAGGCACAGCAGCAGTGTATGGGACTGTGCTGGAGGCTTGAGCAGGCTGAAAATCAGCCCCTTCTCGAGCAGGTGGGGCGAGAGGAAGAGGGGTTAGCGACACCGGGTTTGCTTCCTCCTAAACTAGGTCTTAGGTTTAACTCCTCAGCATCTCATGGGTTAAATGTGCTTCGGGTTGGCACACGGTGTTTCTTGGCGTGGCCAAACAAGTGCTGCTTTGGGTTGCAATTTGGGCACTCCGTCTCAAAAAAAAGGTTCGGCCATCACTGAACTAGGGTGTTTACCCACAGCTCTGTTAAAATGCTTCACTTGTACAAGAAGACAAAGCTCTATTGTTATTTTAGTTTACATGTGAACTCCCTTGAGGCTTCTGTTATCCTGTAGACAGGATATATATTAATAAATGCGAACATTAAAATAGCAGTTGTCTAGGAGGGGCGCTGCACACCATTTTGTTGCGTTTCCTCTGTTCACGCTTGCAGGTAACGTGGGTGGGCTCCTCATGTGAGGACAGCTCATGCACAAAGAGAAACCGTGCCCAATTAGGAGAAGTGTAAAAAGGGAATAAAAACTCACTTGCATTTTGCTCTTAGCCTGAAACCCTAAGCGATGTCCTTAAGCGATGTCTTACAGCCATTGATTTTGGCGGGCTTAGGTGCACCTCACTCTCTACACGAATCTGAACAGTCTCCACATATTCTCCAACTAGCATGTGAACTCCGTCTCTGAGCAATGCTGAATTTTGCAGAAAATACAGTCCTGCTGACATTTGGCTATCACAATAGCACATGAGCACACTGAAGAAAAATATGCTGCAGAAAGCCAAGGAACCATAATGCAAACTGAGCAGTTGACTCATGTAAGAACATAAGAACAAGCCAGCTGGATCAGACCAGAGTCCATCTAGTCCAGCTCTCTGCTACTCACAGTGGCCCACCAGGTGCCTTTGGGAGCTCACATGCAGGATGTGAAAGCAACGGCCTTCTGCGGCTGTTGCTCCCGAGCACCTGGACTGTTAAGGCATTTGCAATCTCAGATCAAAGAGGATCAAGATTGGGAGCCATAAATCAACTTCTCCTCCATAAATCTGTCCAAGCCCCTTTTAAAGCTATCCAGGTTAGTGGCCATCACCACCTCCTGTGGCAGCATATTCCAAACACCAATCACACGCTGCGTGAAAGAAGTGTTTCCTATTATTAGCTCCTAATTCTTCCCCAAAGTATTTTCAATGAATTTCCAATTCTATAGTATTGTGAGAAAGAGAGAAAAATTTCTCTCTGTCAACATTTTCTACCCCATGCATAATTTTATAGACTTCAATCATATCCCCCTCAGATATGATAACTGGCAAACCCAGAGCTGACAAGAGTACATCATTTTTGAGGCCTGATGGTGAGGCCAAGAAGCAGAGCTGTAGCAAGGGGGACCAGAGCCCGGGACACGTGTGTGTCCTGTGCCTCTGCCACACCCCCACCACGCCCCTGGTGCGTCATGTCCCCCCACCCCCTTGGCGCTACGCCACTGCCAAGAAGCAACTGTGCAGCCTTTAGCTCCAGCTAAACCGCATCAATAAATGGGAACACCAAAAAGGAGAGATTAAAGCCATAACCTTAAAGAGGCAGTAAATTAGTCAGAAATCAGTGGGCTTCATTTCTGAGCAAATAAGCCCAAGATTCGGCTCTAAGACTGCAGTCTTACATAGAAACAAGGACTCTCATTGCACTGATTTTACTAGCTTGTAGAGCACCAAACTGGAAAAAGTGTGTTTGCCTAGAAATAAGCCTCTTTAAAAACAGTGGAGTTTACCTCTGAACAAACAGGCACAGCTGCAAGACTACCAATCTAAATATCAGGTAGGCACAATAAATGAATGAAACAACTTCTGAGTAAGCCTTCACTGAACTGGAGGGTAAAGAGTTGTATCTTTACTACTTTGTGCCAATTGTCCATAGCAGGGGGGCAGGACCAGTTGTCCCATTCTACAAAAGGACATGTTAATTGTGCCCCTTGTCCAGATTTCGGGGGGGGGGGGGGGTACAGTTCAATGTGGGGATGGGCTTGGCAAAGGAAATCTGGGAAACTGAGTAGAAGAAGGAGTTTGGATTTATTTTCCCCCTTTCTCTCCTGTAGGAGACTCAAACGGGCTTACAATCTCCTTGCCCTTCCCCCCTCACAACAAACACCCTGTGAGGTGGGCGGGGCTGAGAGAGCTCCAAGAAGCTGTGACTGGCCCAAGGTCACCCAGCTGGCGTGTGTGGGAGTGCCCAGGCTAATCTGAATTCCCCAGATAAGCCTCCACAACTCAAATGGCAGAGCTGGGAATCAAACCCGGTTCCTCCAGATAAGAGTGCACCTGCTCTTAGCCACTACGCCACTGCTGCTGGAGCAGCAACGCTCATCAGTAGCACCTCTCAGACTCAGGGTCACAGAGATGGATTCATTGGCTGTCCATTAAACCAACCACAACAAAGGGATTCCCTGCTCTGATAATTCAAGAGGGGTAATCTTGTTAGTCCGTTGCAACAAAAACAAGCAAGGAGGCTGCGGCACTTTAACCAGATTTTGTTCCAGCATCGGAAGAACCACTTTGTAAGGGGCGTGTCCTCCGCAAGGCAGATGCTGATATGAGGTTAGGATAAAGAGGAGTACCAGCAGGAATATTGGGGTGGGGGTGGGGGTGGGGGTGGGGGTGGGGGGGGTGGGGGTGGGGGTGGGGGGAATTTGGATGGTTGGGGAGTGGGAGGACTTCTGTGGCTCACAGATCAGCTGATCCTGTCTCACACAGTGGGCAACTAGTTGCCCTGGAGGGCACAGGCTTGCCCAACCTGGACACCTGAATCTACACTGGTTAGACTACAAGAATACACTCTCCGTGGGTCTGCTGTGAAATGGAATTGTAGACTCAGATTGGTACACACAGGGCCCCCGCTGGGTTGTTATCGGCAGCTGAACAGAACAGCGCGTTTTCCACATTATTTGACATTTCGTTTTGAATAATACGAATGCCTTTTTCCCCAAGCCGCTGTTGGCATTATCTGGATTGTCCACCTTGGGTTTCAGTGAGAAAGGCTGTCTCCAAACAACAGAAACAAAACAGAGACCCAAGCGCCTCCCCCCCCCCAAAAAAATGATGATGCATCTCAGCCTCAGCATCCACGAGGTTTAATACTTCTGCATATGGAGGCTCATTTTAGCCAGCAGCCAGCGATGGACCTCCTCCTCCTCCTCCTCCTCCTCCTCTAATTCCATCTCACTCAGGCCGTGTACATTCATGCATCCACTTGTTCATTTCTGCTGTCCATGTCTTCCCAAATGGGGACCCAAAGCAGCTGACTTTTTGTGCTCCTTGCTCACAACAACCCTGCGAGGGGGGGCTAGGCCAAGTGTCTGCCACTGGCCCAAGATCCCCCTGTGAGCTGCTTCCACAGCAGAGGAGGGGTTTGAGCCTGGGTCTGCCTGCCCCCAGTCTCCCCCCTCCCTCAGGGGGGCCATCCATCACCGGGTCCAGCGGCAACAAGCCACCCCCCCCCCCTCATTACTGATCAAGCGGGACTTCCCAATTCGAAACACAAGAGGAAGTGGAGCCGCACACGACAAGATGGCCCAGGAGGGGCAGAAAGGGAACGGCGGCCCTGCTGGCTCCGCTGGGCAGGCTAGAAAGGCTCCGTTTCCCGTCGGCACAGAGTTCTTCTCGGCTGCCCTGTGTAGCTCCCGCGGCTGTTTGTCTTTTGAGCAAGACTTTTAAGAGAGCCCCGCGAGTTGCTGCTGCGGCCCCATCCCCGAAGCAGCCCCCCCACCCCACCGCAGGGGTCCTGGGGGGAGGGGGAGACCCCCTTTCTTCTGCCGGCCAGCGGGGAGGGGAGGGCGCCGCTCGCCCTCACAAGCCGCCCGCCTGGGGGCCCCGGAGAAAGGCGGGCTCCTCCGCACCCGCCCACAGCAGGTTGATGATCGTGCCAACGACCCTACAGAAGCGCTCTTTGGACCCTCCACGCACGGGGGGAGGGGAAAAGTTCCTCGCCTCCTCCACCCGGGGGGGGGGGCTCATTCGCAACCCCCACCCCAGAAGGGGGCGGGCGCCCAATCGCCGCTCCGCGCACCAGACCCGACGGCGCCCCCGCCTCCCCTCCCCGACGGCGCGGCCGGCTGTACCTGGGCCGGCAGGGAGCCTACCTGAGACCGCCGCCGCCATGCCCGGCCGGCCCGACGGCAAAGCGCCGCTCGCCCGGGGGTCCCGTCTCTGCCGCCCGGGGCGCCGCGGCCGTGCGCACTTCCTCCCCTGCAGAGGAGGCCGGCCGGCCGGCGGGGAGGGGGCGGAGGCAGCTGTAGGCGCCCGCCCAAGGAGGAGGTCGCGAGAGGTGCCAACAGCGGGGCGGGAATTCCTGGAGGGAGGTCGGGGCCCAAATTGCCCCCACGGACCGCCCCCCCCCCCGCCCAGAGGTGGGATCCAACCAGTTCTCACCACTTCTCTAGAAGTGGCTACTAATTTTTTTTCTGAGTGCCCAGAAGGGCTTACTCAAGCAACCTCCCTGCCCAAGAGGGACTTGGGGTGCGTGTGTGGCGGCGGCGCCACTGTTTGAATCCCACCACCATCGGAACCTGTTATTAAAAATGTTGGATCCCACCACTGCCCCCATCCCTCCCCCGGGCAAGCAGTTCTCCTCATCGGCCGGGACAGGGACGTAGGTATAGATTTTTATGGGGGGCTAGCCACTCCCCGCACCTGCCCCCCTGTGGGCATGGCCATTATCGCCTCCCCACCCTTGGCTCCAGGGCATGGCCAATGCCTCCCCAATTCCTTGGTTTTAAGAGCACTGTGAGTGGCGAACCTTATATCTATTAGATGTTATGGACTACAATTCCCATCACCCCCCCACCAGCACAGCCAATTGGCAAGCTGGCAGGGGCCGATGGGAATTGTAGTCCATAACATCTGGAGTGCCAAAGGTTCGCCACCACTGCAAGCAGCTCTGGGAGGCCAGGACAGCAGACTCCCCTCCCCTGCCCTCCACCAGCTGGTCGCCCAGCCGGCAGAGGCATAGCTACGGAAAATGGAGCCTGGTGCAAAATCTGAGGGGCCCCCCCCCGCCCCCCCGCAGCTGCTGTGATGCTGGAATCCACCCCCAAACAGCATCACTTTCAATGGTGTTTAAACTAGAGAGCCCAAATTCTCCCTTTAAATCCACCTTAAAGGGAGAATCTGGGGTCCCCAGTTAAACAACGTTGAAAGTGATGCTGTTTTGGGGTGGATTATCCCCCACCCTGAAACAGCATCACTTTCATTGTGGTGTAGTGGTTAAGAGCAGGTGCATTCTAATTTGGAGGAACCGTTGATTCCCTGCTCTGCCGCTTGAGCTGTGGAGGCTGATCTGGGGAACTCAGATTAGCCTGTGCACTCCCACACATGCCAGCCAGGTGACCTTGGGCTAGTCACAGCTTCTCGGAGCTCTCTCAGCCCCACCTACCTCACAGGGTGTTTGTTGTGAGGGGGGAAGGGCAAGGAGCTTGTAAGCCCCTTTGAGTCTCCTACAGGAGAGAAAGGGGGGATATAAATCCAAACTCTTCTTCTTCTAAACTGAGGACCTCAGATTCTCCCTTTAAATCCATGCCAAAGGGGGTGGATTTAAAAGGAGAATCCAGGGAGATTTTGGGGGTGCCTGCTGTCAGGAGTGCAAGTGTTAAGCTAGAAGCACCAAACTTTCAGGAGACTCTCCTAATGATACCACCCAGGTTTGGTGAAGTTTGGTTCAGGGGGTCCAAAGTTATGGACCCTGAAAGGTGTAGCCCCCATCTCCTATTAGCTCCCATTGGAAACAATGGAGGAAGGGGGCACCCCCTTTGGGAGTCCATAACTTTGGACCCCCTTAACCAAACCTCAACAAACCTGGGCAGTATCATCAGGAGAGTCCCCCAAACAATTCCTGAAAGTTTAGTGCTGCAGCTAGCCTAAACAATGCGCCCCCTGCAGGCCAAAACCCAAAAAACACTAAAATGTTTTAAAAACCCACAAACGGGTGGGCGGAGCTTCGGACATGAATGGGGGGGTTCAAACCCGAGAACCCGCCCTTACCTACGGGATGTCGTCAGTTGCTGCGCCGGCTCGGTCTCTGGGCGCCACCTAGAGCTTGGCAAGCCCAGAAACTGTGCGGCAGGACCCCAAGCAAGGCAGCAGGCCAGGCAGCATCTGTCAAAGCAGGTGCAAATAAAAAGCCAGACAACTCCTTGCCTGAAGAGGTGGTGCTCAGCAGAAAAACCTTTCCAGCGGAGGAGACTTCTGGTGGAAGGGTTTTTCACTCTGGTTGAGCCTCTGAGTGCTCCCAGGCTACACGCTGCTGAGACAGGCTATTTTTGTCGGCCTTAGAGCAAGTTTTCTTCGTTCTTGGCTCATTCCGCACATGCAGAATAATCCACTTTCAAACTGCTTTCTGTGCTCTTTGAAGCTGTGCGGAATAGCAAAATCCACTTGCAAACAGTTGTGAAAGTGGTTTGAAAACGCATTATTTTGCGTGTGCGGAAGGGGCCACTTGGCTCCCCAAATATTTTGGACCTTAAATTTGACTGGTGGATTGGAAGGATCTGGATTTTAGCCCACGAGTTCTGAAAAAAAAAATCCAGAATCAGCAGTGTGCGTGATCTGTTGAGCTATTGGAAACAGCCTCCCCCTTTCCTTTGTTTTTCTCCTCATTAATCTTTTGTTTATTTTCTTTTTTATCTCTTTTATTTTTTAATCATAGGTGGATCTATATTACTTGAGGATCATAAATGCAGATCCATTCTAATAATTTTTAAAATATATTATTATTGCTATTGCTGTTAATTTTCTTTCTAACACTCAGATCCCACTGTGTGTAACGTAACAAATAATTGAACCCAAAAATAGCGTCACACACCAAAAGACGGAGGTTAAACTAATCCAACATGTACAGCTTCATTTTCACAAATTCAAACACATAGATTCATATGGAACAATAATATATTTATCCAACTGATAAGTATTCAATGAATGATAGACCCAAAAACATGGTTCATCAAACTGAAAGCAAGTCATATACTCAATGTGTTCTCATATGAGGACGAACATATCCATTTCTGCAATGTTTCATAAAGTCAATGTCTTATCCATTTCAGTAATGTTTTGTAAAGTCAATCTCAAACGCCTCATGCGTTTCAAAATGCGTTTTTGTAGATGTCTTCCTCAGGAGAAGAGTAATTTCTTTCTTTTTCCTTTTTCACATTTCTTAACTGACATATACAAGTGTTTTTGTCTCTCCTCAGAGCTGACAAGTTCAAATACTTATCAGTTGGATAAATATATTATTGTTCCATATGAATCTATGTGTTTGAGTTTGTGAAAATGAAACTGTACATATTGGATTAGTTCAACCTCCGTCTTTTGGTGTATGACGCGATTTTTGGGTTCAATTAATTGTTAATTTTCTTTACCTGTCTTCTTTTGTTGATAAATTTTTTAAAAAATCTCTACAGTCACAACCTTACCCACTCACAAGTGGGAGACACTTCATAGCAGCAGGAAATACGAACAAGGATTGCATTTGTGATTTTCTTGAAAAAGACTGAGGGGGGGAAATAGAAATAAATAATTTGTGCGTTTACATGACCACCACTTATATTTTCTCAGCCCTCAAGGGTTCTAACCTTTAATATTCACATCGCCTTTGCAATGCTGGGTTAACATCTTGCTCTGTCACCGACATTTATGCTCTGGTAGGTGAATTCCTTCCCTCCCTGGAGACAGAATGTCCTCTGGCCAAGCTTGCAAAAATCATTTTTTTGGTAAGATAATTTTTAAGTATCTGCAATATGCTTATAGCATCTAATAACCTGTTTATTCCATATTGAATCCAAAATAAGAACTCTAGGATTCTATCTGGAATTTCTCGAACCTCTTAACGAGGAATATATATTTAGATTGCTCAGCCAAAGACTGATTGATATGGAATTTCAGTCCCTTCACCCAGTACAACCTGCAGTATGTTCCCCAGGTTTTCTAAACCTACCCATCCTACATGGGAAGATAGCAAAATACTTCTATAGTCTCGACAGTCCATGTCGTCGCAGAGCATTTATGCTTGCCAGAGTAAACGCCTTTCCTTCTAAAGTTACAATCGGGAGATTTCAAGGTGTTTTATTCGCTGACAGACTATGCCCATGCTCTGTAAATGCCGTGGATACAATACAGCATATCCTCCTAGAATGTCAGCTACACTCTGCATTACGTAGTCACTATATAATCCCGATTATTAAAGCTAAAACAAATTTGCCTTCGGCTTATGTAGTGAAGTATTTACTTAGTGATGCATCTTCTGAGATAACCTTTAGGGTCGCTACATATCTAGCGGAAGTAATATCTCAAAGACGGTACTAAAATGTGTCCCTCGATGTATCAAACCATCTAAATTACATTGATTTAATGTCTGAGGCCCAAGTCATTGTAATAAACATGAGAAGTCATTCAAATTGGTTTTAATTAACATATGGATATCACAATAGATCTCCAGAAAGTTTATGTATAATTCATCCTAACTTAGTGTACTGGATTCCTCGTTGTATTGTTGTTTATCATACAAACATACTGTATGCAGAATTATTTATGCCTAATAAAGGTTTACTGTACATCTAATAACCATTAATTAGCCATCAATAAACTGTTTATAAAAGTGATGGTTATGTTTACTATCAAATATGGTATCTATAGTTGAAATATGAATTCAAAGGAACGAAAGAAGGAAATGCATTGTGTGAGTCTAAGTTGTAAGCTTGCTTGAAGTTGGGAATGGCAGCACAGAAGTACTTAAAACAAATTTTTAAAGGTTTAATTCCCTCCATACAGACATGTATTCATCACTTTGTGACAGCAACATTAGGTGACAACTTGCCCCACAGATCTTTATCCTTCAGAAAGAGTGGTCTTCAGAAGGGCTGGAGGCGATCCTCTGAAGTCACGGCTTCTGCCTCCAGCTGCACTGCCTTTGCGCCTGCCATCCCCGCAATCTGCCCCCATGAGTCAGCACAGACCCTGTCCTTGGAGCAGGACTCAGGGAAGGCAGAAGAAGGGGAGGAGGCCAAGGGCTTGGCCCTTGAGGAGGCAGGACCTGGAAGTACGGGTGGCCTTTCTGTGGGGGAAGGCTCTGGCTGTCCCAGATGCCCCTCATCGCTGCAACCACCATACTCCCTTCCCTGGGTCAGGGCCACTGCACCCTGGTCAAGGCTGACTTGCTATGTGCCTCGGCCTGTGGCAGCGGCGGCACTCTGCCTTTGGCCCTGCTGAGGGACGTGCCTCTGTTTCAGGGCACCCTTGGCATGTTTGCCCCTGTTACCGCTGCTGCTCGGGTAACAATAAGTGATTTCAGCTCCAGCAACGTAGTGAGGTGCAGGAAGGCGGTGTTTCTTCAAGGCAAAGTATTTTATTCGGAAGCGGTGGTGAAAGCTCGGGCAGGAGAATCTTCCAGGCTGGGACCTCTGGGTGCTGCCATCAGATTTAATTTGCAACACCAAAGGGGTCTTTGTCTTTGCTAAGAAGTCGGCTGGGTGTTGGTCTAAGCTGAATTCAAAGCTGAATTCCAGGACTAACTTCCTTGTCCCTTAATATCAGCTTCTACAGGCTACTGCTTTTACTGACAAACACAAATATCAAAAATAAAATTTCTACCCTTAAACATTTGAGAAAACCTTAGAGAGTCTTCAATACAGTACAAACACATAAGAATTTCCTAAATTAACAACAACAAAACCTAAAACCAACTTGAGAACTAGCTAAAATATAATCCTAAACAGCGGGCAAATCATAAATTCAACACTAAAGGGGCTTTTATTACATCTTAAAAGGGCAGAGGCAAGAGGGAAACCATGTAGAATATTGGCACAATCACATACATATGTTCTTTGCAAGCCTTATGGAGGCTTCTGAACCAAACAGGTCTCTGTGTCCTGACCTGGAGCCAGTGTAGTCAGGTAACTTGACTCAGGAAAATATTTTGGCTATTTTCCTGGGCGGTAACACCCCAGTAGCAACCTGGCATGTAGTCTCATTTTGTGTGCTGCACTCTGACTTGGGACAGAGGTGAGGTTGCTCGCAGTTCCGGAGCTTGTCCACTCCCAATGTGGCTGCTAACCTGGGAACTACTTGGCATTTGGGCAGGAGAGCACGGAGGCAGATAGGCATGACCTTCCACTCTTTCTCCCCACCCACCCACCCACCCACCCAGCCAACTGCTGCCTCAGTACTTAAAGGCCACAGGACCAGACGCAAAGGGTGGGTGGGTGGGTGGGTGAATGTGGCCAAGCGCTCCAATCCAAGCCGGTGCAAAGCACTGATCTCCCATTTTGGCTCTCTGCTCCGTTGGCAGACTTTTGATGTCCCAAACTTCCTGCCTTACAAAGGGACGGCCAGGGCACCCCCTGAAAGAGGAGTAAAACAAGGTTGTCCATTGTCACCTGCATTGTTTGCAATGGCAATGGAATTTCTAGCAGAAAGAATCAGAAACAATGGTAGAATTAAGGGTGATAAAGTGAATCAGGAAGAGATAAGGTTGATCTTATTTGCAGATGACATACTTTTAATAACAGTCAACCCTGTAGATACAATGAAAGAGTTAAAAATAATATTAGAGGATTTTCAAAAGTATTCAGGGTTGACGGTTAATATGGAAAAAAAACAGAAATTTTAGGGGTAAACATTGAAAAGAAACTGTTAGATTAAAAGTTAGTGAAAAAGAGAATAAAATATTTGGGAGTAACTATAACTCATCGGAAAGAGAAACTGTTTAAATATAATTATGAAAAGGGATGGAAAAAATAGAAAATATATGAATTACTACCATTTCTGATTCTTGTTGGGGCCGTCTGCTCACTTTCTTCCATGGAGAGAACTGTCCACTCCAGCCCTTTGCTGTCTGTTGCTTGACCAATATGTAATCCATCAGAGGGCCTATTCTTTTATCCTTTGGCTGGTAAGGTTAATTAGTAGTCTTGTTACAACGGGGTAACGAGTTAAGAAATTTAAGCCCAAAAAGCTCAAGCCGGCAAAGAATAAAATCAAAGAAGTGTTTTATTCGGCCAACAACGGGCAAGACAGCATCAGAGGAGCCGCGCTAAAATGGCAGCGGGTTCTTACTTTTATAGGGTAAAAAACATTAAAATGGCAGAAAAGAATACACCCCAAAATGCCCACATCATCCATCAATCATGTAGAAAGGTAGAGATTTTCCCTTTCCCCAAAACATTTGGGGCTGGCTAAAATCCTTATTGGAAGATGTCAGTATGTCACCCATTGACGTTTGGTGAACTAAGGCCCTGTGTTTACCTTTATCAGTATTAGTTCGTTAGTTGCCCTATTTTTCCAGACAAAGGAGCCTAAGCATGTATCTGAAAAGGGCAACTTCAAGGTACTGTTAGAAACATTGAGACCTCAAAAAAACAGTTTAGCTCACATATTCTTTGGAATTGCGAACAAGGGGCATTCTTCAGGGTTGTTACAAGTCTGGTTAGCAACAGTAAAAGAACAGTAAGCATTAAGGTCTGCCTGAATTCTTTTGTCAGCAGCTTTATGGTTGCCACCTCCCCATTATAAGAAAACTAATGGGGGGGGGAGAATAACCTTACTTACTTATCGAATTAAAATCCCTTTCCCTTTCTCTGTGCCTACAGTCTGGTGTGGTTCCTAATGAAATCCAAACATATGATATCTACGAGGTCACCTTCATGCTATCCATCTCATGGAACTCCAAAATGTTAGTGAACACAACTTCTTTTGCAGGGAATCTTTGGAATGCACATGAAATGAAAAACTTTGATTCCCGAGGTACCTTTAAGACCAACAAATTTTTTGTGCCATTGTGGAACCACAATATGGTAGATCTGTGATTTCTGTAGTCAGATTTGGAGTTACAGGCATGTGATGTGATTTCATAGTGAATTTGGGGTGACCTGGAACAAAAATCCCCACCATCCACAAAGATCTGTGCTTGACATCCATGTTTTTGCACCACTGAGGTGCCATGAAATCGTGGATCTGTAACCAGTGAGCCCCCAGAATTGATTAGAAATATATCCTGTTGAACCCTGACCCTATATGTGTGTGTGTGTGTGAGTACTAATAAAGGATTTGTTTAGGTCTTTAAGTTTCTCCCCCATGAAGCCAATCCAAGCATCTGCCTGGAAGAATGCAATTGTTTAGACTTTTAAAGAAGTAGGCATAGAAATAAGGATATTACTCAAATAACTCTTTTCTTGTCTTTATTTTTGATATATATATACCTTTAGATACATTGTAGATTCCTTGGTATTACATTGATATTGCTTTGCTTGTATTATTACCTTGCTTGAGACAGACTTTTAGAAGTCAACCAGGATATGTAACTGGACAACACCCTCCTGTCACTTGCCTGGCAGGTAAACCCATCAACACAGACAAAATACTTTTTGGATTTACAAGTGATGGGATTAAGGTGTGCCTTGGCCGTTCGGAAGATGTCACCCTACTTCCCATTGGACTATTTGAACTTTCCACTGGGAGAACCTCAAGACCTATTGGATTATTTGAACTTTCCACTGACAAAGTCTCAAGGCCCATTGGATTATTTGAATTTTCCTTTGACAGAATCTCAAGGCACAAGCCTCAGGCCAGAAGGTGTAGCCTGGGACTTAATCTCATCAGCACAGGCAAAAGACTGTTCTCCTCCTCAGGACTCTGGCTTTGTGGTTTTAATGTTCCTCTTTGTTTTAGATTGTTTTGTATTGTGTTGTTGGGGACTGCCCCCTTCCTCCCTTCCTTTGATTAAAACTGTATAAAAGATCTGTGCTTGGCTCTGCCCAGCGGGGTCTGGCCTGGAAAGAGCTTGAAATTACAATAAAGAACCTCTGCTCTAAGGGCAGCCTGCCTCTGCATGTGCTCATTGCTGCCAAAGCTGAAATAAGAACATAAGAACAAGCCAGCTGGATCAGACCAGAGTCCATCTAGTCCAGCTCTCTGCTACTCGCAGTGGCCCACCAGGTGCCTTTGGGAGCTTACATGCAGGAGGTGAAAGCAATGGCCTTCTGCTGCTGCTGCTGCTCCCGAGCACCTGGTCTGCTAAGGCATTTGCAATCTGAGACCAAGGAGTATCAAGATTGGTAGCCATAGATCGACTTCTCCTCCATAAATCTGTCCAAGCCCCTTTTAAAGCTATCCAGGTTAGTGGCCATCAGGTTAGTGGCTATCCAGGTTAGTGGCCATCACCACCTCCTGTGGCAGCATATTCCAAACACCAATCACACGTTGCGTGAAGAAGTGTTTCCTTTTATTAGTCCTAACCCCCCCCCCCCCCCAGCATTTTCAATGAATGCCCCCTGGTATTGTGAGAAAGAAAGAAAAAATTCTGTCTGTCAACATTTTCTGCCCCATGCATAATTTTATAGACTTCAGTCATATCCCCCCTCAGCCGTCTCCTCTCCAAACTAAGGGGTCCCAAACACTGCAGCCTCTCCCCATAAGGAAGGTGCTCCAGTCCCTCAATCATCCTCGTTGCCTTTCTCTGCACTTTTTCTATCTCTTCAATATCCTTTTTGAGATGCGGCGACCAGAACTGGACACAGTCCTCCAAGTGCTGTCGCACCACTGCTTTATATAAGGGCATGACAGTCTTTGCAGTTTTATTATCAACTCCTTTCCTAATGATCCCCAGCATAGAGTTTGCCTTTTTCACAGCTGCCATGCATTGAGTTGACATTCCCATGGAACTATCAACTAAGACGCCCAAATCCCTTTCCTGGTCTGTGACTGATAGCAGTGACCCCTGTCTAATATATAAATAAATAAATTAAGCTTCTTCTTCCAAGACATCCAGGTCTTATCTTTGGTGAGGATACACCTCCGGATAGTTGTCCTTGTGATAATGCAGATGTTTGCCTGCTGGCTGTTATGCATATTCACCTTGAGATTCAGCCCTGGATCTGGCTGTTAATGTGTTTTTACAAAATTTGGGAGAGACTTTAGTAAGGCTCGCAGATTAGGTTATTCTTTAGTAATTTTTTTCCAAACTAAGAGGAAATTACTTGGGACTATGGTGACAATTACTTGGGACTATGTCAAATGCAAAAAGGGGGTTTGCCTGATTCATTAACTGTCTGCATCCTGTTTCTCTAGGTCCACCTTTAGCATAATCTAATCTTTTTGTTTCAGCAAGCTTGTGACTTAGACAATGCTTTCAGGGAGTAATACATTTTACAGCAGGAAGGAAAACTTTACAGAAAACCAAAATAAAACCTAAATTCTACTAACATTATATATCTATCAAAACTATATTAAAAACAAAATAATTATGTCCCTCTGGCTACAACTTTGAGGTGACCTAGTGCAAACTCATGAGGATCGATGATTTGCAACCATGTTTTTGCACCACTGTGGCACCATGATGCATCAGATCCTTGATTGTCATGTTCATGTATGTGCCTAAGGACATGAGTTGTGATCAGATGGTGATCTTGAAGTGACCTTTGGAGTGGAAAGATGAGAATCTGTGCTTTGTAACCGCATTTTTGCACAAGTGTGGTGCCATGATGCATTGGGCCATGTTCAGATCTGTGGCTAAGGACAGGCCACGTGATGACGATTTTGGGGTGACCTAGGCCCCTTCCGCACATGCAGAATGATGCACTTTCAATGTACTTTGCAGCTGTGCTGAATAGCCAAATCCACTTGCAAACAATTGTGAAAGTGGGGTGCTGTGTGGTTTCCGGGCTGTATGGCCATGTTCTAGCAGCATTCCCTCCTGATGTTTCGCCTGCATCTGTGGCTGGCCTCTTCAGAGGATCTGATGAGAATCTGTGCTTTGCAACCGCATCGGATCCTCTGAAGATGCCAGCCACAGATGCAGGCGAAACGTCAGGAGAGAATGCTGCTAGAACACGGCCAGACAGCCCGGAAACCACCCAGCACCCCAGTGATCCCGGCCGTGAAAGCCTTCGACAATAAATTGTGAAAGTGGATTGAAAGTGTATTATTTTGCTTGCACATAAGGGCCCCTATTCACCCCAAAGGACCCATGCTTTGCAATCACGTTTTTGAACTACAAGAGGTTGCACCGTTTTTCTGGTGCTGCCTGTAGACTACTAAGACATGGCCTATTGCAGTATCATGGTGGCTTTATTTGGCTTCACAGTCAAAGCCACGTGAATTCCCGTGGATCTATGCTCGGATCCTATGTTTTTAGGCTACTGTGTTGTTGTTTTTTAAACCGTGCAGCCCATGGTAGTCCTGACTGCCACTTGTGACGGAGCACTGGTTTGGGGGGAGGTGAGTCGCCACTGAACAGCGGAGGGGCCTCCTTATTGCCCTTTCTTCCAGCGGTGGAGAATCCCTGCCTGGGAGGCGAGCAGGGCCGACCGCCCCGATCCTCCCCCGGGGTCAACGGAGGCCGCCGCCTCCTCCTCCTCCGGTGCTCGCGGGAGAGGCGGAAGTGCCCGCGTGCCCTGCCGGCGTCCCGAGGGCGACCCCCGCTCGCTCACTCCGGCCACTTCCGGTTTCCTTCGCCCCGCCTCTTCCTTTCCTCCGCCCGCGAGGCGCTCCGAGCCAGCTTCCTTTTCCGGCGGGAAGATGGCGGCGGGGCGCGTGGTGCCGAGCGACCTGTTCCCGTTGGTTTTCGCTTTCCTGAAGGAGAACCACTTCGAGGGGGCCGCGCGCGCTTTCGGGAAGGCGGCCGGAGTGGTGAGGCTGAGCGGGGGCTGCGGGAGCGGGGGGGGGGGCGTCTCCCGCCTGGCCTTCTTGGCAGGGCTGTTGTAGGGAGGACATTGGAAAGGGAGAGCAACCACGCGCGCCCCTCCCCCCGAGCTCCTAGCAGAGTGGGTGAGGGGAACAGAGCGCCCCAGAGTGCCGGGTCGCAGCTCTTCGGGGGCAGCCCAAGGGTGCTCTTAGTGTGGCACAAAGTGGAGGAAGGACGCGATGCTAGAAAACAGAAGAAGAAGAAGAAGAAGAAGAGTTTTGGATTTATACCCCACCTTTCTCTCCTATAAGGAGACTCAAAATGGCTTACAAGCTCCTTTCCCTTCCTCTCCCCACAACAAAAACTCTGTGAGGTGGGTGGGGCTGAGAGAGTCCTGAGAGAACTGTGACTAGCCCAAGGTCACCCAGCAGGAATGGAGGAGTGCGGAAACACATCTGGTTCACCAGATAAACTTCTGCCGCTCAGGTGGGGGAGTGGGGAATCAAATCCGCTTCTGCAGATTAGAATCCACCTGCTCTCAACCGCTACACCACGCTGGCTCCTAAGGAGGAGAGGAATGCAAACGCTTAATGCATTCATTCATTCAATTTTATAGGCCGCCTCATCCCCAAAGGGCTCTAGGCGGCTCACAACAAGCATTGGGGAAGCCAAGCTTCTAGGTAGATCTTGGGGTAGGTGAAAGGTGGGACACTTCACCTACTGTTTGTTTTTAAGGAGCATGAAGAGGGTTTGTAATGTTAGATGCTGACAGTAGGACAAGTGTTACTTCTGCATCAAAGAACCAGGACAGGACGAAGCAAGATGCCTGAGTCTGAATCGGGCAGTAAATAATAGCATAGTGTGTTTATTTGGCATTTTCCTCATCCTGGCTTTTCTCTTTGCTGTGATGTGTCAGGGTCTTACATCAGGTCTTTATGGGGAACTGTAGGCAGCAAACAAATAGAATTTTAATCTTACACTTTGACAGAGAAAGCAACTTCAACTGACGTTTATTAGGCATACCCACAAGAAACAAAACCAAGTACAAAACAGAGCAAGAAAAAAATGTACACATTTCTTGAAGCAAAACTTGAAACTAGGATAAATCATGCCAGAAACTAGGAAAAAACAGGCCGGAAACAAAGAGGTGAATGAGCTGTTTTTCCAGTTATCCCACTGTCACTATTATTCAGCAGGTATATAGTCTTTATACACTCAGAACAACCTATTTTATTCCCTAGTCCCAGGACAAGCAATGAAAGTCTAAATAATGTGTACCTCGGAAAAGAATACCTGATGTACCCAAAGGTCTCAACCCTATCCTGACAATATGTATGCACAGTTCAACTGTCGAACACAGATGAATGCGTTGCATCTAGCTCAAGTAATGGCCCATCTCTGCCTGGTCTCAGGTAGTTGGGATAAATGTTTGGCTGTCGAGCTAATTTCAGGATAAATTCCAAGTGCAAAGGGGGACATGATGTCTTGGCTGCACTCAGCAGCAGCTGGTGTTCCTGGTCTAATAACCTCCTTTTAAGGGATTGCCATGTTTCATTTACAGAGTGCATATAGATAGATTCTGAGAGACCTGAAGAAGCTATTTTGGCCTCTATAGTTTTCCACCAATCCGAAGATTGCCGTTCAAAAAGGGCTGGAAAAGTCAACTTCAGAGTTGAAGCAAAGGCGATACCAGAATTTTAATGTGACCATCCAGGCTCCGGTTTCCAACAAATGTAGAGAAATTTGGATTGAACTCTTTCTACAGATATATTCCAGTCACCGATCCACAGGGGAACTCTGTAAAGGAGTTGATGGAATGCCTTTGCATTGAAAATCCTTAAAGTCGCTGGTATGAATTCATGTCCTGTTGAGGGGAAAAAAACGGACAACAGCATCAACAGTATTCTGGCATCCCTTAATAGCTGCCTCGACCGAAAAAGCAAGATATGCTCAACTCCCCCCTTTTCAGCTTTTCTAGCTTCTTGTTGCTACACAATTTCTCTATCAAACGTACTAAATCTGCTAGCCTTGCTTGTTAGGAAGATGACCTTAATGTAAGACAAGACACACACACCCTTTAACAGCATTACATGCATATAGTTGTTACTGGGCCCACTTGCAAGTTGTATGCAAATTTAAGGTAACCCCCCTTTTTTATTATACATGGGGGGGGAATAAACACTGTATTTGCTGATAGACTTGTTCAGTGAAATCAGCCACCGATCTGGCTCTTTTTACTGCATGTGGTTGTTGGTTGTAAACTTTCAAAATGTGGTATCAGGAGATGCTGTATAGGTAGTGTTTGTTAGTGTCCGGGGAAGAGATTTGTTTAGTTGCTCTATATTTGTGGCATGCTACAGGAGCAAGATACAGTATATCCTGTGTCTGTTGAACCAGCCTGGTGTACAGGTTAAAAGTGCGGACTGTGATCTGGTGAACCAGGCTTGTTTCCCTGCTCCTTCACATGAAGCCTGCTGGATGACTTTGGGCCACTCACAGTTCTTTCAGAACTCTCGGCCTACCCAGAGACAGGCATTGGGAAATCATCTCTAATTGTCTTTTGCCTTGAAAACCCTATGAGGTTGCCATAAGTTGACTGCCCACTTCCACACAAGGTATCTTAATGGTCTGTAAACTGTTTCTAAACGGTCTTGGCAGTTACTGTACAAAGGAGTTTTGATTTCAGGCCCATGTCTTTAAAATTCTGTTTCCTGCTTGCATTTTAGACAGAGCAAGACCCCAATGCTGCTTCTCTCTTAGATGTTTTCAACTGCTGGTTGAAGTAAGTAATTCTGCTCTGCCTTTGTGGCGCCCTCGCATATAATTTTCTGAAACTATTGTCTAAAGCAAGTTAGAGTGGCGGACACACTAGCCCCAATTCTGCTTGTTTCTCACATGGAAAGAAGGGAGGGTATTTTTGAGGCAAGAAGAAGGGAAGATGAACCACAACCCACACCACCATCTCAACACTGCTTTCTCTCAACCCCTGCGCCCTGCTTGATGGGAGAAACTTATCTCTAGGTAGATGCGACAGTTTTTTTCAAGGGAAAAACTGGGGGGGGGGGGGGGATTAAAGCATTGCCCGTCCACTAGTTCTCCCATGCAAATCAGGCTTTTGGAACGTTACATGATGGAAGCAAAAATTATTGGGAAGTCTTGTGCCTGCCCCCAAACTTTCAGTTTTTGCTCTTTCTTTCTTACTTAACCTGGCGTTAGTTGCTACTGTCTCCTATTATGCCTGCTATCACAGCTATCACAGGCTATAAGTACCTTCCTAATATCACACCTGTTACCAGAGGTGGTCTTACTGAAAATCTTGAACTGGGACTCTTTCCATGTGAGGTATCTTCTTTACTGCTGAGTGTAAGCCCCTGTTCTGTTTAGCCCCATTTTCTGTCTGGAATTTGGGCATCACATTGGCCTGCTTTATGTAAGGATTTTTGAGTTTGTTTGGAAAATGTTTGGAAGACTTAAATAGTGGCTTTAAAAAACTGATTCTGCCTTTGTGTCCTCTGCATGCTTCGTTCTTGCATCTAATTAGCATGCTTCGCTCTTCCCCAGATGTAAACTTGGCTTGTGGGAAGCCAAAGAACAAGGGAGGACTTCTGCTTGAATGAATTCACTGCCATCAGAAAAGAGAGAGGCTTGTATTATAATATTAACATCTATATGCTGCTGATACCCAGCTATATCTCTCTGTCTGCTCCTTCCTGTTGGATGTCTCTCTGCGGTTCTTCTCCAGGAACTAGGAGGGAGGGGTACAATATAGACCAGGGGTCTGCAACCTGCGGCTCTCCAGATGTTCATGAACTGCAGTTCCCATCAGCCCCTGCCAGCATGGCCGTTTGTAGTCCATGGACATCTGGAGACCGCAGGTTGCAGACCCCGGATATAGACCGTAGGTGTCAAACTTGCGGCCCTCCAGATGTTATGGACTACAGTTCCCATGATGCTGGCAGGGGATGATGGGAACTGTAGTCCATAACATCTGGAGGGCTGCAAGTTTGACACCTGTGATATAGACATAAATGCTCATGTATCCACTGCTGGCTTCTGCCACCGTTTCAGGTGGGCAAAACCCACCTGCCACTTCCCCGGTAATACAAAATACAAACCTAAATATTTCTCTTCAGATCTCCTGAAGCCAAAAAGCGGAAGGCTTCTCCTAATGGTCCTCTTGCGAAGAAAGCAAAGAGAAAGTCTTCTTCCAGTTCTTCGAGCTCCAGTGAAGATGAGACGCCCCCAGCCAGGAAACCAGGTACGCTTATGAGAGTGTGGACACTTGATTGAGGAGGCGCTTAGCCGTTGCTCTTGCACTCTTTGAGGCAGTCTCATTGCTATGCCGGAGTGTTGAGAAAAGCCCTGCGGTGTTTGACCGGCATCCTGCTTTTTTGTAGTCCCCACTGGGATAATGTCTAGGACAGTGGTGGCGAACCTATGGCACGGGAGCCAGAGGTGGCACTCACAGCCCTCTCTGTGGGCACTCTGTGGGGGTTGGCTCTGAGGCGTGTGTTACTTGGGAGTAAGCTTGGTGGTAGTCGGTGGCTTTGCTTTGAAGCGACCGTGCAGCTCTTCCAACGGGTGAATTACGACCCTAGGAGGGTTTACTCAGAAGCAAGCCCCATTGGCAGCAACCGAGCTTACTCTCAGGTAAAGGATCGCGCTTTAGTTCTTTGCATGAAAATCAGTGGGGTTTAACAGCGCTTAACAGGGTTACCTACACTGCTTCCCCAAAACTAGGTCTTAGGTTTAATGCTAATAATCGAGTGCAGCGGCCCAGACCAGGCTAGATGTGTGGGGGGTGGGAGCGACTCTGTTTGTGGGTGCCCACAGAGAGGGCTCTGACACCCGTGCCATAGGTTCGCCACCACTGCCTTAGAGCTTTCCTAAATTAGCTGATGATTGAGTGGGGTGCGCCAAAGTGTGGTGAAGCGCAACAGTTGTCACATAAGTGATGCGGGGTCACTTCACCAACCACAGAGTTGGACCAGCCCATACAGGCCATGTAGGTCAAACCTCCTGCTCAGTGCAGGATCCACCTATTTTTCGTTGACATCACAGCTAACCCCTCATACCTGTCAAGATCTGTCATGCCGCTTGGTTCTTTCTTCACTGTCTCAGTATCCTGATTTTTCTAGCTGTAGGAAGCCAGCCAGCTTCTTCCCGTAAAGCAGCGGTCAAGGCAGCCCCCGCCAAGGCAGAAAGCAGCAGTGACGACTCCAGTGACTCGTCAGACTCGGAGGAAGAAAAGAAGAAGCCAGCCAAGGTCAGCCTCTGCTCATCCCGAGCCGAGTTCTATGAAGGGAGCTTGAAAAATGCAGAAGGACCTTTTAAGTTATCCTATGTGGACTGTTATGCCTTGTTCTTCGTTGTGAGGTTTTGTGATGGTTTGTTTCCAAGGCAGAAAATATTGAAAAAGCAAAGAGCTATCACAGAGCTCCTCAGCGAGAGTTACATTTATAACCAGGTTTTTATGGGGAGCTACCAACCAAACCAAAAGTGTTTGAGAATTTGGCAGGTCTGTAAAAATTGATGTGCGAGTTGCGGGAGTAACGTCCGTGTGAGTCATGAGAAAGCAGGAAGGGAAAGAGAAGGATTAGTTCTAGAGAGAGAAGGGAAGGAAGGAAGAAGAAAAAACGTGTTTAGTCATAGGATACAGCACAGGCACCACGGTTGCGTTAACTGTGAATCAGTTTATTTTGGGGAACATTTTCAAACCGTGTTTTTTTTTAACTGTTCTGTTCTGGGTAATCCTGGACAAAAAGTTTGGTAACGATAAGTGAGTCTCCTGAAAGGTAGTTGTGTTGGGATAGCAGTGTGACATATTGTCCTGCGCCCAGGGCGGGGTCCCCGTCGGGACCCCTGTTGCCAACCCACCTTCCCCTGCCCGGATGCTGGAACTTCCGGCCTCGCTCCCGTTCTCCGGAGAGTGGACTAAGTGGGACAGCCGCTTTAGCCACAAGTTGCTCCGGCTGCCCACAGCTGACCTAGTGTCCGCAGAAAGTTTGGAAGGGATAGTAGGGAAGCCTCCCTGCTAGCCTCTGGGCTGCTGACTTCTCCTGCCCCCTCAGTTCCTGCCCCCTCTGACAGTCCACCATCTCCCCTCCTCTCCAAGACCTTCACCCCTTCCCTCTTCTCCTCTTCTCTACTTAAACTCCCCCACTGTCGTCCTCTTCCCTATCTCTACGTCCTTTCCTCCTCCACACACACGCTCTCCCTCCTTCCCTCCTCCTCGTCCTCTCCCCCCGCCTTCCCGGGCTTCCCCTCTTTTATCCCCTCCCTGGCCTTCCGTGGGGTTGAAAATCCCGCCCCCGCGCTCCCTTCCGCCTCCCGTACTCAGCCCAACAGGGCTCAGCTGGCCCTGTTCGCCCGGCTCGTCCCTTCTCCTGCTGCCGCGGCGATGGAACCTCTTGGCGCCTCATTCCTCCGTCGAAGGAACGATGCGTCTCTCTCCGCAGCCGGGGCCCTCGCCCGTCACCCCGACCGGGGAGAGAGCGGGGCACCGCTCCAGTCTGCGGAGCGCTCCCGTCCCCTGTCGACGTGGCGACACGTCTCCCCTCCTGCTGCGGCGTCCTGCGTCGCAGGGGCACCACCCACCGGCCATGGGCTGGGGAGCAAGTCCGGGGAGGGGGTGGGGACTACCCCTGCTCCCGGACACATATTTTATTTGCATTTGCAGTAATGTTAAGGAGTAATGGTGAGATCCAGCCGGCCAGGCCTGGGCCCTTTGTACATTGAGGACATGTCTGTCTCTCAGATACTGCCCAGATCCTTCCACAGTGGATGGGGAGAGACAATCTAACACTGTACAAATTCTCTGAATCTGCTCCTTTGTGAAAACCATTGGGGTGCAGCCTTTGAGGTTGAATGTCTTAAAAACTAGAAGCTCAAGTTAGGAGGATGTAAAAGCGAGACTGTCTGGTTCTCTGGGCCGGAGCCCTGCGGCAGTGTGGGCTCTCCCGGGAGTAGGCTATCACCCTATGGGTCTGAGAGCAGGGGCTGCTGCTTGACTAGGTGCCTGCATGTCAAGGATGAGGCCAGAAAAGGCACCAAACGAAGAGGAGGGCTCCCCTCTAGTTGCATTGCAGGGATAACATTTCCATGTTCAGTTTCCCTGGAACAAGGCAGAATGCGAGAGTGAGTGAGTGGTGGGACTTCTCACACTGAGTATTTGAGCAGCCAAGCAGTGCTGAACCTGGGCAGAGTTGCACTTTCATTTTCACATAAGAAGAAGAAGAGTTTGGATTTATATCCCCCTTTCTCTCCTGCAGGAGACTCAAAGGGGCTTACAATCTCCTTGCCCTTCCCCCCTCACAACAAACACCCTGTGAGGTAGGTGGGGCTGAGAGAGCTCCGAGAAGCTGTGACTAGCCCAAGGTCACCCAGCTGGCGTGTGTGGGAGTGCACAGGCTGATCTGAATTCCCCAGATCAGCCTCCACAGCTCAGGCGGCAGAGCTGGGAATCAAACCCGGTTCCTCCAGATTAGATACACGAGCTCTTAACCTCCTACGCCACTGCTGCTCCTAACCTATATTGTTCTGTCATTTGCCATCTGCATTAGAACGGAACAGATCTCCCGGCGAAGAAACACCCCTTGAAAACAAAGCCTCAGAAGAAGGCATCGTCGAGTTCCAGTTCTGATTCCAGTAGTTCAGAAGACGAAGCGCCGAAGAAGCAACCACCAAAACAGGAAACCATCAAAAAGGCAGGAAAGTCCTCTTTGAAGCCAGGTACTTTCCTGCGTGACTTTTAGGCAGAGTAATTTTATGGCTTCCAAATTTAATAAGCATGTTTATCCTTAAGGGGCATTTCATTCAGTCAGGGGAGGTGTGGGTGTTAGCATATATCCATTTTATTGTCTTGTGGTTCTTGGTTAGTTTATCCTTGGGAGCGGTGCGTTTGTCCTTGTGGAGCTCAGAACTTTTAGAATTAATTGCACACTTTTCTTTTCCTCAGAACTACATGCTACATTCACAGTTATTTATTTTATTTATTTTTATTTATTTATGGGTTTTGTATACTGCCCTACCCCTGGAGGGCTCTGGGCGGTGCACAACATAATTTCCTCATACAACATATACAAACAAAACCCCATTAAAATTAGATTAAATTAGTTTAAAACACAGCAGTAATTAACAAAGATGGTGTCAGAGATAAACCCCAATTAAAACTTTCCCAAAGAGCGGGGGGAAACAAAACAGGAAAGTGGGTCCCCTAGATGGCAAAGGAACTCTAAGTCGGAGGAATAAAAGGGAGGGGGCACTTCAGCGGCTGGACATTCCAAAAGCCAAGTGGAACAACTCAGTCTTACAGGCCCTGCGGAACTCACCAAGATCCCGCAGGGCCCGGACAGCTGGAGGGAGAGTGTTCCACCAGGCAGGGGCCAAGGCCGAGAAGGCCCTGGCCCAAGTGGAGGCCAGCCGCATCATGGAGGGGCCAGGAACCACCAGCAAATTGGGACATAGTAGGGACATAGTTACCATAGTATTTCCTCCCATAGCTACCTTTTCAGTTGACAGTATGGATGTATTTTCAAAATCTCCTTTTGGGGAATGGCAGAGAGGTTACAGAACTACTAGTCACATTTATCCCAGCTGTGGTAAACCTTCATGAGAGAGCTCAGAAGCAATCTTGACTGCCAGTGGCCCCACCAAAGCGGTCCTGGGCTCAGTACAGCATTGCTGATCTCTCAGCCTTCTGCTTGTCACTGGAACGAGGGGCTCTTCTGTGCAGAGGTTTGAAAAGACAGCGGGAATGTTTGGCCTGATCCACCTCCAGGCTTCCCTTCTGGCTGTCTGGCACTGCTTGTGGGTTACTTAATGGGGGAGGGCAAGGCCAGATTTTCCCAAGGCAGAGTGGGCAGTGGAAGTTTAGTGAAGAAGAAGAGGAGTTTGGATTTATATCCCCCCCTTTCTCCTGCAGGAGACTCAAAGGGGCTTACAATCTCCTTGCCCTTCCCCCCTCACAACACACACCCTGTGAGGTAGGTGGGGCTGAGAGAGCTCCGAGAAGCTGTGACTAGCCCAAGGTCACCCAGCTGGCGTATGTGGGAGTGCACAGGCTAATCTGGATTCCCCAGATAAGCCTCCACAGCTCAGGCGGCAGAGCGGAGAATCAAACCCAGTTCCTCCAGATTAGATACACGAGCTCTTAACCTCCTACGCCACTGCTACTCCCATCCAGTGGAGTTTAGCCCCAGAGCAGGTGGATGGGTGGAGGATATGCCCTCAGTGTCGGAGAAGCTGACAGTCACAATTGGTCGCTGCCCTCAGAGCGCTTCTCTTGAGGCACTCGGGATTCTGGGAATATTTCTCATTTGATGGTTTGCCCTGCTCAGATGGCTTGAAAGAAGGACACACGAAACTTTTTTTGATTTTTTTTTAAAAAACGAACAGTCCATTGTAAAACACATATACGGAAGTATGTGCCTTTGACTCAACTTGTGGGCATGCTGGCAGGGGCTGATGGGAGTTGTAGTCCATGAACATCTGGAGAGCCGTAGGTTGCAGACATTTGTAGTAATGAAGCAAGCCTTTATTGGCATAGACAGCAGTACAACAATAATTAAAAAAACGGATTAAAAAGCATATACAATACAGGAAATACATGTTAGGACGAAGGAAATCTACTGGCGTTTAGTAATTTCCAGGAGAAAGTCTGCCTCTATCATACAGAGAGAAGGATCAGGATTGTCCAACAAGTAGTGTAATCTAATTAAATCGGGGAGATCGGGTTAATGTAAAGGAGTAAGATTCACATACTTGGATCTGATTTCCTTGAATTTGAGACAGTGAAGTAATTGGTGGGCCAGAGATTCAACTGAGCCATTGTTACATGGGCACAATCTTTTAGCCTTTTCTTGCTTATTAAATCTGCCATGTAACAAGGCAGAAGGCATAACATTAAACCTGGCGAGCATTATGGCTCTCCTTACCTGTAGTAATGCATTATTTTTATCTGAAGTAAATTGTGCTGAAGTGATAGTTGTGGTTTATACTAATTTGAGCCTAATTATGCTGTCTGAAGGAACAGTTAAGAGTTCTACACGGTGCGTTATGCTATACCTGGGAAAAATGAGTTCCTTTGTGCACTGTGTGTAGTAATAAACTTTTGGTTACATTTGGTTCATGGAATACTTTTTGCTTTATCAAACTCTAAAGACAAGGTTGTCAAGGGAGTGCCCAGAATTACCAATGGCCCAGCAGAGGGCAGCAGCAGCAGCAGCAGTAGTGAGGATTCTGACAGCGGAAAAGGTATACCTGCAAAGGTAAGCAGTAAGTCTTAGTTATTATTTTAATTTCCAGTCGTTCTGACGTTCCTTCCAGGTTTGCCAATCCCATTAAGCCCCTTTCCTCAATTAAGCTCTTCCTCAGGAGATTTAATGATTTGTCAGCTCCTGTTGATCTCTTCATCATTGTCATAAATTCAGACAAACACTTTTGGAAAAATTATAACTCAAGATTTTTCTGGAACCCCCGTTCCCTTTAGACAGAGTTGCATCGTTTTTTTCTCTTGGTTTTTAAAAAATAGTCATTGGGAATAGTATTTTTATCAGTGACCTGGATGATGGAATAGAGGGCGTGCCAATCAGATTTGCAGATGACATCAAATTAGGAGGGGTAGCGAAGATTCCAGAGGACAGGGTCAGGATTCAAAATGATCTGGACAGATTAGAGAGCTGAGCCAGAACTAACAAAATAGATTTCAACAGAGGTGAATGTAGGATACGCCACTTAAGCAGAAAAAAATGAAATGCACAGATATAGGATGAGTGACACCTGGCTTGACAACAGTACATGTGAAAGGGATTTGGGAGTCTTAGTAGACCACAAATTGAACACGAGTCAGCAGTGTGATGCGGCAGCCAAGAAAGCCAATGCAATTCTGGGCTGCATCAATAGGAGTCTAGTGTTGAGATCGAGGGACGTAATAGGGCCACTCTATTCTGCATTGGTCTGACCTCACCTGGAATACTGTGTCTAGTTCTGGGTACCACGGATATTGATAAGTTGGAGCGGGTCCAGAGGAGGGCAGCCAAAATGGTAAAAACTCTGGATTCCATGCCCTACAAGGAGCAGTTTAGGGAGCTGGATATGTTTAGTCTGGTAAGAGAGGAGAGCATCTCATTAAGGAAGTTGGGAATAATAGCCTTCTCATTGGCAGATGCGTTCTAGGATAACAGCCTTTCTTTGGGGCTGAGAACAAAGCTGAGCATATTTGTTAATTTTTTCACTTGTCCTGTGCAGCTCAGGCTGGTGTACATCTTTCTCCTCCATTTTATACTCACAACAGTTCTGTGAGGTCGGCGAAACTAACTAGTATGTATGTGTATGTGAAAAAGAGTGTGTGTGTGACAGGCCCATGGCCACAGTAGGTTTCTGTGGCAGAGTGGGGATATGAACCTGGTTCTCTTAGAGCAGAGGTGTCCAACTCTGGCGCTTCAGACGTTCATGTACTACAATTCCCATTATTGGCCATGCCAGCAGGGGTTGATGGGAATTGTAGTCCACAAACGTCTGAAGCATCAGAGTTGGCCTCCCGCATAATGCTGGCAGGGGATGATGGGAACTGTAGTCTATAACATCTGGAGGGCCGCGAGTTTGACACCTATGCTCTAAGCACTCCACCACGCTGGCTGCTTTACTTTCTAAGTAGCAGGCAAATGTCCAGGACCACACTGCCAGCAGTCCTACCTATTCCACACCCCAGGCTAGTATGAGAGGCAGGGTTGTAGCAAAGCTCACTGAAGCCTGGGGGAATTGTGTTGGGGGGTAAAACTTCTGGAAGGCACTGAAGAAGAAGAAGAGTTTGGATTTATATCCCCCCTTTCCCTCCTCTAGGAGACTCAAAGGGGCTTACAATCTCCTTGCCCTTCCCCCCTCACAACAAACACCCTGTGAGGTAGGTGGGGCTGAGAGAGCTCCGAGAAGCTGTGACTAGCCCAAGGTCACCCAGCTGACGTGTGGGAGTGCACAGGCTAATCTGAATTCCCCAGATAAGCCTCCACAGCTCAGGCGGCAGAGTTGGGAATCAAACCCGGTTCCTCCAGATTAGATACATGAGCTCTTAACCTCCTACACCACTGCTGCTCCAAGGGGTGTACATGGGATGATGGGGTGTACATGGGATGATGGGGGCGTCCGTACAGAGTTGGAGCTAATGGCTCTTCAAATTTGGTCACAGCGTACCTTTAAAATTAGATTCTGCAGCGAACAAACGGAAAGAAAGGAGGGTCCTCAGAAATTCAGCGATTAGGTGTGTGAAGTAAAGGCAAAGGATATGTTGTCCCTTCTCCCTCGACCCATCTTGGCCAGGTCCAAAACTCAGGTGATCCTCTTCAGATGCAAAATGGAATTTTGGAAAGTGGCTAGTTGGGAATGTTGTAAGGGATGGTGCGGCTGCCTCCGTGTGTGAGGTTAATATGGTGATATTTTAATTTTAGTTATTTTACTATGTTTATAGTCCGTTGTTCTCACTGAGACTCAGGTCAGATTAAAGGATGTGAATCAGTGCAGGCAGACAGCATAAGGCAACCAGTGAACACTGCAGTAGCACCAAGAGATACGGATTGAGCGAATAATGCACAGGTGTGGAGAAGGTTACGGAAGGGGCAACAGGAGCCCAATCCTGTGCACCTTTACTCTGATTGGGTTGGAGCACAACATTGTTAGAGGTGGCCGGTATCTTTCCAGAGAAGGTTGAAGTGATGAGCTAATATTTTACGCAAGAAGGCCGCTGAGGAAGGCAAGGCTGGTTTAGCAATGGATGCACTTTGAACCGTTGAGAACGCTAGAAGCCGGCATGGTGTAGTGGTTAGAGCAGTGGACTCTAATCTGGAGAACTGATTTGCTTCCCCACTCCTCCACATGAAGCCTGCTGGGTGACCTTGGGCCAGTTGAAGTTCTCTCAGAACCCTCTCCGTCCCACCAACCTCACAAGGTGTCTGGAAGGGAAGGAGTTTGTAAGCCACTTATGGCTGAGAAAAGCAGGGCATAAACCCAACCTCTTATTTTTCTGTAGAAAGGCCACGAGGGCACTTCGTAAGCGTTGTGTTATTTTGTTTGGCTTTGTTCTCCTGTGGCTCATTAACGTGGCTGCTCTGTCAGAATAAGTGGCTCTTATAAATAACCTTCTGTGTCTCTGATTTGTTGCTAGTAGCTGAGCAGAGTGGATTTGCATTGTACTCAGTCTTTTAAATTGAATGCGTTGCCGCCCCCCACTATTAGACTGCCCCGAAGAGAGCCCAGGTATCTAAACCTGAAGCTGCCCGGCCACCCGTCAAGAAAGGCAAAGCTGTGAGCAAGCCGAGCAGCAGCAGCAGCAGCGAGGATTCCTCTGACAGTTCTGAAGACGAGAAGCCGGCCTCAAAGCCCACGCCTGGTGAGTGATGGGAGGATCTTTGAGGGTGGGGGCGGGTTGGTTTCCAGCCCAGTCGGCGGAAGCCTAGAATTCTGTTCCTTCCTCCAGAGGGCACAAGATCCCTAATTTTGTCAAGCGACTCACCCGATTGTTGTGTAGCTCTGGTTGCTGACATTCCTTTTTTTAAAAATACTTTTTTAATTGTACAGTCTGAATCCACATTACATTTTAATATAATTATTTACATTTCCCCAAACCATACATTTCCCCCTTTTATCCCTCCCTCTTAAATTTATGTCTTGATCGTTTTTCAACCAAACAGCAGTAAGTTCATTCTTTGTTGCCTCTTCTCCTGTATTTCTTAATTGACTCTGGCTTCTCTCATCCAATCCACATATATTGTCCATATCTTCAAATTTTCTCTCTGTTTTTCTTGGCACAGTTTATTCCGTGATATTATTTCGAATATGTCTAGTTGCGCTTGTCCCCAAATATATTCTAACCATTTCTCGATTGTCCATTTTTTCTGTTGCTGACATTCCTTTTTTTAAAAAATACTTTTTTTTCTGTACAGTCTGAATCCACATTACATTTTAATATAATTATTTACATTTTTCCAAACCATACATTTCCCCCTTTTATCCCTCCCTCTTAAATTTATGTCTTGATGGTTTTTCAACCAAACAGCAGTAAGTTCATTCTTTGTTGCCTCTTCTCCCATATTTCTTAATTGACTCCGGCTTCTCTCACCCAATCCACATATATTGTCCATATCTTCAAAACTTTTCTCTGTTTTTCTTGGCACAGTTTATTCCGTGATATTATTTCGAATATGTCTAGTTGCACTTGTCCCCAAATATATTCTAACCATTTCTTTGTTTCATGTATATTGTGTTTTTTGTTACCTCGTCTGTTATCATTAAGTTAAGTTGATCTTTGTAGAAATTTATTTGATTTTTAATTTTCTTATTTCCTGGTTTGAGGGTTAGTGCTTTCTCCAATTTTTCCAATTCTTTTTCTAATTGCTTTTTCTTTAGTTATCTTTGTTTTCTAAGTTTAATTTCTGTACTCACACAACATCCTCTGATAACACATCCCATATTGTTCCCTTATTTGTAATTGAGTTTGCATTTATTTCCCAAAATTGTTGTAATTCTTTACTTATTTCTTTTATACATGTTGTTTTCCTCAATATCCAATCTTTAATTTTCATATTAGGGTTTTTCTTCCTGTGTCCAAATTCCCAAACTATTGAGTTATGATCTGAGTTAGTTCTACAATTAATTGTTATATTGTTAGTATGTAAGGCCAGTGATTTTGATGCCTAGATCATATCTATCCTGGAATGCGATAGATGTCTTCCAGAATAGAAGGTATATTCTTATTCTAACCATTTCTTGATTGTCCATTTTTTCTGTTGCTGACATTCCTGACCGCCTCCGTCTTCTCTGCAGGCCAGTACAGGGCTGTCCCACCACCTTCGACCTTGGAGCCAAAGAAAAACAAAGGCCCAGGTGCTGCTTGCAAGAAAACTGACAGCCATGGCAAAAAGGAGCAGAAGTCAAAGAAGACTGCAGGTAGGGGGGGTGGGGGTGTAGGCATAAACACGCCCTAGTTCGTCACAGTACGGAGCGAATGCACACTAAAGAAGTGGTTGGGTTTTGAGCAGGGAGTTATATTGCCTGCAGATTCATAACCATATGTATGTCTAGGAGGGGTACCCACAAGTAGCTGCAAGGGGGATGTTTCATATTTTTTTATGCAAGCCTGGGCCTCCCACCAGGCTTTTCTCTGGAAAACTCCTCTAAGAAACTGGGGTTTTCCCGGGCAAGTGCTGAACGTTCCTTAAAACCCCTAAAAAGCCATGGAGACGGTTTCACTCCAACCCAGCATCTGTGTCATGGCTCACAGAACTGCAGGTGTGTCCCAGTACCTACGCCCACCTGGCAGCTAAAGCTAGATAATATGAATTCGTTAATTTTGCAAAAAGAGCGAGTGGTGTTGTATATTGGACATTCCAAGCTAAACCAAAATAGGTGGTCAAATTATAGTGCAATTAGGTTCTCTTTGAGCCAGTTGTTAAAGTGTGCTCCAAACCAGATTCAGTTGATTTCATACGAAGACTTGCCCCCTGTGGATTACTATAAAAGAATTGCCCTAACTTTTAATACATCTAAAATACCTTCACTATTGTTGAAACATCGCCGTGTTTTTTCCAGAAGGTATGATATTAAAATTATGCGTTTCTTTAGGTGTGTCCCAGTAAACAAGTGAGTTCAAAGCCCCACTGCCTACCGGCAGTTACTGCTTTGGTCTTGGATCCTTCCGGAAAGCCTGTGTTGGTTGAGGTCAGCTGCCAGGTTGCATTGGAGACAGCACTGCCATCTGTTTGCCCTTTCCTCAGACATTCCTTTGGGTATGCGGAGGCAGAACTGCTGCAGGCTTGGAAACACAACAGCTCTCTGGATTTGCCTGGCAGTTCTGTAATCATCAGAGCACAGGTGTAACCCATTCCCAAAATTAGGCTTCAGTGTTATGATAAAGCCGAACATCAGCGGCATCTAAAAGGAGCAGCAGCAGTATCTAAAAGGAGCAGTAGTGGCGTAGGAGGTTAAGAGCTCGTGTATCTAATCTGGAGGAACTGGGTTTGATTCCCCGCTCTGCCGCTTGAGTTGTGGAGGCTTATCTGAGGAATTCAGATTAGCCTGTACACTCCCACACACGCCAGCTGGGTGACCTTGGGCTAGTCACAGCTTCTCGGAGCTCTCTCAGCCCCACCTACCTCACAGGGTGTTTGTTGTGAGGGGGGAAGGGCAAGGAGATTGTAAACCCCTTTGAGTCTCCTGCAGGAGAGAAAGGGGGGATATAAATCCAAACTCTTCTTCTTCTTCTAAAAGGCTGGCATTTATTTCAGTATGACCTTTTGGGAGTCAAGCCACTTTATCAGATAGATAGGAAATCTTCTGGAGAAGGAAGGGGCAGGGGAATGAGGCTTGGGGTGAATTACCCCATGAGTGTTTCCAATGTAAGTGGGGAAGGGGGCCATGGGTTGGGTGAGGAGTCCCATCTGAAACCCTCACAATTGCTACCATGTTGGATGGTGAGAGAGGACAGAGGTTTAAACAGACAAGCAAATCGTTCAAGTGAAAGTTAACTGACACTGGTTCAAGGTCTAATGGAAGATACTGAGGACCCCTAATTGAACATTCTGAAAAGTGGGTCCTGTGGAGTTATGAGAGAGCAGAGTGTTGGAGGAAACCTGTATTCTGAACCACCTGCATTGGTTCAGATGGGCAATCTTGACACAGCTGGGGATGCAGCTAGTGAAACGCACCTGGCAGACAGACAGGTGAGATTCCTGGCTAGGACCCAGCTAAACTGTGAACATGCTTTGTTCATTTGAGAAGAGGTGTGGGAGAAGGTTTGGGGATGTATGCTTGCACATTTGTGTATGTGTACATCTCTATCTTCCACAGTCCCTGCCTCATGGCAGGAGTTTGTCTGGCTTTTCCCACTTACGTCCTCGTTTGTCTTCAGTGTATTGTGGGGATTAGGTGCGCTGCATCCAGTTACCTTTACCCCATTCTGTTTTTATGTGGAGTGAGCACTTGCCTATAAGGAGACTTTTTAACAATTGCACTTTCCAAGAGAGCCAACGTGGTGTAGTGGTTAAGAGAAGAAGAGATGGATTTATATCCCCTCTTTCTCTCCTGTAAGGAGACTCAAAGGGGCTTGCAATCTCCTTTCCCTTCCTCCCCCCCCCCCCAACAAAACCCCTGTGAGGTGGGTGGGGCTGAGAGAGCTCCGAAGAACTGCAATTAGCCCTAGGTCACCTAGCTGGCATGTGTTGGAGTGCACAAGCTAATTCGAATTCCCCAGATAAGCCTCCACATCTCAAGTGGCAGAGCGGGAAATCAAACCCAGTTTTCTAGATTAGAGTGTATGCCTTGGCGTAGTGGTTAAGGGCAGGTGCACTCTAATCTGGAAAACCAGGTTTGATTCCCTGCTCTGCCACTTGAGCTGTGGAGGCTTATCTGGGGAACTAGATTAGCTTGTGCACTCCAACACTTTCCAGCTGGGTGACCTTGGGCTTGTCACAGTTCTTCTGAGCTCTCTCAGCACCACCCACCTTACAGAGTGTTTGTTGTGAGGGGAGAAGAGAAAGGAGTTTGTAAGCCCCTTTGAGTCTCCTTATAGGAGAGAAAGGGGGGATATAAATCCAACTCTTCTTCTTCTCTTAACCACTACACCACGTTGGTTCTCTTTGAAAGTGAAGTTGTTAAAGAGTCTCATACCACGCATAAGGGAAGTAAACAGGCAGCTGGAAACTAATATTCTCTTTGTTACAAAGCAGTGAATTAACCACTAAAAAGCAGGACTGCATTAAGATGACTGTTCTCCCCAAAAACCAGTCTGTTCTAGATAATCAGTCCTCTGACTGAAGAGTATTGTATCAAGTGGAAACCTTGTACAGCAGCCAAAGATCACTCAATGTCATCTTTTAAGAGTTTTACGTAAAAGCAGTCCAGTCACTCTTTAAATGGTTAAATACAGAAGAATCACAGTGATACAAAAAAGACTAGCATGTGTCAGTGAAACTGGAAATTTAAAAGCATACATGTACTTACCATATCCATCCTAGTAGCATTTTTAATGTTGTATTTGTCCAGTTTGCTATCTTGGGACGGAGTCACTTGGTGCCCTTGAAATGAAGGTGGAAACATTTTTCTGTTTTTCTTGCAGTTGGACAGCCGGTAGCTAAACAACCATCTCACTCCAAATCTGTTGCTCTCGCCCAAAAAGGAGAGTCTTCCTCAGAGAGTGATTCGGGTAAGTGACTGGGACACAAGCAAGGAGCTCATGATCCTTTGTCGTTGTATGACCTTTTTCTGAAAGCATGTTTGTTCTCATCTAATGCAGAGGCAGCGAGCATTTGGAGGCAGAGATCACTGCTGCTTGTTTGGATGTGGGTGGTGTGGAATTGGTTTGCCACGGGAATGCCTTCTTGCAAGGTGGCAGTTATTCTAGCACAGGGGTAGGGAACCTGCGGCTCGAGAGCCGCATGCAGCTCTTCTGCCCTTGCACTGTGGCTCCACGAGCCGAGCCGCCGGCCCCATCCTTGTCCACCCTGCAGGCAGCAGGTCGGGCGCACTAACTGCCCACGGTCAGCTGGTCCGTGCCGCGGGCTTCCCCTCTCGCCCGCCCCGTTGGAGCGGGGTGGGCGCTTTCCTGGCGGCCAGCGAGGCTGAGCTGCCGGCTTCATCCTTGCCCGCCCTGCAGGCAGCAGGGTGGGCACATCCATGCGCTTCTCAGAATGAGCTGAGTAAAAGGTAAAAAAACCCCTATATATATAGTGTTATCTTTATTTTAAATGTCAAAAATTATTTGCGGCTCCAAGTGTTTTCCCATGGAAAATGGGTCCAAATGGCTCTTTGAGTGTTAAAGGTTCCCTACCCCTGTTCTAGCACATGCTCTATGCTTGTTTGTGTTAAAAAGAAAAACCAGGCCTGCCTTGTTAATGCCCACTTTGGAAAAATGTGTACATGCCTTCTTTAACGTAACTGTTGCTGAAAACTGTGATCCTTTCTTGTCACCTGTTTATTTTATGGCATGAACCCGAAACCACCAGCACATCTAGGCAATATACCTGTACGCTGGTGCAAACTTTGCTTATGGAGACGTTTCAAATTTAAAATCTGATTGAATTGAGACATTTTCATCTTTAACACCTAAGTATTACAATCCTGACCCTTTATGGAAATTTATTTTATCTGTCCTTTCTGTTTCTCCGTCCTGCATGTTGCTGTGCCGCTAATTGGATCCGGGGTGGGGTAGGGGTTACAAAAGGGGCATCCTGGCCAGATGGCCTCTGGCAAGACAATGACTAGTGGTTGGCTTCATAGCCTTGTAGTCACTGGGGTGTGTGTGTGTGTGTGTGCTGTTGTCTGTTCCCAGCTCCTTCCTACCTGCGGAGCTGAAGAGGCCTTTGCAGGGGCTTCTGTGCTCCTTGCTCCCGCTGGCCCAGAAAGGTGGTTCTTGGTTCTTTCCTGCTGTCACCTTCCTGGAACCTGGGTCAGGTGGGATAGTGGGGGTGGGGGATGGGAAGCATTTGCATCCTGTTTGCAAGAGGTTTGAATCACTTTCCACTTGTGTATTGTTGAATCCAGTCCAATGTTTTCACCGTCGCCTGGTAGCAATTTGCTCTGCCTCCCCCGCTCCCCCCATTTAATTAATTAATTAATTAATTATTCGATTTATAGGCCGCCCCATCCCCGAAGGGCTCGGGGCGGCTCACAACACGGCTGTTATTCAAACAGCAATCACATAAAACTTAACCTATTAGCCAATTAAAATTAAGCAGCAATTATATACGACAACTAAGATTGAACAACAGAAATAATTTAACAGTTGATCAAATCATTAATTAAATTAAAATTAAAGTTAACATCGGCGCCCGATCTATAGGCCAAAAAGAGAGGGAGCGGGAGGGCCTGTGGTGGTATCAGAGAAACAGGCCCAACCGGGATGGAAAAGGATGGACACAGACAGCCTCAGTTGCAATTCCAGCTTCAGTGGGGAAGCTGGTTTAGTGATTGTGCATGCTCAGAGTTCTTGTCAAGCTCTTGGTGCTGAGCGGAGACTTCTTGAGGGTAGCACTGGCAATTTTGGTAAATGTTCGTCTGTAATGGTGTTAATCTTCTTGAAATCCAGCATTAACTGAGGACTACAAGGTACAGATTTTCGAAATAACGTGCTTCACGTTTTGCTGACCTTTCACTGGGTCGTGAGGTTGAGCCTGTGAAGGGACGTCGAGGATGCTGAGGCTCATGGGGTTTCTGTGTTTTCCTTGCACAGATTCCAGCTCCGAGGAGGAAGACAAGAAGAAGGTGCCGATCAAGCAGCGTGGCAAACCAGCTGCAGCAAAGGGAGTCGCTAAACCAGCGCAGGCCAAGCAAGCAGACAGCTCCTCTGATAGCTCAGGTAACACCTACGGCCGGCACGGGGACTGGCCTGATCTGTGTCGGCTGTTCCCAGCCTCGGTCCCAAGGATGCAAAGAATATTGTGTCAGCAGCCAGGAGCTCCGGCAGGAGCCCTTGATTGGCCAGAAAAGAACACAAACGACTCGAGATTCTGCATATTTGTGGACTTGATCTTGAAAGGTTTGGTTTTAATTGTGATCAGATCACTGTGCCAACTATCTGTACATTCTGTGCAATCCCAAACAACGCAGAGCGTACACTTTGGCTCGTTTTAACGCTCTGCCTAACGCTATGACTCTTGGCAGGTATAATAACACTCCATATGAGAACAGGTTATGTCAATGCAATATGGCCGTTGTTGAGACTGTTCAACCTGTACTATTGGAATGTCCAGTATACGAGTCGTTACACTCTATGTACATCTGTCCATTGATAGAGAGCTCAAATGCTGTCAGGCTACCATCTGTTATTAATTTTCTACTCAACGGTTCCTGTGATTTCATATGTGAGAATGTTGCAAGTTTTTTGAGGCACTATTTGGCCAGGCGCAATCATTGCCTACATAGTAGTGACAGCTAAATTATTTTATGTGTGCGGTTTACAAGGCATGGTTGTGAATGTTCAACGTTGTTTTAATGTATTTTAATGTTTTAATGTCTCAGTTAGTAGATAAAATGCCCCCTTTTACTAACTCTGTAATTTATAATGCCAATAAAGGCTTTGGAATTGGAATAATTGTGACAAACTGAAAGAGAGTGGATGAAATTAAGGGGGCTGCCGAATTCTGGGAAAGGTCCAGGACTTTGGCCTGCCAAACTGCAAATGCGGCAGGCGGAGGGACAAAAAAATCCCTGTCAGGTAGAGCTGTGATTTAATAACCTTTAAAATGTGTTTTATTTCCATCCTGCCCTTCCTTGAAACGGCTGCGGGTAGTATGCATAGCACTTTCCCTTTATTCACAATGCAACCTCATGAGTAGGTTATGCTAAAAGATGTTGACTGGGCTAAAGTCACAGCAGGTGAAGAAAAATTTATGGATTTATATCTCCCCTTTCTCCTGTAAGGAGACTCAAAGGGCTCCTTTCCCTTCCCCCCCTCACAAAAAACACCCTGTGAGGTGGGTGGGGCTGAGAGAGCTCAGAAGAACTGTGACTAGCCCAAGGTCACACAGCTGGAAAGTGTTGGAGTACACCGGCTAATCTGGTTCACCAGATAAGCCTCCACAGCTCAAGCGGCAGAGCAGGGAATCAAACCCGTTTCTCCAGATTAGAATTACCCTCCTTTTTCTTAATGTATAATTTTCTCCCTAGATTCCGACAGTTCGGAGGAAGAAAAACCGGCGAAGCCAGCTCCAAAGAAGGCAAACAAAGCTGGTAGCTCCTCTGGCAAAGACAAGAGAGCCCCGGCATCGAAGCCTGGCGCCAAGACTACCAAAGCAGTCTCTAAATCAAAGGCCCCTGCCGCCAAATCCAGCAGTTCGGACTCAGAGAGCTCAAGCAGCCAAGAGGAAGGGAGCAAGCCTCTCTCAAACTCAGCTGGCAGAACACGCGCAGGCCCCAAGGCAGCTGTCGGGAAGCAGGCAGCGGATGCCAGCAGTAGCTCTTCCGATAGCTCCAGTGATGATGAAGAGCCTAAGAAGAAAGGAGGTGGGCTAGCCAAGAGCAGCCAACGGAGCTCTAAGCAGCAGCCCAAGGCCTCGTCCACGCCTGCAGCGAAGCCTTCCAAAGCGGCTGGTCTCACAAAGAACCAAGACAGCAGTTTGGACCAAGGGGCAGTGAATGGAGGTACGTTGCTACCGTGTTTCCCCGAATATAAGACAGTGTCTTATATTAATTTTTGCTCCCAAAGATGCGCTATGTCTTATTTTCAGGAGATGTCTTATTTTTTCTGTGTTCTGTTCGTCGGGCATGCTTCCAAACAAAAACTTTGCTATGTCTTACTTTCAGGGGATGCCTTATATTTTGCACTTCAGCAAAACCTCTACTATGTCTTATTTTTCGGGGATGTCTTATATTAGGGGAAACAGGGTAGCAGGGAAGAAAGCTCGAAACACACGGTGTGGGTGAAGGGGGTGCCTCAGGTGGTTAATTCCGTCGGAGTTTAGTCTTTTCCAGGTAATACTGTAGCGGGGGTGGTGATGGTGGTGGTCGTGGCACTCATCTAATGCTCACCTCTATCTTTAAGAGTGCAATGTCAACGTTAGCCCAGATAAATTCAAAAATACACACGTTGCACTTTGGCTGTGTCCAATCTTATATATTGATCTTACATATAACTGAACAACTCAACACTTCTATTTGTATTTACATTTCCTTATTTCTCTGACAAAGTACTTAAAGATACGGCATAAGTCTTCCAACCCTTATAACTAAACATAAATAATCACTTGATCCGTTCAATTCTTTGTTCAGAAACAAAGCTTCAGTTCTGTATAGTCCATATTCCAATTCTGTAGGATCTCTCGTGTATAGAACGTTTTTCGTGCGTCTTCCTCAGTATGCCAATATGTTCAATCAACTTCCAAACGTTCTTTGAGGCTTCTACTGGGTATATCTGAAATTAAAGTTACACAGATACATATGTACTGAAATCAAAATTATGCCTATTCATCTATCTTTCCTGCACCAGTCCGTTTCTCAATTAATCTTTGATTTTTCTCTTTGATTTTTCTTACTCCCATTACTCACTGGCTCTCTATTAAGAGTTGCCCGCTCCCATCTCTGCCTTCCGTTTGTCTTTCGCTGACTCATAGACCGAGCTACATTTGCTAGAATTATATCTGCCGTAGCCTTGGTTGCGTTTTCCCGCTCCCAGCGAGCCTTTCCTCTCCTCCCTCACTGCAGTTTAAGGGATGGTCGGCCGCACAGTCTGTTTGGTAGAATGGGAAGGGGTGGCCGGGGGCCATTCTGATATGCTGATTTATGTGTGTGGACAACAAACAGGCCTGACCGGCAAGAAGCGGAAAAGGGAAGATGATCAGGTGTTGGAGACCCCTGAGCTGAAGAAGAGCAAAGCCAAACCTAAGACACCCAACTCGTTCCCCCAGGTGAAGCGGGTGAGTAATGAGAAAAGGGGATCAAGTGTTTTGCTTTCCTCTGGGCGTACAGCAGGGGTCACTGAGGAAGTGGGGGTAGCTGTGCAGAGAGTTCACCTTCCAGATCTACATTTCTGCGTTACATTCGCCTCCTTGCAGTTTCTCAATCTAACAATAATTGCTCCCCTGTGAACTGCTGCAGTGGTGTTGGGTAGGGCCCTGGGCCTGTCACACTTTTATCCCGCCCTTCCTCCAAGGACGTCAGAGAGCGAACACAATTCTGCTCACTGTTATTTTTACAACAACCCATGGAGGTAGGTGCAGTTGAGAGCTGATTGGCCCAAGGCCGCCCAACAAGCGTCCACGGCAAAGTGGGGTGAAGGGGTGGCAGAATCTTGAACTGTTTATTGACCTTCTCCTTTGTCTTTCTCCCCAGTGGAGACTCTCAAAACAGATTCTGTCCTGGAGAGATTTTTTCACTTGCTGTCTGGTGCAATAATCTCACGTTCTGCATGCACATGACCGTTCACGTTTCTTTCAACAGCCGTCAAGTCCTTTCCGCAGAGTGAGACCAGAAGAGATTGAAGTGGATTCACGGGTAGCTGACAACTCCTTTGACGCCAAGGTAAGGAGAGGGTATAGTGCAGAGGGTATAGAACAGGGGTAGGGAACCTGCGGCTCTCCAGATGTTCAGGAACTGAGATGGTGGGAACTTCACCATCGGCCCCTACTGGCATGGCCAATTGGCCATGCGGTAAGGACGAAACTGATAGGGAATTGTAGTTCCCTGAATTCAGGCTATCTGAAGAGCTCACAGGTTCCCTACCCCTGGTATAGAAGGTAAGGGTATAGAAGATAAGGAGAGGGTATAGTGCAGGGGTCTGCAACCTGTGGCTCTCCAGATGTTCATGGACTACAATTCCCATCAGCCCCTGCCAGCATGGCCACTTGGTAAGGAGAGGGTATAGTTCAGAGGGTATAGAAGGGTATAGAAGGTAAGGGTATAGAAGATAAGGAGAGGGTATAGTGCAGGGGTCTGCAACCTGTGGCATTTACACTATGCAGGGTCTTTGGGCTGTATGGTTTCCCGTATACCAGGGGTCTGCAACCTGCGGCTCTCCAGATGTTCATGGGCTACAAATCCCATCAGCCCCTGCCAGCATGGCCAATTGGCTGGGGCTGATAGGATTTGTAGTCCATGAACATCTGGAGAGCCACAGGTTGCAGACCCCTGGTATAGTGGCACTTGCTGGGAGAAGCCCGTGTACGGCTTGGGGCTGAAGTGGCTGCAGAGACCGCTGGAATAAACAAGGTGCTGAAACCACTCTGGTCAGCAGGGGCTGGACACCTGCGGAAGGTTGTCCTCCTGCTGGCGGTCACTGGCTGTGTCCTCTCTCCCAGAAAGGAGCATCTGGGGACTGGGGTGCCAAGGCGAACGACGTCCTGAAGTTCACCAAAGGCAAATCCTTCCGTCACGAGAAGACGAAGAAGAAGAGGGGCAGCTATTGCGGCGGCATGATCTCGACACAGATCAACTCCATCAAGTTCGAGAGCGATTGAAATCCGGATGTGTTGGAAAGACTAAAAGCAGGGTGGGGCTACGCGGTCGCCTTTGCGGAAGACTGTTGCCGTGACGGCCCTGGCATGATGAGCCCAGAAGGACGGCTGCTGCTTCATCTTACGAGAGAGCATGGCAGGGTGGGCTTCAGTGAAGACCACTGGATCATGCTCCGCAGGGTTTCCTTAACTTTTAGCGATGTACCATCTTGTTTTAAAAGGAAATGAGTTCTTGCTTTCCTGATAAAGCATTGAGTATATTTGTTAAATACCCTTTTTGGTCCTTGTTTTTTTTTTTTTAATACAATATTTTAGATAATGCATTCAAAATAGCATATATACATATACAATAAGCCTTTATTGGCATAGACAGAAAAAGTTACATAAATCAGGAACAATTGCATGGATACATGATAGATGAAAGGCCCCACTGGGAGCACAACAAATACGTTCTACTGGAAACTCTCAACTATCTCTGCAATGAAATTGGCGATCTCTTCACAAAGACCAGGGTCCGAGTTGTTTAACCTAGAGATAACCTATCAGATCAGGCAGCCCAGATTGAAAGAAAAAGTGTAGGTTGGTATATTTAGATCTGATGTTATCAAATCGGGTGCAGTGCAAGAGTTGGTGAGTCAGGGTTTCAACCACATTAAGTTTGCAACTGCATAACCTTGCGGATTTATCTAAATTGCTGAACCTACCCTTTAATAGGGCAGAGGGCATAATGTTAAAACGCACAATGGTAAGGGCTCTCCTATGCTGCATTGTTAAGGTTTGAACACTTAAGGTATGGAGGTAATAGGCCCATAACGTCTCTGCTCCAAATGGAATTAGGAGTTGTGATGATTTGGGAGAGCAAGGTTACGCTTTGGCTGCTAGATGCAAATTTGCAAATTCTAGGTCTAAAAGCTGATCTCTGAGCCTATTGTACACTTCTGAATAGGACATTAGGTAGAGTGTTTCAATAGGCAGGCCGATGGAAATAATCTTTCTCTCGACTAGAGAAAACCAGGGGTTAGCCTGCGTGTCCTGTAGTGTCAATGAGACAAGGGAGCATTCGGATGGCAGGTAGTGAAGGCGGAGCCAAAATCTAAAGGCTCTAAGCCAAGCTTTATGTTCCAGGGTGTTTTGCCCCAGTTCTAAACACAGGGCTGCGTAAGGGACGCAGTTTGGAACTCCCATTATTTGGTGGAAAAACTTGGATTGGGGCAAAATAGCATATGATTTATATAATTCCCCATTACCCAGCAAAATCCATCCTTTTGTGGAGCCCATCTTCGAAGTGTCCTTTTCTGCCCTTTCGTTTTCAGTTGCGTTTTCTTGCTGGATACCGTTGAGCACAGAGCACCCGATGGATGGCCCCGGGGGGTGGGGGTGGGGCTCAATTTCTGCTCCTTCTCTTCAGTTCTTGAGGCCCCTTCAGGCTGCCGTGGAAGTTACCATAGGGCTGTGATGGCGAACCTTTTCGAGACCGAGTGCCCAAATTGCAACTCAAAACCCACTTATTTATCGCAAAGTGCCAACACGGCAATTTAACCTGAATACTGAAGTTTTAGTTGACTCCAAGGCGTACGTTACTCAGGAGTAAGCTTGGTGGCAGTTGGTGGCTTTGCTTTGAAGCAACCGTGCATCTCTTCCAACGGGTGAATCACGACCCTAGGAGGGTTTACTCAGAAGCAAGCCCCATTGACAGCAACCGAGCTTACTTCCAGATAAAGGATCGCGCTTTAGTTCTTGGCATGAAAATCAGTGGGGTTTAACAGCGCTTAACAGGGTTACCTACACTGCTTCCCCAAAACTTGGTCTTAGGTTTAATGCTAATAATCGAGCCCAGCGGCCCTGGCCAGCCTAGATGTGTGTGTGGGAGGGGCGATCCCCCCGATGACGAACTCTATTTGTGCGTGCCCACAGAGAGGGCTCTGAGTTCCACCTCTGGCACCTGTGCCATAGGTTCGCCATCACTGCTATAGGTCAACTTGGAGAGGAGAAAACCTTATTGTGCCTCAGTTAGAGAGGCAGGTGGACAGGCAAGCTGTTGGTTGCTGTTGTGTTTCTTGCGACCCTGTCTTTATTTGGGGCATTCTGAAGTCATTGGCTAGCAGAGCCTAGGTAAGGCTCCTCTTCTCTTAAGTGGACTCAGTTATTGGCTGCCTGAAATGTAGATGCTGGCTTCATTCTTTACATAGATCAGATGTTAAAAGCACAGGCCTTCCTTCGCCTCTGCAGAACCCAAAAGTCCAAGAGTGAAATAGTTGCAGAATGTGTTGTGGGTTTTCCAGGGTGTATGGCCGTGTTCCAGTAGCGTTTTCTCCTGATCCTCTGAAGATGCCAGCCACAGATGCAGGCAGAACGTCAGGAGAAAACACTACTGGAACACAGCCATACAACCCGGAAAACCCACAACGCCCTAGTGATTCTGGCCGTGAAAGCCTTCGACAATACACCTGCTCCTTGCCCGAATAGTATCCAACTCTTACCTTTCTTGGAAGATTCTCACGGAACCACTCCTTCCTCGCCTGCAACCAATCATGTTGCACACATGGACACCCCCTTGCCCCCTCCTCCCTTTGCCAGTGATCACGTAGGCCTCCATGCAACAGCTGGGAAGGTTACCAACATCTTGTTTGTAGGCAGTGTGTCACAGGGGCCCCTGCTTCAGCCTGAGGTTTGTGCAAGGGATATCGATCAATGATCATGTGTGTGGGGATCTCCAGATGGGTATCACCTTGGGTGAGAACTGTGCTCTTGGGATGTATACCTGCAGGCTTGGGGCTGGACAGGTTGAATGTTTGAATGCTGCACAGTTTTAGGGGTAGGGAAGTGTTTCTATTCAGAGAATGCCGTCAGGCTGGAGCAGTAGTGGCTAAGAGCAGGTGCACTCTGATCTGGAGGAACCGGGTTTGATTCCCAGCTCTGCCGCTTGAGCTGTGGAGGCTTATCTGGGGAATTCAGATTAGCCTGTGCACTCCCACACACGCCAGCTGGGTGACCTTGGGCTAGTCACAGCTTCTCGGAGATCTCTCAGCCCCACCTACCTCACAGGGTGTTTGTTGTGAGGGGGGGAAGGGCAAGGAGATTGTAAGCCCCTTTGAGTCTCCTATAGGAGAGAAAGGGGGGATATAAATCCAAACTCCTCTTCCTCCTCTTCTTCATCATCATCTATCTGGTTATCTGTGCATAAAGGGGAGTGCTCAGTCGCACTGTTCACTCACTTCAAGTCTGGGGGGTGAACCTATGGCACTGGTGCCAGAGGTGGCACTCGGAGCCCTCTCTGTGGGCACTCACACAGAGTTTGTCATGTGGGGGTCAGAAAATCACCCCCCCTACACACACATACACATCTAGGCTGGCCTGGGCCACTGAGCACAATGTGCGCGCATCGCGGTGAGCAGGGAGGACTTGGCTGGTGGGCCCGGTGCCTGTGCTCGGGTGGCTGCTGTCTGGGGGGGGGGGGGGGGGCGCAGAGGAGGCACAGAGCGGTGCGCACAGGACTTGCTGGAGGCAAGAGCAGGCTGGCCCCTGCTCGAGCGGGTTGGGCACAGGGAGAGGGAGCCAACCATTTTTTCCTAAACTAAAACCTCAGCATTCAGGTTAAATTGCCGGGTTGGCATTTTGCAATAAATAAGTGGGTTTTGGGTTGCAATTTGGGCACTTGGTCTCAAAAAGGTTTGCCATCACTGGTCTAGACACAGCATTCCTTTCTGGTGAGCTGCTGATCTGAAGAATGTGAAGATGTTTTCCTTGATGCGTGTATTCCTCAGAATTCTTTTGTTGCTACCCGTTCTTGGTTACTGCACCGTGCCAGCCGCAGCAAGGGGAACATGGGTCTCCGGCAGGCTGTTCTTCCCACAGCCATGGCTGTTCCTTGATCGGTTCTCACAGGATTTCAAATGTCAGTACATCTGAGTTGTGTGAGACAGGTTGGGACATTCGACAAGTGTCCAGTACAATAAAAACGTGTCAATGCTGATAGGATTTTTTTCTAGATTTGCAGTGGGGATGGGGTGAGCGAGGTGTCTCCTGTTGTGTTCTTAGTTGGGTGGTCTTATGTCCTCTATTTGGGAGAGCCAGTGTGGGATAATGGCTAAGATGTTGGACCAGGATCTAGGAAACCCAGTTTTGAATCCCCACTCACGCTGTGTAAGCTTGCTGGGTGACCTTGGCCAGTCACACACTCTTGGCCTTGACCCAAGCAAGTTTTTGGACGGAAGACCTCCAGGGAACATTGTGGCACAGAGGCCAGCTATGGCAAATCACGTCTGAACCTCTCTTGCCTCTAAAATCCTGTGGGGTAGCCATAAGTCTGCTGTGATTTGACAGCAAACCCCCCCCCCCACACACATACATTATTAGCCTTTCAGTGTTTCTACCTTGCCAAAGATTGCATCGTGTAACTGGGGCCTCTGTCCAGGTTTGCTCTCCTCCCTCCAACCTCCTTGGGGGTGGCTTCTGCTATTTTAGAACACAAGGGAAAACTTATTTGGACATGCAAAAAGTTTAAAAACCCCTTGGTCGGAGTCATGGGGTAATAATGAAGGGGGGAGGGGAAGGCATTCCACAAAGGCATCTGCTACTTGAGCCTTCCACATGCTTATCCTTGTGGCCATCTGTAAAGTCTTCGCAACCTTAAGCCAATAAACGGACTCTGAAGTTTTGATCAGTAGCCTTCATTACATAGGCATCGAAGCAGCACACTTGGCAAAGCCAGTTCTGATGAAGCTGGCATGCACAGTCCCCTTTATCCCCTGTAGAGAACCCCTTCCCATTTTCCCAAGAGTTTGTGAAAACCAGTTTGGAGCTAAGGTGCCCCAAGGTCGGCGGCAGATAGCAAGAGAAAGCCACCTGGCTTCCTGCCCTTCGAGATAACGGATGTCACACCGTTCCCATGGGACAGGAGTACCAGGGGAAGCCTAGCTGTCTACAAAGCTTGTGAAGCCATAAAGATCTAGGGAAAAATGCACAGATGGCAGTGGATACATATAGCAGGCTGGTTACATATATCTTTCTAGCAGCAGCAATTTGTCATTTTAAACAGTTGCATGGTTCAGAGAATGTATCTCAATCATTTAGATAGCATCCCTGAGACCATTCTATGGTCCTGATCCAAGATGATTTCTTCTCTGCCTGGAAGGAGGCAGGCATTTCAAGCAAGAGTTCATGGGGGATCTGGGCTTGGGGAGTCTTGAGGGCCTTGAGTGACCGTGGGTCACGTCCACTCACATTTGCCTTTATTTGGCGCTCAGTCAGAAAATGGAAGAAAGAAGTAATTGTGCTCAAGTGGCAGAGCGGGGAATCAAACCCGCTTCTCTGGATTAAAGTGCACCAGCTCTTAACCACACCACCACTGCTGCTCCAATTTGCCCAAGAGGGAGTCCCAACAGGGAGCGCAAGCCAGCAGAACAGGCGTGGGCAAGGAAATGTGCAGGGGAGGGCCAGAAGTACGGCCAAGGGCTTAACAGAATGTTGCCACTGTCAGGACAGCAAAAGGATTCAGCCTCCTGCAGCTGGCAATGAGGGCACACAGTATTTATTTATTTATTGGTTAAACTTATATACCGCCCTCCCCCGGAGGGCTCAGGGCGGTGAACAACAAACAAAATAGAGCGCATAAACCAAAAACAAATCCAATAAATATTAATTAAATTGGCTCTATATAAATAAAATAACCCCACCCCATTAAAACGCAGCATACTAAAATAAACATAATAGATGGCGCCTACTGACAATCCCCTAAAAAGACCAGGAGGAGGAGCGGCAGGATCCACTGTTACAGATGTTGGGGGGCCATCAGCAGCCGGCCTCCCCAAAGGCCCGGCGGAACAGCTCAGTCTTACAGGCCCTGTGGAACTCACTAAGATCCCGCAGGGCCCTGACAGCTGGAGGGCGAGCGTTCCACCAGGCAGGGGCCAGAGCTGTAAAAGCTCTGGCCCGGGTGGAGGCTAGCCGCATCGAGGGGCCAGGGATCACCAGTAAATTGGCCTCTGCCGAGCGCAGAGACCGATTCGGGACATATGGTAGTAGGATGCAAGGGTGGAATTACGCAGATTGCTCTCCAGGGGCTGATGGGAATTGTAGTCCGTGAACATCTGGAGAGCCGCAGGTTGCAGACCCCCTGCTCTGGACTAAACAACCGTTTGGGTTGAGGCTTCCAAATCTGCATAAAATAACAGGACCTTTGGGCTAGATTATACATACTACGCTCTTCTTGGCCCACCTGGCCTCCTCAAGGCTGCTGAATCCTTTTGAGTCCAGGGAAATAAGGTGGGATATAAGCCTTTTGAATAATCTCTCCAACAGCTGAACAATTTCATGACAGGGTGAAGTTCATTAAGATGTGCACACTGTAGCTTGGTTAGATTCCTTCTGCCAGCTCCTCTCCATCCGGCTACCAGATTTAGAAGATTCTTACCTATGGTATTTTCTTTCACACAAACTGTTCTAACACACCAGAGGAAAGGCTGCAAAGGAAATATTTTAAGCACAAAAATGCACACGGGAGTCATACGTAGATTCAGTTCTTATAAAATTTATTTGAAGACCTGCAGCAAAACCGGCACATTTCCCACCGGGATAATTCAACTGTTCTGTAAGGGAATGGAAAAAGAATATCAGTCTCGTGTGTACAATAAACATTCCACAAAGTTCACAATCCTCTCTGTGCTCTCAACTCTTAAACTTAGAAGATTGAAATGGTGAGAAGAAGTTTGGATTTATACTACTCCCTTTCTCTCCTAGAAGGAGACTCAAAGGAGTTTACAATCTCCTTTCCCTCCCCGCCCCCAACAAGCACCCTGTGAGGTGGGCGGGCCTGAGAGAGCTCCAAAAAGCTGTGACTAGCCCAAGGACATCCAGCTGGCGTGTGTTGGACTGCACAGGCTAACCTAGTTCCCCAGATAAGCCTCCACAGCTCAAGTGGCAGAGTGGGGAACCAAACACGTTCTCCAGATTAGAGTGCACCTACTCTTAACCACGACGACACTGCTGGCAGGAGGCAAGAAGCCCCTGGTTATGAACCCCTTGGCAACCAGCCAGGAAGAGAGCGACCCGGCAGAAGGTGTTGCAGTGCATTTCCAACTGTGCATGCTTTTTATCCTCTTACTAATACATCTCCTTTCACTCCCCCATGGCTCTAGCCCAACCAGACTCACTGAGGGGCTGAGGTGCCACCTGTTGCTCTTCTGAGCACTAATCACCAAAGTGGCATGTCCCCACACCTGCCCAGAAAGTGAGCAGGACAGAGCTTGGCGCAGGCAGCTTGGTCTCACCAACCACAGGCCACAAATGAAAGTGAGCATCTCTCTCTTTAGGAATGCAGACTGCAAACGCAGCTCTTTGTAAGTGGCGGGAACAAGTACTGCTTTTATACCCTCTTTTGGGGATGGAGAAGAATCACGGCAGATTCTAAAAGGTCAAAATGCCCCTCCAACTACGGGATTAAGCATAAGCATTTTATTGTCATTGTGCACGCACAACGAAATTTACAGCAGCATTCCTCAATGCGCACAATTTCAGACTCATACCCCATCCTCACTTTCCCCTTCCTCCACCCATCCCTACACAGCCCCAAACACATCAACACAAAGCTGCGGAATTTAGCATAGCCACAGCTCTAGAATAGAAGCTGTCTCTAAGCCTCTTTGTCCTAGTTTTGATAGATTATAGAGTCCCAGGCCACAGAACTCAGGATCAAGCTAGTGGCAGAAAGTGAGCGGCTCATGACTGGCCAAAAACAGAACTCAAAAAAGGACTGTATACATAGGGAAACAAGGCAATGAGGTATAAGCAGTTAGTTTGAGTATAATTTCCATAGATACTTCATAAATCGTTCATAAAGATTATTCAGAAAGATATATTGTGATTATTGAACTGGATATAAAGGTAATAAACAAACGTATAATGAGAGCATGTCATAAACATTGTCCATGAGGTACGAAACCTGCAATAGTCATATCGCGTTCCAGTCAGTTGAGAATCAGTATCACTGAATGTTGAAGCTGTATGCTGCTTTACTTAGCTAAACACACAATAAGAGAATTCAATCTCTGTTTCTAATAGATTTACCTGAACGCACTGAAGAAATTTCTGTTGAAATTGTGGACTAGCGCGCAACGCGTTCTGCGAATGTGGCTGCTGTCGCCGTAGTTTATTCATCACTTTCTGGAGCTGCTGCTGTCTACTACCACAATTTGTCTTAATATTTTTTATTCATTGAATATTGGTGATACTGACTCTTTCAACTGACTGGAACGCAATATGACTATTGCAGGTTTCGTACCTCATGGACAATGTTTATGACATGCTCTCATTATATGTTTGTTTATTACCTTTATATCCAGTTCAATAATCACAATATATCTTTCTGAATAATCTTTATGAACGGTTTATGAAGTATCTATTGAAATTATACTCAAACTAACTGCTTATACCTCATTGCCTTGTATCCCTATATATACAGTCCTTGTTATTTAGGCTTGGTTGGCCTCAAATTTTTCAGTATAGGTTTGACTGTATATATTTGCTGATCTGTTTAACAAAAACAGAGCTCTCCAGAACTGGAGTCTTGTGTCACAATTTGTTCGTGAGGAAAAAATCCCCGCAGAGGATGGAGTGGAATATTCATGTCCAGCAGTCGGTGATGTGGAGCTTGAAAATCTTTCCATCCACGTATGCAAACACAGTCTGTTCATCTGCAGCTGCCAAAGCGGTTAAATTGCAAGTCAATCATGTCAGAATGGCTAAAGCCCAGTGCTTGGACGTGGTGTTATTTACCTTTGCCTGCCGACATTACGTAAATATTTATTTCAATTGGAAAACCTGGACGTTGCTCCAGAAAGCCCGTATCACATAAACTGCCCAATGTCCAGGGATCAAGCAGGGAACAGACAGAAATAACAGACTGAAACACAAAAACTTGAGCTGGTACCTGTTAAATTCGGTGGCTGGCTCACTGCAAGGGAAGAAAAAGGAACAAGCGTCAGGACGCGTGCGGCAGAAGTTGCCTTGTTTGCCACACAAACCCTCGCTCTCTAAACCTTATCTATGCTCCTGAGTCTCCAAAACTATTTAAGCTGCCCTCCGCACGAAGCTTATACTGAATCAGACCACTGGGCCATCAAAGTCCACTTTGGCTGCCAGCGTCTTGCCTACTGAAGTCCAGCGCATCACCTCTTCTCTGATCCTTTTCTAACGGGAGATGCCGAGGACTGAACCCTGCGACATTCTGCATGGAAAGAGGACGCTCTTCCACTTAGCCCCAGCCCCTCCCCAGGTGTCCTGAGCATCAGATTTTGAATCTCAAGTTCCAACAACCAATGTCAAATAGCAGCCACGTTCACCTCTTTACATGTGCGGGCCACGATGACAGGACTCTAATGGTAATAAAAGTTAGGCAAGAGCGAGCTTCCAAGAGGCTTAAATGCAACCAATAGCAGACGGCTTCGGAGAGGGTGGCAATGGCTTGCCTCCTGCATTTGAGTAGCACGTAGTCAGGGTTAACAAGAGCTGGTTTGCAAGTCCAAACTGGGTCTTGTTGATTACACAAAATGAGCCACGGAAACTCATGCTGGAATCCATTGCTTTTGCCTTTAAAAGGCGCCCCTGGACTCCCCTTTTATTTTGCTGCTACAGACCAACACAACTGCCTGCCTGCATATAGCAGATCCAAACAAATAAGGCTGAATTTAAACTCTCGAAAACCCAGACAAATGCTGGGTCAACATTCCAGCAGCCTCCCAAGAATTGTACCTAGGTCTCCCAGAGGAACATTCAAACATCACACACTCAGGGCAACAGGTACTACTGGATCTACTGTGAGCCAACAGCCACTCTGTTATACTTCACTTACACAACAGTAACTTCGTCTCCTATGATTGAATGGAACCGGTGAAGAGATTCCATGAAGAGATTCCGATTAGGTTTTGTGGCAGCAACAAATAAAAAAATGGTCCAGTAAAATAAAAAAAATCATCAAGACTGAAGGACAAGTCTGGCTCCTCAACCTCTGATTGGCTCACTATTGCCCCCACCCCCTTAAGGCTTGCTCTAACAGGCTTTAGACCAGAGGTTCTCAACCTTCCTAATGCCATGACCCTTTAATACAGTTCCTCATGTTGTGGTGACCCCCCCAACCCTAACATTTATCCATTTTACAGATGGAGAACACTGATGCAGAGTCTTAGGCCAGTGGTGGCGAGCCTATGGCATGGGTATTCAGGTTAAATTGCCGTGTTGGCACTTTGCGATAAACAAGTGGGTTTGGGGTTGCAATCTGGGCACTCGGTCTCGAAAAGGTTCACCACCACTGTCTTAGGCGACCCCTGTGAAAGGGTCATTCGATCCCCAAAGGGGTCCCGACCCCAGGTTGAGAACCACTGCTTTAGACAGTCACCCAGATGCTATCTGTATTCATATGACTTCTTTGTTCTGGTCACTAATGCAGTGTGTCACTTCAAACCATTAATAAGAAATCACGTTCCTACCATACCCGTACATTTAACATTATTGAGCAGTGTTGGCACACGCCGCTGCCAATATTCCAGCACAAACTCTCTCCTGGGGGAGTTGCTTGGATAAAGTGCTCTTTATCCAGGGTACTGGGGGTGGGGGGAGAACAGACAAACAACCGCAAGCTCAAGCAAGACATCACAGTTGAATCTTGCAAAGGGGACTGGGGGTGCGTCTTGTCAGACAGACACTGACAAGGTGAATGTGAGTTTGTGTTAAGTGTTGCCTGCCAGCTACACTGACAGAGAAAACCCGTGACACTCCACACGCAGAAACAGATACTGAGATTATGAGCTACAGCGTGTTCAGCTGGGTTTTTACTCCAGAAACTGAAGGGGTTCTCCTAGCACCGTGGTGGTGAACCTTTGGCACTCCAGATGTTATGGCAGGGGCTGATGGCAACTGGAGTGCCAAAGGTTCGCCACCGTCTAGCAGCATTTAATACACAGAACGGGTCTTGAAAATGAAGTGTTGAGTAACACTTCCAGAAAGGCTGTGCAGAACCATGCAAGAGATGTTTGGGGGGCTTCCGGCCTCTGTGACCAAGACTTCTGTCACCACGCAAATGTTTTATCTCAAACTCAACAGTGCACAAAAGGGCCAGGGAAGTCAGCCCCAAAGCCAAAGCACACAGACAAAGCGGGAGAGCTTTGGAAAAGTCAAACAAGTGTTACGTCGTTCAGGCAATCATACCCATGCTTTTTCTCTGTACCTGCTAGACACTTCATTTCTGAACAACAAGAATCCCAAGAAAGTAGGAAAGAAAGGCAGAAGTAAAAGGGTTACCAGCTAGCTGAGAACAGATTCACAAACACATCAACCACCTTTAAGCAAATCCTTTATCCCCTCCACCCTTCCAGAGGAACCAAAAACACTCAAAATTCTACTTTAAGCCGTGCTGGTGTTGTCTTCTATGCTACTGTTAGGCACAACTTGTACAGTCTACTTCAGGGGTCGGCAACCTTTACCACCTAAAGAGCCATTTGGACTCCTTTTCCATGGCCCCAAAGATCTGAGCCGGAGAGGCGGCTCCACACCTCTGGTTCAGCCCCTCCACTTACCTTTCCTTCCAGCGCTGCTCTGGAGGGCTGGAGGGACACGCCCACGCAACCCTCCGACCTCCAGGCCATGTGGAGCCGCACTATAAGGCTGAAAGAGCCGCATGCGGCTCCAGAGCCACAGGTTGCAGACCCCTGGTCTACTTCCAACACGGTTAAACCCCAATGCCCGAGCTTCCTGTTTTCTGACGGCCACCCAGCTCACAGGAGAGCACCACTCGCCTTAACTGTCACCCGTCCATCTTACAAGTTGAGAAGCAAACAACTCTACTGGTGCAATTAAAAGAAAATCCAGACACTCCAAACATTCCATCTGTGGGGGAAGGTTCTACAAGCAAAGGCAAACACCTTCCTTCTAACTAGGAAATAAGAAGGTGCACCATCACTGAACGATTCAAGGAGCAAAGAACTACACAGCGGCATCTCAAGAGTTACCTTCTGCAATCCAGAAATGCAAGGGGAGGAGGTGAAAGAAAAAGAAATGTTCTGCTGATGAGAAACTCTAAACACAGTTTGAACAATGCAGCCCTGAGCCCTGGTGGGCCAACCGTACCTTTTTGCTGGCCCCAACACTTGCTTTGGCTGTGCCCCGGACCTTCTTCATCCTGTTCTTACGCTCTTTCCGTTGCTTTCTAGAAGTCTTTTTCTTTTCATACAGGCCATGCTAAGGAAAGAAGCAGGAGAAAATAAGTGCCCTGGATAGCTCTGTTCAGAGATGCTTCAAATGTCGACCCATGTCTGTGACCTAAGCTTGCATAACTGCCATATGTTTATCACAAAAGCCTAGGCACAAAGCTTCATCAATTAGCAAATAACATCCTAGTCTACTTCTCCTTTTTAACTGTCAAGCAATGCAGCAGGCAACTTGTCACAGGACAGACAAGAGCCAATACTGTGAAGCTCAAAGTGTTTATTTAGGATATTTCTATGCCACCTCTTCATAGTCCTGTTCATCACAGTATAAAAACAAAGCATCACACACTCTGTATAAGATTGGGGTTGTTCCAGTTGCGAAGGATCATCTGGGGTTGTGGAGTCATCCAGCTTTGGACTGCATTGCTCTTGGCTGTTAATGAGCAGGTGCAGTCTGGGTAGGCTATCAGATGGACCTAGTGCTTTCGGCTTGGTTCAGCTGGTGGGCCAACTCCAGCCTTCTAGCAAGCATCATGACCAGACTATCAATTTACAGCCATGTTAAGACTGATCAACCACTGCTCATGAAAACTCTCCAGAAGCATCAAAAGGCCTAAAACACTTTGGCAGGATAGCTTGTGGGATTTAGTTATGGCGATCACACTTCGCCTAAGGCTGCCAGAATGCTGCCAGGCTTGATTCAAAGTGCTGGTTGCCGATATAAAAGCCAGACATGGCCTGGGACCACAGCACAGGAAGACCCGCCTCTTCCCTTGTGTGCCTAGCCCCCAGTCAGGATCACACGCTCTCTTATATTTGGGTGAGCACTAATGACTGGGCTCTTTCTGGTAAGCAGCTGCAACCTAGCAAACTCTTCACAGACAAACAGTTTAATCCCTTAAGATGCCATTTTCTTAAGTCACTGGTTAAGGGTCCCTCTTGGCCTTCAAAAGCATTAACCAGTGATTATTAACTAGCTCTATTTGTTTTAAACAGACTATGCAGGACAGAAATACTTTAAATAAAATCTCTTTACTGTGCATCTCTTTCAACACAACCATCCAGCCTCTCCACGCCAGGCAACCAATCCCGGTGCCTACCCTTGCCAGCCGATGCTTTGGTTCATTCTTCTTGGCGTAGTCTAAGGAATCATAGATCATGCCAAAACCAGTTGTCTTCCCACCCCCAAAATGAGTCCTGAAGCCAAAGACAAAAATGACATCGGGGGTCGTCTTGTACATTTTCGCCAGCTTCTCACGGATTTCAGTTTTGGGGACGGTGGCTTTACCGGGATGGAGGACATCAATCACCTGCAGCGAGACACAGAACGAACAAGTTCCTTTATTTAAAAAGGGATTGTATTTATTGTGAACACACACTTATAGAAAGAGATACAAGCATGACCACAGCTTACACTGAGCTATGAGCCAGCTTAAGCTAAATAAAGTAGCTGAGTCTATGTATGGCAGGACACAAGCATTACTCAGGTGCCTTCTTTTAACATCTGGGGCATTATTTAACAAACAAGGCAAGCTGTTCCTACATGGAAGAGGAAAAGAAAGATAAAGATTCATTGCAGCACTCCACTGTGCATAGGTTAAGAGCTCATGTATCTAATCTGGAGGAACCAGGTTTGATTCCCAGCTCTGCCACCTGAGCTGTGGAGGCTTATCTGGGGAATTCAGATTAGCCTGTGCACTCCCACACACGCCAGCTGGGTGACCTTGGGCTTGTCACAGCTTCTCAGAGCTTTCTCAGCCCCACCTACCTCACAGGGTGTCTGTTGTGAGGGGGGAGGGGCAAGGAGATTGTAAGCCCCTTTGAGTCTCCTACAGGAGAGAAAGGGGGATATAAATCCAAACTCTTCTTTTTCTTCTTGTGGAATAGTGGGAAGACAACAAACAAAACCGCAATACTTTCTCATTATGTATACAGCACCATCAACACAGTAAGTAGTGAAATCAAGGGCCATCCCAGAAGAACATACAAACTAAGATATAACTCAACACCATAAAGCAATAAAGGAGTAACAGGTGAGGAATAAACAAGGAAAACACGTGGATTCCAGCTAGCTCAGTAGTCTTCTCAGAAAGGTGTGCTTTTTCGAGTATTCACATAAATATTCCACATCACACAGGTATTCTGGAAGGTCATTTCAGGTAAAGGCAGGAGGAAGGGCAATTGAGGAAACTGGAAGATTCTGAACAGATGCTGAAGATATGACCAAGCAAGGAAGGCTTCAAATGTGAGGGCTATCAAGGTACAGGGGCCTGAGAAAAAAACTACAGAGATGCAAGGAGGTAACACACAATTTGGACAGAGAAAGGGGAACAACTTTGGGGATGACACAGGACAGAGACGAAAGGATCAAGCTGAGGTAACTGAGGACCAGAGAAGAGCCAGCAACAGCAGTGCTAAAAACAAACAAACAAAAGACAGATACTATCTGTCCAATGCCATGGTTAATTTCTTGTGCCAGTGATCTATTCTAGTGTTTCAGAGGCAAATTCAAATTAAGCTTCAGTATTGATTCAAACTTAAAAGATCTGCTTTGCTTTTGGGGACACTTGGGGTTAACCACAAAAACTCCCACTAGGTAAACAGAACAGGACTGAAGTCTATTAGACATGAACACACTTCACCTTTTAAGATCCTCTACGTCAGGTGCACTTATTTCTCTTGCTTCTCTCTACACAGCAAACTGCCCCCTCCCCCGCCCCCACTATACAGGAACATAGCAAAGGACCATCAAGCAACCACACCGCCTCCCACTGGTGCTCAGCTCAAAAACTACGCCTGCCCAAATTACTACACAAGACCCAGAATATATTTGAAACTAAAATTGAAAAGCCTACAGCTCTTACTTGCAAACAATGGTACCACACTATGCTTCAGCACAGTGTCCCTCACTGCCTAAAAGACAGCTCCCTCCAACACACAACTACACAAACACAAGAGGACCACAGAGAAAGCCAGCAACTTCACGAAGACCAATAGGAACTCCAAAACAGAGGAAACCTTCGGCAACCATTTGTGAACCAAACTGGTTGGTGGCAACCCTACAGATTGTTGACTCACCCTGTGAAAACCTTTTGAAAATGAACACCTTCCTAGGTGACTCTTACTACAACAGTCCCTCAATATGGATTCTACCAGCTTTGTAAAAGACCGGGTGCACGTTCTCACCACTCTCTGGCAACTTCTTTGTTCGTTGGGTTAAAGCATCGGACTAGACTCTAGGAGTACCAGGTCCCAATCCCTGCTCATGTGGTGAACACGTGCTCTCAACCGCCCCTTCCTCATCAGGGTCAAGTGGAGGAAAGAAGAATTATGTGAGGCGCTTTGGAGAAATCAGGGAGAAAAGAGGGACAAAGTAAAGGACACCAGCAAAGGGTGTTGTGGTTTTTCCAGGCGGTATGGCCATGTTGCAGTAACATTTTCTCCTGATGTTTCGTCTGTATCTGTGGCTGGCATCTTCAGAGGATCTGAAGCCACAGTTGCAGAAGAAACGTCAGGAGAAAATGCTACTGGAACACGGCCAGACAGCCCGGAAAACCCACAACACTCTAGTGATTCCGGCCATGAAAGCCTTCGGCAATACATTAAACCAGCAAAGCTCGCACTGAAAAAGCCCTATGCAATAAAGGCAGCCCTATACAATAAAGGCCGCAATGGGTCCCCCTCGTTCCTCTTGGGTTCGAGCCTTGCGCTGCCCTGGCCCAGGGGGAGGGCGCTCCGTGCACCCCAGAAGCGGCGGCGGCTGTGTGGGACAAAGTAGGGGGCGAGGGAGAGGCCCCAGGCCGGGCTCAGTCGCTCGGCTCACCATTTGCTTCCGCTGCAGCAGCCGGTTGGTCATGAACTTCCTCGTCCGGATGGTCACCGTGTCGTTCTGCGGAGAAAGAGCAAAAAGGGCCGTTCAGGCACCCGTAGCCGCCCCCTCCCCTCTCCTCAGGCCCGGCCGGAGAGAGGCGCGATGGCGGCCGGGCGAGGGAGGAGAGGGTCGGGGGCGCCTCCCGCGAGCCGCTCCCGCAAAATGAGCAGCCCGGCGGCGGCAGCGGCGCGGGCCAGGGAAAGCGCGGGGGTCGCGGGGGTCGCCGGAGGGGGGATGGCTGCGGGCTGGGAGGGATGGCAAGGGCTTGGGCCTCGACCGACACGCACCATCTTGGCCAGGGAAGGAGGAAAGGAAGCGCCGCTCCGCAGCAGCCAATCAAATAGCGACGCTCGGAAGGTGGGTCCTCGCCAGCGACGCGCAGGCGACCGCGGCAGATGCCTGAACAGAACTCGTAAAACTCCGGCCGGACAGACGCAAGACGAGAGGGGAGGCTACAGAGACGGGAGAAAAAGACCAGTCCAGAGCGGCCGGAAACGAGGGTGTCCGGCCAATGGCCTGCGTAAAAAGGGGAAAGGACCCCTGGACCAATTCTTTCCTCACGTGACTAGATTGTTTTAGGAGTCCCATGGAAGTTGGTGGGGGTAAAGTTGCCAATCTGCAGGTGGAGCCTGGAGACCTGGAATTACAAAGATCAGTTCCCCTGGAGAACAGGGCTGCTTTGGAGGATGGCCTCTCTGTGGCATGATACTCGGCTGTGGCCTCTGCCTTCTACAAGCTGCATCCCCACATTTCCAGGAGTTTACCAGCCTGGGTCAGGCACTTGCCAACTCTTGGTTGGAACATTCTTGGAGATTTTGGGAGTGGATCCTGGAGAGAGGGGGTTAAGAGAGGCAGCTCTGCAGGAAACAATGCCATGATAGAAGTCGCCCTCTAAAGCAGCTTGCCATTCCCCTGTAGCCTAGAAATCAGTTGTAGTTCCAGGAGCTCTGTTTTCATTGGCTTGTAGGAACACCCTGTCATCTGCTGTCTTAGAGGGCAGATTCAAGAAAATACCCTATGAACAGAGGCTTTGTGGTTGCTCCCTGGAAGAAGTGGATTCCCTTGAACACAAGTTGCTTAAGTGGCCCCTACATGATAAGCTTAGAGAAGAAATCTGGAGGCCTAACTTGACTGGATGGGCTGGAAAAGGCAATAAATGGAAATGGAACTATTTGCTGTTGGGTAAGGACCAAAGAACTTCCAGTAATGTAGCTTGCTTTTGTGTTTAGTAAATTCAGGAAAGCAAGTGGACAGGACACCAGTTTTTTAGAGGAGTGTTAAAATAAGTTCTATTTTATACTGTAACTTTTTACCTCTGATGTCTGTAAAAACTTGGAATTTGGCCTTTTAGGAATTATTGCATTACTGGTTGTTAATCGTAAATAAACATTCATTCATTCATTCGTGCTGAGCAGCAGGCCTTCTTTGCCACAGCTGTTCTGCATCACTAGATGTCCCCCGTCTCCTGCGAGTCCTGTCTTTGAGGTTTCTGGCTGCTTGGACGATCCTATTCCAAGGCTTCTGGAAGGTTCCGTCTGGCCGAGTGTCTGGATTGTCTCCCTGGGTCCCAGAGGGACTGGACGTGACGTCCAATAGACATCAACAGACGTCGCGACGCTGGCAATTGTGCTGCATTGGAAACCGACCCTTCTGCAGCTCTTTTGGCCACCCAACATGAATAAAGTTTTTGAACGCCCTCAGAGTCCCCCACAAGACCCCCTTTCCCCCGCCTTTCTACGCCCAAGGAGCGCTCTTGGTCGACCGTCTGAAGTTCGTTTATCACAGAGGCGCTCCCTCGCCGTCGACTCCAGACTGCGCTTCCCCTCCTGCCCTGCGGGAGGCGCTGCGGGGAGCGGGAGGGGCGGGTTGCCCGGAAGTCGCCCGCTCTCGCCTCGGAGACGTCACCACGGGGGGCGTGGTTTTCGGCGGCTGGCCGGGGCCGCATGAGGGACCGGCCGCTGCAGCTGTCGCCGCCGCTGTTTCTGGGACGGGGACGGGGCTGCGCTTTTGGCGCCGGCGCCATCATGGTGAAGGAGCAGTTTCGCGAGACTGACGTGGCCAAGAAGATGTGAGGAGCGCGGACCGGCCGGGCCTCGCGGGGGGGGGGGGGCGTGGCTTGGGTGTGATTGGCAGGAGGCTGAGGGAGGAGAAAGAGCGCCTCTGAAAGCGGGGGGGACACGTGGGGGGGGGCAGATGCGACTCTGGCATTATTGTGTCTATTAACTAACTTTATGTAGTTCCCACTTTTGCGCCCAATGGTGACCCAAAGCGGCTCCATGCCCCTGCTTCATTCTCACTACAACCCTGTGAGGTAGGTTTGGCTGAGAGAGGATGACTGGCCCATGGCCACCCAGTGGCAGAGAGGAGATTTGAACCCGGGCCCCCCAGATCCTAGTCCAGTGCTCAGACCACCAAATCCTTTTTATGTTTATCCTATCATTGGTCTTGATCAGTGACGCTTACCTGGTTTTCCAGCATTTGCTGTTTGCTGTTATTCTGCGCTTGTGTTTAAATATCCTTCTGCAAGGCCACCTCGAACCTGTTGTGTATAAAGAAGCTGAATGCAACGTTTTAATAAATAGTTTATTAAGAGAGAAAACCGATGCTCATATTTTATGCCTTGGATGAAGGTTGTGCCGTGTTGAGCTGTCTGGCTTGAATCTGGAGGGCTTGGGTGCGAATCCCCGCTTGTGCCATGGAAGCTTGCTGGGTCACTTTGGGCCAGTTGCACACTCTCTGCCTAACCTACATCGCAGGGTTGTTATGCAGATAAAACAGGAGAGGAGATGGATGTAAGATACTTTGAACCCCCATTGTGGGAGAAAAGTGGGGTATAAATGGGTAATAAAATTTGCTGGTGGTTCCTGGCCCCTCAATGATGCGGCTGGCCTCCACACGGGCCAGGACCTTCACAGACCTGGCCCCGGCCTGGTGGAACACTCTTCCTCCAGCTGTCTGGGCCCTGCGGGACCTTGGTGAGTTCCGCAGGGCCTGTAAGACTGAGCTGTTCCACCGGGCCTTTGGAGTGTCCAGTCGCTGAAATGTGCGCCCCCCTCTCTCCTTCTCTATATCTGATTACCACCATATGCTACCCTCCTGGAGGGGAGTCCGGCCGTTCCCTTTCCTTAGGGAGGCCTTTAATTAAATTGGGTTTTTGGGGCGCCTGATATCTTGTATTGACCGCTGCTTTTAATAGATTTTAATAGATTTTATTGGTTTAATAATTTTATTGACTGTAATGAATATTGTTGTGCACCGCCCAGAGCCCCTCGGGGATGGGGCGGTCTACAAATTAATTAATTAATTAATTAATTAATTAAATATCTTGCTGTCACTGGAACAGTTCTGTGGGTTGGTGACAGCCATCTCTCTGCTGGAGTGCGTTTTGGAGTATGAATGAGGTTTGAACTGTGAATTCTGAGCTTATCCAAGAAGGGACCCTGGATTTGCTTAACCCTCCCCTCCTCCTCCCCTCCCCCCCTCCTCCCCTCCTCCTCCCCCCTCTCCTCGGTCTGCTTTCAGAAGGTTGCCTGACTGTTCCATTCTTCACTCTCTGACTGGGAGGATAGGGCCTGGCTGCGGTTGCATTGAACCCAGCTGTTCTCATGGGCCTGTAATGAGCAAATGAAAGGGGAGGGCGGCATAGGTGTTGCCACCTGATGCTTCAGAGCAGTCCAAGGGCATCCCTGTCACATGACCACCTGTGGGAATGTTTCCTGTTCTAGAAGCCACATCTGCTTTGGGATGAAATCAGCTGAAGAGATGAGGCAGCAGGCTCACATCCAGGTGGTCAGTAAGAACCTTTACAGTCAAGACAACAACCACTCTCCTCTACTCCATGGCGTACTGGACCACCGTATGGTAAGACTGCGGAGTTTGGATTCCGGGTTGGGTCTGGAAGTGGAACAAAAATACAAGGAGGAAGCGCATAAATAAGAACTTGGGAAGAGCTCTGTTAGATCAGACCAGCAGTCCATTTAGTGCAGCATCCTGTTTCACGTAACAGTTAACCACTGGAGGGCCAGTAAACAGAGCACTGGGGACCTGATGTTGCCTCCTGGCACTGGTATTTTTGGACTGTCAGTGGATTCACTTTGCCCTTTGTCCTATTCAGAAGCTTATAGAAAATTAAAAGGTCAACTATTGGATAGAGAGTTCTCTACCCTAATCACCGCAGCCAAGAAAACGTGCTCCTCCCTGTATTTTTCTCTCCCATTTGAACGGGGCCACTTGGCACACTACCTGTATTGCTTAATAAACCCTGTTCAAAGGAGAGCCATAATGCTCACCAGGTTTAATGTTATGCCTTCTGCCTTGTTACATGGCAAGAAAAGGCTAAAAGATTGTGCCCATGTAACAACAGCTCAGTTGAATCTCTGACCCACCAATTACTACACTGTCTCAGATTCAAGATCCAAGTATGTGAATCTTACTCCTTTACATTTACCCAATCTCCCTGATTTAATTAGATTACACTACTTGTTGGACAATCTTGATCCTTCTCTCTGTATGATAGTGGCAGACTTTCTCCTGGAAATTACTAAACGCCAGTAGATTTCCTTCGACCTAACATTTATTTCCTGTATTGTATATGCTTTTAAATCCGTTTTTTATTATTGTTGTACTGTTGTCTATGCCAATAAAGGTTTGCTGCTGCTGCTGCTGCACTGGTATTTTTGCTGCCACTGAATGTGGAGATTCCATTGAGTCTCCAATGCACCTCTTCTCCCTGAATCTGACTTCCCTTTAAAGCCATTTCTGCTTGTAGCCGTTACCTAACCTGGGGTGGCCAACCTATGGTGTTCCATTTGTTCATGGACTACAATTCTCACCAGCCCCTGCCAGCATGGCCAATTGGTTCCATATATGGCTCCCATGTGTCTTCAGATTTTTCCAAATTATCTCACAATTTCCGAGTCAATTTGTCAAAATTCATAACTTCTCGAAGTTTTAGCCTTCCCTTATAGAAAAGTTGCTGACTGAACATTAAGAATATTTTTCTGCAGTGCGAGTAGATCAGCAGTGGAATCAGCTGCCTAAGAAGGTGGCGAGCTCCCCGCTCTCAGACAGTCTTCAAGCAGCCGCTGGACGAACCCTTGTTTGGGATTCTCTCGGCTGTATCCTTCATTGAGCGGGGCTTGGACTGGATGGCCCGTATGGCCCTCCCAACTCTGTGATTCTATGTAAAGTGCTGCCACCCCTGGATAATTTTGGTTGACCTCTTTTATACTTTTCTCAGATCTGCAATGTACGTTTTGAGATCTAGCATCCAGAACCATCAATGGTGTTTCAAATGAAGCCGCACCATAGCTCTATACAAGGGCATTACATTCAGAGGTGGGATCCAGCAGGTTCTCACAGGTTCCCAAGAGTTGGTTACTAATTATTTGTGTGTGCCGAGAGGGGGTTACTAATGGGTGATTTTGCCACGTGATTTTTGCCTTAGTTATGCCCCTCCTCTCAGCAGTAGCGCGCAGACCTTGAAGCAGTCTAGCAGGAGGTGCACTGGCGTGCGTGGCAGCCTGTGCCTGCGTGCATTCGTTTCCCGCCCAAGGACCGGTGCAGCGGCTGCGTCCTTGCCACAGCCCCGCCCAGGAATGCCCCGCCCCTGGAATGCCTGGCCACGCCCCCGTTGTGCCCCGCCCAGCCCCATTGGCGCTACGCCACAGTTTGAATCCCACCACCATGGGAACCTGTTACTAAAAATGTTGGATCCCACCACTGATTACAATATTTTGCGGCTTTATTCTCAGTCACTTCCCTCATTATCCCTATCGGAGAGTTTACATTTTTCACCACTATCACATACTGAGTCATCATTTTATTTGAACTATCAGCTATAACCGCCAGATTTTGTTTTCAGTCTTGGGCTCAACCAAATAAATCTTTCCATAACAAATCAGTTCCACAAATTGACTGGGCAGCTAGCTCATGGACAGATTTGGTGTAGAGAATGCCTGTAAGGCAGTGGCACAAGAAGCGTCTGTCTACAGAGATTACCAGGTTCAAACTTCAACATCTTCATTTTAAAATTGCCATGACCAGCAAAACCTACTGGAGACCAGCAAACTAGTTGGACCAACAGTTGTGTTTTTTTCTTCTGGGCCATCAAACTGGCTCAGACAACTTAATGCCAAAGAGCTTGTTTGGGCTAATAATGTAATCTTGCTACAGATCTCATAGGAGGTTTGTTGCTATGTTTTAAAAGCACCTATGTATTCATGAACTTCCAGGAGAGCCAGTATTTTAAAGGGACCGTGCAGATTGAGCACATGCGTTGTTCGTGCATGATACTTCTCCGTTGTCTTACTGATGTATAGGTGCCAAATGTTCACCTTTTGGGCCACTGCTAATGCAACTCCATCCTCCAGGGCACAAGTGAAAAAGATCGTCCGTGCGAAACCTGCGGAAAGAACCTGGCGGAGTGTTTGGGGCATTATGGCTACATTGATCTGCAGTTACCTTGTTTCCACGTGGGGTACTTCAAAGCTGTGATAAGTATTTTACAGGTAAAACCGTGGTTTAATCTCAAGGTTCTCCCCCTAGGGAGGGGTGGAGGTCTGTCATGTTTTTGGGATTATTGATTAAAACTTTAAGTCTTCATGGTTCTAGGCCAAGGGTCTGCAACCTGCGGCTCTCCAGATGTTCATGGACTACAATTCCCATCAGCCAATGGGCCATGCTGGCAGGGGCTGATGAGATTTGTAGTCCATGAATATCTGGAGAGCCGCAGGTTGCAAACCCCTGCAATCTAGGCACTTTACAATAATAGTTAAACATTTGAAATTGAGCTGAAATAGCAACCCCCCAAATCTTTCCCCTGCCCCCCGCCTTAAAATACACCTGCCATTCAAACTCCTCAAAGGCCTCGCAGACAGACAGGCTTTCCAATGCCTTCTGAAGTAGTCCTCACCCCTTCAAGAAGCCCATTCCATGGAGTGGAAGCCGCAGAGCACCAGACGGCCAGCCCTAAATGGTGGGGTAGCCAACAGGTGGCTGCTTGACTACTGTGGTTTTTGAGCAGAGCAGAGTTGTATTGAAGTCTTGAACTGAGTTATGAACTGAGTTCAATTGTGATGAGACTTACTCCAGTCTAAAACTATTCATTGCAGTAGGTTTACATTGGAGTAGCTGTGCTTAGGATTGCACTGTTAGTTAAGGAGGCACCCTCTGAAACAAACTTCCTCAGTCTCTCTTGGGGTTTTTTGGCAGTGCGTTGTCATTGACATGTACTTATTTTCTTAGGGTTCATGCATTTAATTGATTGGGAGGTGGTTGGGAGACAGGAATTTTTTTGAAGCTGTTTTTCCTTGAGTTGCATAGTGTCTTTCCATGACGAAAAATTTATGACGTATTTCAAGGTCTATACGGTCGAAGGCTTTCATGGCCGGAATCAGCCGGCTGTTGTGGGGTTGGTAAACCCACAACAGCCAGTATTTCAAGGTCTATTAGTTACAGTACATCAACCATTATTAGGCATACAGAGAGACAATAGAATAAAGAGTTTTAAAAAACAAGACAAAAAACAGATCATTTTCCCTTCTGTTTTTCTTGAGTTCCTGCAGGAGAAATTTTGCAGTCAGGTCTATTAGTTGACAACTTTTAATTTGTTTGTTTATTTGCTATAATGGTAGGGAGAAAAAACTCTTTATTAAAATGTTTGTTTTGTTCCCCCATTCGAGATGATTTGCAAGACTTGTTGCCGTATCATGCTGGCTGCCGAAGAACGGAAACAGTTTTTAGATTATCTGAAGAGGCCCGGCTTGACTTACCTCCAGAAGCGGGGCCTGAAGAAAAAGATCTCGGAGAAGTGCCGGAAAAAGAATACCTGCCCTGGCTGTGGGTCCTTCAATGGTGAGCCTGGTTCTGTTCCGTGAGACCCCGCCTTCTTCAAAGCCAGAACCGTTTAGGCCAGGGGTCTGCAAACTGTGGCTCTCCAGATGCTCATGCACTACAATTCCCATCAGCCCCTGCCAGCATGGCAGCTGGTTTAGACCAGCGAGCTGCAGCCCCTGTGTTGTCTGTGCTGCATCATGTCTGCTGTGGCTAATGCACCACCGGCTCAATTTGGATACCTCCTCATTCTTGCAAATTGCCGGTGGGGACTTTCTTTCTTTCTTTCTTTCTTTCTTTCTTTCTTTCTTTCTTTCTTTCTTTCTTTCTTTCTTTCTTTCTTTCTTTCTTTCTTTCTTTCTTTCTTTCTTTCTTTCTTTCTTTCTTTCTTTCTTTCTTTCTTTCTTTCTTTCTTTCTTTCTTTCTTTCTCTCCTTCCTTCCTTCCTTCCTTCCTTCCTTCCTTCCTTCCTTCCTTCCTTCCTTCCTTCCTTCCTTCCTTCCTTCCTTCCTTCCTTCCTTCCTTCCTTCCTTCCTTCCTTCCTTCCTTCCTTCCTTCCTTCCTTCCTTCTTCCTTCTTTCTTTCTTTCTTTCTTTCTTTCTTTCTTTCTTTCTTTCTTCCTTCCTTTCTTCCTTTCTTTCCTTCTTTCCTTCTTTCCTTCTTTCCTTCTTTCCTTCTTTCCTTCTTTCCTTCCTCCCTTCCCTTCCTCTGGGCATAGTTGTGAATTTCCAGTGTTACACAGGGGGTTGAGCTAGATGACTCTTCCAGCTGTATGTTTCTGTTGTTACCTGAAGTGGTGGGAAGTCTCTCCCTTTTAGGGTGGGGAAATTAACTGGAGCCGCCTCTTTGTGTTGCACAAGGCAGGGCAACATGGGGTCTTGAATGCCTATTTATACAAGAGTCAGCTTTTATACAGAAACATGCAGGAGAGTGGATCAAAGTTTAACAATGTTTATTAAGGGATAAAAATGTGGGCACTCAGCAGAACACATACCCAGCCTTAGGATATAGACAGTTGTGAGGGGATAGATCTGAAATAGATAAGGAATATAGATGTGGAGGAGCAATAGAAGTTGCAGTTACCTGATCCTGGAGTGGAATGGTCTGATGAACAGAATTGAGTGATCTGTGCTTAGCTCTGGAAAAAACAGAAGAAGAGGAGTTTGGATGTATAACCCCCCCCCCCTTTCTGTCCTGCAAGGAATCTCAAAGGGGCTTACAATCTGGAGTGAGCCAAAATTTAGTCGGCTTTTCATCACTGCCATTTCATGTGTTATGTTGCAATCTGTCTTTTTTGTGACTGATGAGTGAAGCAAGATCTCGGAATCTCCTGGGTTTTATCTGCAAACTTCTCTTTTTCTGTAGGTACAGTAAAGAAGTGTGGCTTGCTAAAGATAATCCATGAGAAATACAAGACCACAAAGAAGATAGTGGATCCCATTGTGTCTACCTTCATACAGTCTTTCGACACGGCCATAGAACATAATAAAGAAATTGAATCCTTGCTGTCAAAAGCCCAGGTGAAGGAGTAACCCAAACAATCTTGTATCAATTCAGTTTTTTTTCTCTCTGTTTAGACATAGGGGTCAAACTCGCGGCCCTCCAGATGTTATGGACTACAGTTCCCATCTGATGGGAACTGTAGTCCATACCATCTGGAGGGCCGTGAGTTTGACACCTGTTGTTTCGAAACAAGGATTTCTGTTTGTTAGATTGGTTCTGTCCGAGCGGGTTCTACGCCCAGAAGCAGTTGAGTTTTCTAGAAGGCCACTGTGCTTTGCCATGCAGAGCTGTCAGACCAATAAAAGACTGCCTGCTCCTTGCCCAGAAGATACGAAAGGCGGTTCCTAAGCCATCAGGGGTTTAGACCTGCTATATCCCAGCAGCTGCATATGTGACTTCAATGGAAAAGCCCCAGCATTCCTACTGAAGAGATCTTTGGTTGTGGGACTGGGGAAGATCATGGAAGAGCTCAACTTGAAGGTGATTGGCACTGAGTCTTTGAATCACTGAGCGGAGTCGCTTGCAGGAGATGTTGGAGGTGGTGATGTCAGTAAAAATGCTGGGTGTGGTTCTTTTCACTGGGAAGGGGGAAAGACCTTGAAAAATATATTCAGAAGTCCTGATTTTACTGTATGATTGCTGTTGTCGGCAGCTGGAAGAGTTCTGAACCCTTAAATTGGACTGGGTTGAGTAGAGCAAATTGGGGACACTGTTTAAGAATGTGGGCAAAAATCCAGTTGCAAAGTACATTGAAAGTACATTATCCAGGGTGTGTGAAAGTGCCCAGAGGAACATTTTTTTATGTTTTGAAGAAGGCAGAAGTTGCATGCAGTATACAAAATGTTCAGTGTATTGTCAAGTCTTTCACAGCTGGAATCACTGGGGTGCTGTGTGGTTTCTGGACTGTATGGCCGTGTTCTAGCAGCATTCTCTCCTGACTTTTCACCTGATCCTCTGAAGATGCTAGCCACAGATGCAGGCGGAACGTCAGGAGAGAATGGGGTGCTGTGTGGTTTCCAGGCTGTATGGCCGTGTTCTAGCAGCATTTTCTCCTGACATTTCGCCTGCATCTGTGGCTGGCATCTTCAGATGCAGGTGAAAAGTCAGGAGGAAATGCTACTAAAACACGGCCATACAGCCCGGAAACCACACAGCACCCCTTACAAAATGTTGTTTTTGTGCATTTCGATGAATTCATTCTGTGGCGCCCGGGTGTATTAAGCCTCCTGACACTGTGATTTTAAACATTAATCTCCAAAAAAATCTGTGCAGTGCTGGGATAACATGTTGCTGCAGAGAGACTAGAACAGGGGTGGCCAACCTATGGTGCTCCAGATGTTCATGAACTACAATTCCCATCAGCCCCTGCCAACATGGCTATGCTGGCAGGGGCTGATGGGAATTGCAGTTCATGAACATCTAAGGCTCCTTAGGTTGGCCACTCCTGGACTTGAAGGAGGAGGGAGCATCCTGGATTGAGGTCCATCTCCTGTGATAAAGTAATAATTGTAACCTTTTTATTTTGTAGGAGAATTTGAATCCCTTGGCGGTGCTGAATCTCTTCAAGAGGATACCTGCTGAAGACATCCCACTGCTTTTGATGAATCCAGAATCAGGCAAGCCTTCTGACTTGATCCTGACCCGGCTGTTGGTTCCCCCGCTGTGCATTAGGCCCTCTGTGGTGAGCGACTTAAAATCGGGCACCAACGAGGACGACTTAACAATGAAGCTGACGGAAATCATTTTCCTCAATGATGTGATCAAAAAGGTCAGCAACTCTGTTGGGAAACAATTTTGTAAAAAAAATGTAAAAAATTGAAATGTATCCTCTGTATGGGATTCATGACAAGAATTTGTAAAGAAATGGCAACAGGCATTACAATATGAAGTGGACATCAGAGATCAGACCTGCTTTATATCTGCTGGTCTGTATTTCTCTGTAGTCCTAGGTTGAAGGGGGAAACAGTCTTGATGCAAGTGGAACTTAGAACTATTTCTATTAAGTTATGTTGAAATATTATGAATTAGGTTATTAAATTATGTAGAAATATAGGTTAGCGTCTTTATGTTGTTACTAGATTGTTAGTGGTAGTGCAAAGCACGGGGTTTTGCCACTTAGAGCCTTGTAAAAGAGTTTTGACAGGTTCCCGTCTGATTTTCAGCATTTTGCTTCTGATGAACAGTCTTTTCTCAGAATGTGCATTTTCACTGGTTGATTCATCCTTTGACTTGCTAATTGTTTTGGCCAGCATAGGATTTCAGGAGCCAAAACCCAGATGATAATGGAGGATTGGGATTTCCTGCAGCTCCAGTGTGCTCTCTATATTAATAGCGAACTCTCCGGCATTCCTCTCAACATGGCACCCAAGAAGTGGACGAGAGGCTTCGTCCAAAGGCTGAAAGGAAAGCAGGGTGAGTGTTTCAGCACAATCTCTGCCTTCTTTGGTGTTCACACATGACAAGCTGTTTATTTTATGTATTATATTACTGAGGAGAACTGTAATCTGCTGCTTTTAGGGAGGCTGATTGAAATATCGGCCGGTTTTCAGTTGGCTGTCTTCAATGAACTCTTTTTCCTTTTTAAGGTCGGTTCAGAGGAAACTTATCCGGAAAGCGTGTGGATTTCTCAGGCAGAACAGTGATTTCACCCGACCCCAACTTGCGAATAGATGAAGTGGCTGTACCTATTCACGTTGCCAAAATACTAACATTTCCTGAGAAGGTTATATCATTGTTTTAAGCATGTATTAGCTGTCCTTTCTTGAGGGGCTGAGAAGGATGTGAAAACACATAAAGCGCAACATTTAAAACCACAGTTTAGGACCACTTTAATCAAATGCTGCAATAAACAGAGCCATCCTCAACTGCCTCCTGAAGATTGAGAGTGAGGGACTCTGGGGTGGTTGTCCCATAATGGCGGGGCTGCCATTATGGGACAAATGGTCCTCTCTTGTGTACCCGCTAAATGAGTGTCTTTGATTGGTTGGACAGTCAGGAGGAGGGCCTCTCCTTGTGGTCTCAGATCCTAGGTAGTAGCATATGGGAAAAAGCAGTCCTTCAGAGACCCCACTCCCAAGCCATGCAGGGCTGTAAAGGTCCAATTGATGAGGTTGGAGGTCATACTGGAGAAAACAACCAGTCCTCTCCCTTGTGGCTCAGTTGCAGCAGCTTACTGAGCCTGTTCAGGTGATGTGCTGTCTCCCGGAACCTCTTTTAATGTGGTAACGTCCGACATAGTCTTTTTGTGAAGAGAGCAGGAGCAGGAGTTTGGATTTATATCCCCCCCCCTTCCTCTCCTGCAGGAGACTCAAAGGGGCTGACAATCTCCTTGCCCTTCCCCCCTCACAACAAACACCCTGTGAGGTGGGTGGGGCTGAGAGAGCTCCGAGAAGCTGTGACTAGCCCAAGGTCACCCAGCTGGCGTGTGTGGGAGTGTACAGGCTAATCTGAATTCCCCAGATAAGCCTCCACAGCTCAAGCGGCAGAGCTGGGAATCAAACCCGGTTCCTCCAGATTAGATACACGAGCTCTTAACCTCCTACGCCACTGCTGCTCCTTATCTGACTCATTATATGAGGGAAATCCCAAAGCCAACTTAACGTTCTGGCTCCTGGTTTAAGCTGTATGTCCTTGGAGGAGATGCTCTCGTGGTTTGCTGTCCCTAGGGATGGTAACATCATTTGAAAATGCCCACGCTTGTGGAATTCCGTATTGCATAATGGGCAGCTTGAAGCAAAGCGTTTGCATGTTTTGTTGTGCTCCTTCTAAAACGTTTTCCACTTTGTTGCATTTTTCAATGGAATTCTCTTATTGCAACAACAACCTTTATTTGACATTTAAAATAGGTTCTAGAGCGTTGCCAGACATTTTTGAAATACAAATCAGGAGTTCATTCAAAACGCAGACAGGAAGACTGTATATAGCAGTATACATTACTTAGAAAGTTCTGTCACTTGTAAAATAAATTTTGCTACTTTTTCCAAGAGCATGACATCTGTGTTGTTTAACAGAAGCTCCACAACAGAACAGTCACTTTCAGATTTGTCTAGGGTCCAGCCTGGGAGAGAAATTCCTAATGCTCACCTATCTCGGACAGTCAAGAATAAAGTGAGCAAGAGTCTCCACTTGATTTTTACAGTGTGGACAAACCCGTTCTTGGAGAGGGATGGATAAGTAACGACCCTTTGTAATGGCCGATGGGAAGGTATAGGATCTGGCCCTTGTGATAATCCATCTCTGTTGGGGTTCAGTTAATAATTCAAAATATTTGGCTATGTGCCCCTGTTCCGGTATTATTCCGACAGAGAGGGGTGAATTCTCTTATTTATAAAGCTGACCTGTCAATGGGTGTTCGGCTTAACTGTGTTCAGTTTCTTAGATTTATTCATAAATCAGTGTATTATGCTCACTCTAGCTTATACCCATTTTACCCCAACCCTCCTCCTGTTGGCAAGCTGAGAATTGGCAGCCAGCGGGCTGAGTGAAATCCCTTGTCTGCATGGTCATGATTTTCAGTCTTCATTGGCTGTGTAAAAGTCGCGTCGCGTCGCAAGTGCGATCGCAAGTCGTCGCGTCGCGTCGCGTCGTCAAGTCGCGTGCGTCGCGTCGTCGCAAGGTCAAGGGTCGAGGTGATTTGCCATTGCCTGCTGCTGGGTGGGTGGAGAGTTCTGAGAGGACTGTGACTGGCCCAAGGTTACCCAGCAGGCTTCAGGTGGAGGAACTGAACTCAGTTCTCCAGATTAAAGACCGCTGCTCTCAACCATTATACCACGCTGGCTCTCTTCATTAGCTACCTGGGATTTTTAAAAAAAATATTTTAAAAAAATGATTTAAAATTTATTGGTAGTTTATTATCATACAATTCATAATACAATCATTTATAAGCAATTAAGCAAGAGATCCCAAGAGAAAAGAAAGAAAGAAAGAAAGAAAGAAAGAAAGAAAGAAAGAAAGAAAGAAAGAAAGAAAGAAAGAAAGATGAAGGAAGGGCTTCCAGCTAGATTTACATATCTCTAAACTCAAAGAAGAAACATTCTAACCTTAACCATCTTACAGTCTGTATATATATAAACATACATACACATACATATATATATATATATATATACATACACAAAAATAATATACAATTTGTTACATTTAAAAAAAAAATCTTCATTGTCTACCTGGAGAATAAATATTGTAAAGGGCAAGAATTCACAAGTAAACCTTAAAAATAAAAAAAAAAACTATTCTGACCAACTCTTGATCAATTACCATGTGATCATTCTGCCATTTAGCATAGGATAGAGCCCCTGGATTTTATGCATCTAAGGACCACAATCTCTAGGGCAGTCTTGTGCAATGAGTGAGCTACAGAACTGAAAGTGCTTTTTGTTTCTTCCACCTTCTGATCAGGTGAACAAAGCTAACATTGATCTGATGAGGAAGCTGGTTCAGAATGGTCCAGAACTTCATCCTGGAGCCAACTTCATCCAGCAGAGGCACACCCCGATGAAAAGGTAGGATCTGTCATGGCCTATTCTGGTTAGAGCAGTGATGGCGAACCTATGGCACGGGTGCCAGAGGTGACACTCGGAGCCCTGTCTGTGGGCACTCGCACACAGAGTTCGTCATGTGGGGGGCGGAAAATCACCCACCCACCCCCGCACACACACATACATCTGGGCTGGCCTGGGTCACTGAGCACGACGTGCACACATCGCAGTGAGCAGGAAGGACTCAGCTCGTGGGCCTGGTGCCTGTGCTCTGGGTGGCTGCTGCCCGAGGGGGGAGGGTGCAGAGGAGGCAGAGAGGCTAGAGAGGTACAGAGCGGTGTGCACAGGACTTGCTGGAGGCGAGAGCAGGCTGGCCTCTGCTTGAGTGGGTGGAACGGAGGAAGAGGGAGCCAACCGGTTTTTTCTAAACTAAAACCTCAGCATTCAGGTTAAATTGCCAGGTTGGCACTTTGTGATAAATAAGTGGGGTTGCAATTTGGGCACTCGGTCTCAAAAAGGTTCACCATCACTGGGTTAGAGGAGATGCTGAGCCTGATGCCCTCTTGGTTCTTGTTCTGAACGTATTTAAAAACTGTTGGGGAATCTGTCTTGGTCCCAGTTTCATTGCTGTGATGCTAACGCACACTTTGCGTCCCTTGATGGAGTGGCACAGGGTTTGGGGACTGAGTTCCCTTCTTGGACATTTGTCCCAGAGATGTGCAAAACTTCAGAAAACCCACCCCAGCTGTCATCATGTGCAGCTTTGAATGAGCTTTGACTCTCTAAAGCCTGTACCCCCAAAATTATCGGTCTCTGAAGTGCCACGGGGCTTGACTCTAGCTCAGACCTGGGCATTATACAGCCAGATGACCCTGACTGGCCCCTGCCCACAGAATAGAGATGCTTTGACTCGCGAAGCCGGGCTGTCTTGGCTGGCCGGCTTCTGCGGGCTTCAAAAGCCACTCGCCTGAGGGCTTGAAACCTTTAACCGCGAAGCGGTTGCCTTGGCGGAAGCTGCGAGAACTACTTTAATGACCCTCCACAATATTTTCTGTTTCTTATGCAGCCCCATGGAAAAAATAATTGCCCACCCCTGCTCTAGCTCCTGTGTTGCAGTCCAATATGGTTATCCTCTCAAGTGACGTACTGTCAGAAAATCTCTGATGATGCCCAGATGGCCCTCAGAATTGCCTTTGCAGTTTGTTCATTGAAAGTGGGGAAATCACTGCTGACATTCACATACCTCCCCCCGCCCCCTCCACACACAAGCATTCTCTGTTTGTGGGGTGTTGTGGGTTTTCCGGGTTGTATGGCTGTGTTCCAGTAGCATTTTCTCCTGATGTTTCGCCTCCATCTGTGGCTGGCAACTTCAGAGAATCACTGAGGTGTTGTGGGGTTTCCGGGCTGTTTGGCCGTATGCCAGCCACAGATGCAGTTGAAAAGTCAGGAGAAAATGCTACTGGAACATGTCCATACAACCCGGAAAACCCACAACACCCTAGTGAATCCGTCCGTGAAAGCCTTCGACAATATATTCTCTGTTTTCTCCTCTCTGCAGGTATTTGAGATATGGAAACCGGGAGAAGATGGCTCAAGAGCTGAAGTACGGGGATGTTGTCGAGAGGCATCTCATAGACGGGGACATCGTCCTCTTCAATCGGCAGCCCTCTTTGCACAAGCTGAGCATCATGGCTCATATTGTGAGTGTGGGGAGTGTCTGTCGTTTGTGGTCCCTTGAGGTTGAATGTTCAGCAGGGGGTTTCGGTTATCTGTGCAAGTCTTGGAAGAGGAAGTGAAAACTAGTAACTGATGGAGACCCATGATATACTTCGGATGGGACTTCTGCTTCTTGTCCAGCTTCTTCTAGATTTTTATATCTTCTGAGCAATAGTGCCCTCCACCATCCATCTACCATAATTTGGGTCTCCGTTCCACGGATTCGGCTGCTTCTCCTTTGTGTTATGTTTGCTGTGGACTCCAACCAGTCTAATTAACCTCATCTGTGTATTGTCGAAGGCTTTCACGGCCGGATTCAACTGGTTCTGGAGGGTTTTCCGGGCTGTGTGGCCGTGGTCTGGTGGATTTTGTTCCTAACGTTTCGTTTGCATCTGTGGCTGGCATCTTCAGAGGTGTATCACAGAGAAAAGTCTGTTTCTCACTGTGTCTAAGTGAGAAGGGAAAGTTTAGTGTGGTATATTGTCCATGTCCCAGGGTGGGGAACCAATCATTAACTGTTTGGGTGGAACTTGCTATGCAAAGGTGTGGTTGAGTGCATTGTATTGCGGGTGCACTCAACCATACCTTTGCCTAGCAAGGTTTTAACTGTCTTACAGTGTTTTTATATGTTGTACATCGCCCAGAGCCCTTCGGGGATGGGGCGATACAAAAATCCAAGAAATAAATAAATAAATAAATAACATCTGGAGTGCCAAAGGTTCGCCACCATGGGCCTAGCCTTTCCTGCCCCTTCACCAAAAACCAGCTGTCCAGCCTCTTGAGAAGCAGAGCTCTCTTTCTCAGTTCTGAGAGCTGCTTCCCTTCTCTCTCTTTTTCTTTCTCTCCTCACGAACACCCACCCTCCGGCCTTTTATAAACAGCTGCAGTACCCTTAACCAGCAGTCTGTCACAGCATGTCATAGAATGGAAGTGGTAGAATGGACTGTTCCATTTCATACTGGGGTGTGTGGGAGAGACCAAACTTTTTTTTAATGCCTGTTGCTGAAAACAACAACTAACTAGCTTCCCTGCCTGTGGAAGACTAGGCCTGCAGCGGGGTATGCTAGTTACAGGAATTCTTCACCTAGGAAAGCATTCAGAATTTCATCCCTACCATCTGAATTTCTCTGAAGTCCTTGATTCCGTTGCTGCTGTTGCTGATGGTTCTATTCGTGTTCTTGATCTGATTTAGGCTCGAGTAAAACCTCACCGGACTTTCCGATTTAATGAGTGTGTCTGTACTCCGTACAATGCTGATTTTGACGGTGACGAGATGAACCTTCATCTTCCTCAGACAGAGGAGGCCAAAGCAGAAGCCCTTGTTCTGATGGGAGTAAGCTAAACATGTTTCCACTGCTCAGTGAATTGGAGGGGCCTGGTGTGTGTGTGTGTGTGTGTGTATGTGTGGCGTGTGCTTTGTTGCTTCCACTGCAAAGATGATGCATGGCAACACAAAACTGGGTCGGTGGTGTGTTGCCATCTTTCTGTGTGCTTCCACCTTAAACTTTTGTGTAAGGGATGGGAGGCTACATCGGAACTGGAGAAAAGTTATGAAGGGAAAGTAAAAAAAAAAGCTATAAAGGGAGTGAAGTCTCCCTCCTGACCCTCCCCCCAAATTTGGGATTTTGGAGTTTCATCCAGGTTTAGAAATGCAAATTTTGGAAGGTGGCAGGAGGTTAACCAAGCCACACATCTGCATTTGTATATCATAAGTTTCCAGATTCTCTGTGTGCATACACCTGGGCTCATGTTCTTGGCAGCTCATGCATTTCGTGTGACTTCTGTATACATGTTTCATATGTGTGAATGGGGATGTTGGATAGAAATGGCAAATGCAGTTCAATGTAGCAAAATGGAAAGTGATGCACCTAGGGGCAAAAAATCCAAACTTCACATACACGCTACAGGGGTCAGTGCTATCAGTCACAGACCAGGAAAGGGATTTGGGCGTCTTAGTTGATAGTTCCATGGGAATGTCAACTCAATGCATGGCAGCTGTGAAAAAGGCAAACTCTATGCTGGGGATAATTAGGGAAGGAATTGATAATAAAACTGCAAAGATTGTCATGCCCTTATATAAAGCACTGGTGCGACCCCACTTGGAGTACTGTGTTCAGTTCTGGTCGCCACATCTCAAAAAGGATATCGAAGAGATAGAAAAAGTGCAGAGAAGGGCAACGAGGATGATTGAAGGATTGGAGCACCTTCCTTATGAGGAGAGGCTGCAGCGTTTGGGACTCTTTCGTTTGGAGAGGAGACGTCTGAGGGGGGATATGATTGAAGTCTATAAAATTATGCATGGGGTAGAAAATGTTGACAGAGAGAAATTTTTCTCTCTTTCTTACAATACTAGAACCAGGGGGCATACACTGAAAATGCTGGGGGGAAGAATTAGGACTACTAAAAGGAAACACTTCTTCACACAATGTGTTATTGGTGTTTGGAATATGCTGCCACATGAGGTGGTGATGGCCACTAACCTGGATAGCTTTAAAAGGGGCTTGGACAGATTTATGGAGGAGAAGTCGATTTATGGCTACCAATCTTGATCCTCCTTGATCTCAGATTGCAAATTCCTTAGCAGACCAGGTGCTCGGGAGCAGCAGCCGCAGAAGGCCATTGCTTTCACATCCTGCATGTGAGCTCCAAATGGCACCTGGTGGGCCACTGCAAGTAGCAGAGAGCTGGACTAGATGGACTCTGGTCTGATCCAGCTGGCTTGTTCTTATGTTCTTATAGGGAAGACACATGTTCATGTTTTCCGCCATTTCTTGTTAGGACAATATTTTTAATCTGTTCTAATAATAAAGAGTGTAAGACTGCCAGCTATTTCAATGGGGAGGGGGTGGTGTGTGTTTTTCATTGTAAAATATGATTGTTGAAAGAGAGAAATAAGAAGACCTTTAAAAATTATTCCAGATTGTGTTTGTGGATTCAAATGCTTTCCTTTAATTTGCATATTTATGTTCTGGTCCCAGATAGAACCCTTTAATGGTACTCTCAATTCCTCTTGGTCTGCTTTCTCAGGGGATTCCCCTGTAGTATTAAGGCTAACTTAAATGCACAGCAGTAACCTCTGAGATTTGATCATATCCCACTGGCCAACTTGTATCTATAAACAACATTTGCAGAAATCTTTGCTTTGGTTTTTAGCCCAACTGAACTTTTATGTTTCTGGGTTTTTCTTGTTTGTAATATCCAGATCAACTGAAATTTTAAAAATTCTGTATGAAGCAGTTCTTACAGGGATACTCTGTGGTGCAAAATTAAGTACTTAACCACAAATAACGGACTGTCGGTTTCTTTCGTTAATGAGTGTGTTTCAAACATCTCCCTTTTCACTGCCCTCCCCAACTTCCGTGGTATCCAGACTAAGGCAAACTTGGTAACGCCGAGAAATGGAGAGCCCCTCATTGCCGCGATTCAGGATTTCCTGACAGGTCAGTAGCTGTCCTTTTAGTAGTTCCTTAGGTTAAAACCTTGCAGTTCCCATTCAGAGGGATCCTGACAGAGGTGTATCAGGGGAAACTGGTGCCTGGAGTCAACCCCTTCTCCAGGCGCCCCCCACACACTTGGGGCGTGGCCCGGGGGCGCCAAGTCCCGCCCTGCTGCCTGCATGGAGGGCAGGGCTTGGGGGCGGGGCTGCCTGCCGCCAAGCCCTGCCCTTCAGCCTCCGTGCAGGTCGAGCCCCGCCCTCCTGGCCTCTGTGCAGGCTGGCAGTACCTGGGGAGGGCAAAAGCCGGCCTGCACGGAGGCTGGGGTGGGGCTTGGCAGTGACAGGTGGCCCAGGTGGGTGCTGAGGCTGCCCGCTACTGAGCCTTGCCCCCACCCCGCCTCCCTGCAGCCCGGATCCTGAGCTGGCCTGCATGGAAGCAGGGGACGGGGCTTGGTGGCGGGCGTCTGGGGATGTCCGGGGACGCCATCTGACGTTTTTCTGGTTTTATTTAAACCCACTGTATTGTAATAAGTTTTAAAATATTGTTATGTACAGTTTTATGTTATGTTGTACGCCGCCCTGAGCCCTGCGGGGGAGGGCAGCAAATAAACAAACTAACTAACAAATAAATAAATAAATCTGCAGTCACCTTTCCTGATGCCCACCAACTACTTCTAGAAAGTGTTAGAAAGTTTTAGACAGGGTTAGGTGGGATTTTGCCCAACAGGGTTTCTGATTGGTTGTGCATATTAAAAGGCACCCTATCAAGCGGAGCTCCTGCCTGAAATGTTGAAGAGGTACTATTACAGTTGCAGAAACCCTTGCTTCCTGACATTGTGTGATTGGCTCAGCCTCCTGTGGCAGCATTTTGTGATTGGCTCAGCCTCCTATGACAGTCATTTTGTGACGCATAGCCCACAGCTATGCGTCAGAATTCCAAGAATGCTCACAGACACAAAAATGCGGGGAACCCCTGTCTTAGGAGAAGGATTGTACATGGTATCATTGGTATAGAAGACCATGGACCCACAAATGCACTAGTTTTTGGTCCAGGTGGCTTGCTGACCCATCGACATTGTTCCTTCACCCAAGTTCTGAAGAATCACCAGCTTTGATATGGCCATAGTTCCAGCCTCATTGTGCAAATAGTTCAATTCATGTGCCAAAAACTTGGCATACCATCGTAATTTGCTTGTTCAGTGGGCTTTCTAAACCTCGCCCTACATGGATTTTATAACGCTCTTGACAGTTACAGTGACTTTAACTTCAGACATAAGACAAAACCATTGCTATTTTGTATTGTTGAAGGCTTTCACGGCCAGATTCAACTGGTGGTTGCGGATTTTCCGGGCTACCAGACCACAGCCACACAGCCTGGAAAGCCCACAACGACCATTACTATTTTCTTTACATGAGTATTTTGTACGTCGCTGTTGCTTTAAAAATTGTTACTGCAAGGTCCTCTGTGATAACTGAAGTCTTGTGTCCTGCACTGCTCTAGGTGCCTATCTCCTCACTCTAAAAGACACTTTTTTTGACCGCGCTAAAACTTGCCAGATCATTGCTTCCATTCTGGTTGGCAAGGATGAAAAAATCAAAGTCCACCTTCCACCTCCGGCAATTCTCAAGGTATTTCACCAGGGCTTGAGTTTAGCCACTAGGTTTTGGGCTTTTGGGGGAAGATCCTCCTCCACTATAGAGTGGAGCTGAGTGGAGATAAGCTCTGAGACAAGGCAAGAGAGGAAATATATAAGGGCGGGCTGCAAATTCCCTAAACAGGAAGATATATCAGGGCTTGTACCTCGATAGGTCATCTGGCTGGTAGGTCACCCTCCACCTTCCCCTCCCATTGCCCCTGCTTGCCACACCCCCACCTTCCCCTCCCAGGGTGAAGGGTAGCACTGGGGGTGGGGGTGGCTGCTGACCTTGTGGCAGGCCCTGCCCCATGGGGCAGCTCCATGTCCTTGCTGGCGCCGGTGGGAGACACCACAAAAATGGGGGGGGGGAGCGGTAGTGTTGCCGCGGTACCCCTGGGACATGCTCACGGCACCCCATGGTACCAGGGAACCCTGGTTGAGAATGGCTGGTCCAAGTGCTCCTGGTCCCATACATCAGAGGTTCCCCAATATGGTGCTTGTGATTGCCTGGGCATCCGCTGTCATCTTTACTGATGCCCACCAAGTGTTTTTAGCAAGTGGGGCTTTTCTACAGCAAGACTGCAGATTAAAAAAAACACGCTGCTTTGGCGGCAGCTGCCACAACAGCACAAGAGTCTTCACCGTGTGGCTGTCGCTGTGGCAGCCATTTTGTGACTGCTCCCACCACACTGTGTCAGATTTCCAGAGGTGCCTGCAGGCTCAAAAAAAGTTAAGGGCCCCTGCTGTTGGATCCAGGTGATCAGTTGGGAAAGAGCCTTCTGCCGCTGGGATGTGCCGCTGCTGCTAGCGGAACAGATCCACAAGATCCAGCCCAGAGGTTGAAACAGGGTGCTACATGGGAGAAACTGAGTCCTGATTCATGCTTGCTGTGATACTGGTTTCTGAAGTTTCCTCAGCGGAAGCCAAAATTGCTGTAACTTGTAGATTTGGGGGGGGGGGGGATGGAAGAAAGCCCCTCTTGTCCACCTCTTCTGCCCACAGTTATTATAAGAGTCTGTGATCAGGGCAAGAAAGCTCTGACTCAGTGTACCATTTCGGACTAAATTACTTACAGACCTGCTGTCATCCCATCCCCCACTGCAGACATCCTGCTGTTTGTGCCCACGTAGCTGCAGAGGAGCATAAAGCAGAACCTGCTGGATAATGCCCAGAGTGGGGCATTCTCGTCCTGCAGACCCCACAGAGATCCTTGTCTTCTCACTCTCTGTTGTTTTCTCAGAAAGTTGTTTTCTCAGAGGGAGCAGCAGTGGCGTAGGAGGTTAAGAGCTCGCGTATCTAATCTGGAGGAACCGGGTTTGATTCCCAGCTCTGCCGCTTGAGCTGTGGAGGCTTATCTGGGGAATTCAGATTAGCCTGTGCACTCCCACACACGCCAGCTGGGTGACTTTGGGCAAGTCACAGCTTCTCGGAGCTCTCTCAGCCCCACCCACCTCACAGGGTGTTTGTTGTGAGGGGGGAAGGGCAAGGAGATTGTAAGCCCCTTTGAGTCTCCTGCAGGAGAGAAAGGGGGGATATAAATCCAAATTCTTCTTCTTCTTCTTCTCACTGTTTTTCCCCAGCCGGTCACCTTGTGGACAGGGAAACAGGTCTTCAGCGTCATTCTCAAGCCCGGCAACAGCTGCCCGGTCAAGGCCAACCTCCGCACCAAGGGCAAGCAGTACTGCGGCAAGGGAGAAGACCTGTGCAGCAACGATTCCTGTGAGTGGGCCTGGCTTCTCGGCCTGTCGTGCCCGCAGAGGCTGGGAGGCAGCTGATTGGCTGCTGGGTTTTTGGAGAATTTGCTACTTGTGGGGTGATGGAAAAGGCTGTCAAGTCACGGCCAATTTATGGCAACCCAGGAGCGTTTTCAAGGCAGGAGACAAGCAGAGGTGGTTTTGCCAGAGCTGGCTTCTGCAGAGGCCCCATGAACTTCCTTGGTGGTCTCCCAGCCAAGTACCAACCAGGACCGACCTTGATTAGTTGCTGGGATGGGGCCAGCCTTCGCCATCTAAGCTACTTTGGTAGATAGCTATACCCTGTGTAACCTCTTCCAGTATCTTTATAATATTATTGTTAATGGTATATAATATTTATAATATTTTTATAATACTATTGATAATGGAGAGCAGCAGTGGTGTGGTTAAGAGCAGGTGCACTCTAATCTGGAGAATCGGGTTTGATTCCCCGCTCTGCCGCTTGAGCTGTGGAGGCTTATCTGGTGAACCAGATTAGCCTGTGCACTCCAACACATGCCAGCTGGGTGACCTTGGGCGAGTCACAATTGGCCATGCTAGCAGGGGCTGTTGGGAATTGTAGTCCATGAACATCTGGAGAGCCACAGGTTGCAGACCCCTGGTCTAGAACAATTTGCTTTCACATGTTCATTTTCTGCGTTGAGGATTTTTTTTGTGTGGAAGACACCCCCCTCCCCCAAACTCTAAAGTGGTACAGCCCACTTCTCAACTGCTAAATCAGTGAGAATTGGGCCTTATGTAGATTGAGCCAGTGCAGTAGGAATAAACCAGCGTCGCTCGATGGTTGGGCTTACTCAGCCTTACGTCTTGTTGATGCTTCTTCCAGATGTTACGATCCACAACAGTGAACTGATGTCTGGCAGCATGGACAAAGGCACTCTCGGGTCTGGGTCCAAGAACAACATCTTCTACATTTTGCTGAGAGACTGGGGGCAAGTGGAAGCCGCTGATGCCATGTCCCGCCTCGCCAGGCTGGCTCCTGTCTACCTGTGTAAGTATCCAGGAAAGGCCTTGTGAATAAGAGTTTGTCTTATTCCCTCCCCTCCCTTGCATGCCCCCTCCCCTCCCCCACCCTCAGCTAGGGTGGGTGGGCCATGTGGCGTAGGAGGTTAAGAGCTCGTGTATCTAATCTGGAGGAACCGGGTTTGATTCCCAGCTCTTCCGCCTGAGCTGTGGAGGCTTATCTGGGGAATTCAGATTAGCCTGTACACTCCCACACACGCCAGCTGGGTGACCTTGGGCTAGTCACAGCTTCTCGGAGCTCTCTCAGCCCCACCTACCTCACAGGGTGTTTGTTGTGAGGCGGGAAGGGCAAGGAGATTGTCAGCCCCTTTGAGTCTCCTACAGGAGAGAAAGGGGGGATATAAATCCAAACTCCTCTTCTTCTTCTTCTTCTTTCTTCTTCTTCTTCTTCTTCTTCTTCTTCTTCTTCCCCTTCCCTTCACTCCCTTGCATGCCACACCTCACTCCCTCCCCTCCCTTGCATGCCACCCCACCCCCTCCCCCCGCTTGGGTGGGTGGGCCATGTCCAGATGCCTGGCCCCCTCCCCTCCCCTCCGTTGCACCCCCCTCCCTTCCCTCTCCCTCCGCTAGGTTGGGTGGGTCATGTCCAGATGCCGGGCCCCCTCCCTCCCCTCCCCTCCCTTGCATGCAACCCCTCCCTCCCTCTCTCCCCTCCCTCACTCCTCTTAATGTACTTCTCGCTATCCTTATAACCTTGGTCCCATCCTAAACAATGAGTGAGGTAGGATAGATCACATTGGTTGGGGTGAAGGAAGTAGTAAAGGTGCCGATTCTAATCGCAACTCTGCAGAATTCCTGGAACGTTCCAGCTTCCATAATAGAAAACATCTTGCTTCTGCACACCTCATCGTTGGATTACAGCTGTGCATTTACTGATGAGGTGTTGGAAAGTGCTATCGAGTTGCAACCAACTGCTGGTGACCCCGCAGGGTTTTCAAGGCAAGAGGTGTTTAGAGATGGACTGCCATTGCTTGCCTCTGTGTCCCAACCTTGGGCATCCTGAGTGGTCTCCCATCCAAACACTAACCAGGACTGACTCTCCTTAGCTTCCAAGATTTGGCCAGCCTGGGCCATCCACGTCATGGCAGAGATGAACAGAAGTGATTCACCTTTTCTTGCCCCTATGTAGCAGCCCTGCTCTTCCTTGGTTGTCTCCCATCCAAGCCCTAACCGAGGTCAACCCTACTTAGCTTCTGAAACCTGACAAGATAGACTAGCCTGAGCTATTCAGATTGGTTCAACACCAGTGCCAGTTTCCTTCCAAGGAGTGGTGTTTTATTTTCCCAACACGCTGCCCTTTGAGAATGCCAAAAATGTTAAACATGAAACTCCAGTTAAATTATTTCTCATTGGATCCTGAAACATATGTTGTGTGCTGGTATTAAAAAAAACAATACTAAAAAATCTGAGGCCAGCCAAGCCTAAGAAACATGGACTGTATATATAGTGACACAAGGCAATGAACTAATTGGTATATGCACTTAGTTTGCGTATAAATAGATAATTCCTACACCGTTCATAAAGATTATTCATAAAGATATATTGTGATTATATTATAAGTAACATTCAACTGGATATAAAGGTAATAACAAAACATACAATGAGGACACTTAGACAACCTAAGAAACGTAATGGGACTGTACTTAGTAACAAATTCTCAAAAGCATTGTATAAGATGTCATAAACATTGTACATAAGGCAAGAAACCTGTAACATTCATATTGCGTTCCAATAATTTGAAAGAGTCAGTATCCCCAATATTCAATGAGTAAAAAATATTAAAACGAATTGTGGTAGTAGACAGCAGCAGCTCCAGCAAGTATATATTTGCTGATCTGTTTATTAAAAAAAACAACCAATTGATAATGCGTAGTACGTAGATTCTGCATACCTGTTCACGTGGTCTTTCTCTGGAAACGTTTAGCCAACCGAGGTTTCTCTATCGGCATCGGTGATGTCACCCCGGGGCAGGGGCTGCTGAAGGCAAAATATGAACTCCTGAATGCTGGCTATAAGAAGTGCGACGAGTACATTGAAGCTCTGAACACTGGCAAGCTGCAACAGCAACCAGGCTGTACAGCAGAGGAGACCCTGGAGGTAAGTTTCATTCCATCCCAGGAAGGGTGATTTGCTCTGAGTGATGAACACACCCATTAATGTACCGTCGAAGGCTTTCACGGCCGGATTCAACTGGTTGTTGTGGGTTTTCCGGGCTGTGTGGCCATGGTCTAGTAGATTTTGTTCCAAGAAGAAGAAGAGTTTGGATTTATATCCCCCCTTTCTCTCCTGCAGGATACTCAAAGGGGCTGACAATCTCCTTGCCCCTCCCCCCTCACAACAAACACCCTGTGAGGTAGGTGGGGCTGAGAGAGCTCCGAGAAGCTGTGACTAGCCCAAGGTCACCCAGCTGGCGTGTGTGGGAGTGCACAGGCTAATCTGAATTCCCCAGATAAGCCTCCACAGCTCAGGCGGTAGAGCTGGGAATCAAACCCGGTTCCTCCAGATTAGATACACGCGCTCTTAACCTCCTACGCCACTGCTGCTGCCCTACGCCACTGCCTAACATTTCACCTGCATCTGTGGCTGGCATCTTCAGCATTAGGAACAAAATCTACCAGACCACGGCCACACGACCCGGAAAACCCACAACATCCATTAGTGCCCGTGAAACTGCCTTGGACTGATTCAGACCTCGTGGTCTATCAAAGTCCGGATTGTCAGCTCAGACCGGCTGTGGCTCTCCAGGGTCATGCAGAGGTCGGCCGCATCACCTGACCCTTCGAACTGGAGGTGCCAGGGGGTGAACCTGGCAGCATCTGCATGCCAAACCTCTTCCACAACCCCTCCCCAAATGGCTTGGAAAGCCAAGGTATGTATTGCTTTTACACTTGACAGGAACTCACACCTGCAAAGGGTGAATCTGTGTATGCATCTACTGCATCTGGGTGTGGTTCTCCAGTTGCACAGTGGCAGATAGGAAGGCGCTCCAAAGGGTGATCACTACTGCACAGAGGATTATCGGCTGCCCTCTCCCCTCCTCGGAAGAACTCTATCATTCCCGAAGCCTAAAGAAAGCCCAAAATATTCTGAGAGACCCGTCTCATCCAGCACACTCTCTTTTTGAACTGTTACCATCCGGCAGACGATACAGGTCTATCAAAACTAGGACAAAGAGGCTTCTACTCTAGAGCTGTGGCTATGCTGAACTCCGCGGCTTCGTGTTGATGTGTTTGGGGCTGTGTAGGGATGGGTGGAGGAAGGGGAAAGGGAGGATGGGGTATGAGTCTGAAATTGTGTGCATCGAGGAATGCTGCTGTAAATTTCGTTGTGCGTGCACAGTGACAATAAAATGCTTATGCTTATGAAACGTGTTTAGGGTAAAGTTCTGATTCTTCAAGTTCGTCTGACTGATTTGGCCACTTGGAATTCCCTTGCTGGTGATGCTGATGTATCTCCCAAGGCCCTGGACTTGTTTTCCCTACCTCTGCAATGCTCTGTTTACTACAGAGAGCAGTGTGCTCCCAGGGAGAGCAGATCATTGGTGTTTGGAATATGCTGCCACAGGAGGTGGTGGCGGCCACTCACCTGGATAGCTTTAAAAGGGGCTTGGACAGATTCATGAAGTCGATCTATGGCAGTGACAGCGAACCTTTTTGAGACGGAGTGCCCAAATTGAACCCAAAACCCAATTATTTATTGCAAAGTGCCGGCACGGCAATTTAACCTGAATACCGAGGTTTTAGTTGAGAAAAGCGGTTGGCTCCGAGGCGTGCGTTACTCGGGAGTAAGCTTGGTGGTCGTCAGTGGCTTTGCTTTGAAGCAACTGTGCAACTCTTCAAAGGGGGGTTTACTCAGAAGCAAGCCCCATTGCCAGCAACCAAGCTAACTCCCAGGTAAAGGATCGCGCTTTAGTTCTTCGCAGAAAATCAGTGGGATTTAACAGTGCTTATCAGGGTTACCTACACTGCTTCCCCAAAACTACGTCTTAGGTTTAATGCTAATAATCAAGCACAGCAGCCCAGGCCAACCTAGATGTGTGGGGGGGAGGGGCGACTCTGTTTGCGTGTGCCCACAGAGAGGGCTTTGAGTGCCACCTCTGGCACCCGTGCCATAGGTTTGCCACCACTGATCTATGGCTACCAGTCTTGATCCTCCTGAGATTGCAAATGCTTTAGCAGACCAGTTGCTCAGGAGCAGCAGCAGCAGCAACAGGCCATTGCTTTCACATCCTGCAGGTGAGCTCCCCAAGTCACCTGGTGGGCCACTGCGAGTAGCAGAGTGCTGGACTAGATGGACTCTGGTCTGATCCAGCAGGTTCTTTCTTATGTCCTTATCACATAAATGAAGCTGATGAGGATGTGGGGCTCACTGCTGGAGGATGTAGCAGAGGCCACAGGCACAGATGGCTTTGAAGGGGGATTAGACCAGTTCATGGAGGAGAGGCCTGTCTGTAGCTATTAGCCATGGTGACCGGATGGAGTGTCCATATTCAGATGCAGTCAACCTCTGGATCCCAGTGCCAGGAGACAGCATCAGGGCCTCTCTGCCCTGTTGTTATCCCTCCAGTGGGACTGGTTGGCCCATGTGTGAGACGAGATGCTGAGATCAGTTGTCCACAGGGCTGTTCTTGTGGAGGAAGCACAGCAGAGTACGAGGCAGGGGCCTTCTGAGGGCAAGGTCAGCAGATCTTACGGATGTGTGAACTGGGGGTAGCCAGAGGTGGCTACTCAGGAGAGTATGTGTCCAAGGGGCTATTGTTGTGGCTCCCAAAAGCTGCTAGGCCCAGGCAAATCCCCACTACAAGGCGCATCACTGTAATGCAACCTCTGCTTTAACTGGCAGTCCTTGCTGGTGGTTGGCTTGGCCCCCATCACTGCTGCAAACATCATGCTCCGAAGAATTCTTGTGCTGATTTCCTTTTAGGGCCGTGGTGGCGAACCTTTGGCACTCCAGAGGTTATGGACTACAATTCCCATCAGCCCCTGCCAGCATGGCCCAATTGGAAGGGGCTGATGGGAATTGTAGTCCATAACATCTGGAGTGCCAAAGGTTCGCCACCACAGTTCTAGGGGATAGCGCTTGCATTGCTTGGAGGGACTTGGTTGTTGACCGATACTTCCTTTCCCAGGCACTGATTCTGAAGGAGCTGTCTGTGATCCGAGACCATGCTGGCAGCGCCTGCCTCCGAGAACTGGACAAGAGTAACAGCCCCCTCACCATGGCCCTCTGCGGTTCCAAAGGTGAGACCCGTGGAGCTTGGCAAGGCCCGTTCCTGCCGTCCGATCCTCCTACTGTGTTGCCAGCAAATGAAATGCAAGCGGAGACCCTCGTTCTGGACAGGAGACAGTGACTGTAAAGAAGGGCTCCCGAGCATGGCACCATAGTTCCCACTGACAGTTGTCCTAGCACCCAAAACATGGAGTGCTCCCCGGCTGCACTCCTGCCCAGCTACACTTCTGCTTGGCGGGCACCAAGAAACAGGGTTGACCAGCTCCTTGGTGCCCACAGACACCACAGTGGAGACCCCTGAAGCTGAGTAAGGAAACCTGCTTTGGGATCCAGGACAGTGACATTGTTTAACTCGGTCTGTTTTTCTTTCTTTCTGTAGGGTCCTTCATTAACATATCTCAGATGATCGCCTGTGTCGGGCAGCAGGCCATCAGTGGGTCCCGAGTGCCAGACGGCTTTGAGGACAGGTCCTTGCCCCACTTCGAGAAGCATTCCAAGGTGAGTAGCGCCGCCTTTCTGTGGGTGGTTGGGGGGGGGGGGGCAGCGCGTACGCTGCAATGAAATGTGAGTTTAAGAGCACTGCCTTTCTGTCCAGCAGCTTCCTGGAAACACGAGCTATAATACAGAAAGAGCCAATGGTAGAACTTGTGGTGTGGTATTGTGACTAAGACTGAGCTGCGACTCACAGTTAAAATGAAAGCAATGCGCAGTACTCAGCTGGGGTAGTAAAGTTGAAACCCATCGTCTGTAACTCAGTAATTCTTCCAAAGTGGCACAGGACCACAAAATGGGTTGTGAATCTGTAAAGGAATGCAACAAGAGCCGTTCTTGATCAGACCACTGAGGGTCCATCTAGTTCAGCATCCTGTCTCACACAGAGGCCTACCAATTTCTCTGGGGGCGCAGCAACAAGACCTAGGAGCAGCAGTGGCGTAGGAGGTTAAGAGCTCGTGTATCTAATCTGGAGGAACCGGGTTTGATTCCCCGCTCTGTCGCCTGAGCTGTGGAGGCTTATCTGGGGAATCCAGATTAGCCTGTACACTCCCACACACGCCAGCTGGGTGACCTTGGGCTAGTCACAGCTTCTTGGAGCTCTCTCAGCCCCACCTACCTCACAGGGTGTTTGTTGTGAGGGGGAAGGGCAAGGAGATTGTCAGCCCCTTTGAGTCTCCATCTCTGTCAGATCCTTTTTTGAGATAAGGTGACCAGAACTGCATACACTATTCCATAGATGGTACAGGGCCAGTATGATACTGGGTGTTTTATTTTCAGTCTCTTTTATAATTATCCCTAACCTAAATATCACCTTTTGCACCACGGACTCACACTGAGTTGACACTGTCATTGAACTATCCACTACAACCCTAGCATCTTTTCCCCTTTTAAGGCCCCATACAAAAACAGCGGGATGTGTATTCGCTTGTGGGAACCAGCCCGCTGGCAGATTTGCCTTCCCTGAGGCATTTGTCCTGTCAGAGTGATTCTGCTAGCATGCAGCTGCCAGGACCCCACCACCATCACTGGTGCTGAGACGCAGTGCTGGACACCATGCCCGTGAAGTCCTAGGGCCTCTTGCCACCACCAGGGTGGGCCAGACGTACGCGACCAGGGGTGAAGTCGATTCTACGTATGCGGCGCTTAATGAAGGAATAGGGCTGCAGACGCAGCGATATCATCCGTTGGAGAGAGGCCAGTGGCGATCTAGCGTGATCCGTGGATCTGGCTACTCTGCCGAGCTGGCGGTCCCTGGCACCTTTTATTAGGGTTTTTTGGGAAGGTGGGAGAGCGGGAGAATGTTGCACAATACATGAATCATGGGGCTGCGGACGTGCGGGAGGAAACGTTCCTGTCTGGGCCTAATCCATACCTGGGGGTATGCACCTTTTGTCCCTTTGTCCAGGACATCTTGTGACCCTTGAGTCACAGGGGTCTTGTGACCGGTGAGGGTGGTTGCCCAGAGGGCAACAGATGGCACAGGCATTCCTGTGCTCTGTCTGAAGCTCTGCCGGGTTCGCTGGCTCACCCCTACACAGGGGAGTAGCTGACATTAGTTGACTCTCTCTTGCCCTTTGCTGGAGTTACGCCGGTAGACCGCACTTCAGACTTAAGCCACCAAAAAGACAGTGTAAGCTTATTACGGCCCATAGAGGCTTTTCAGCGGGGGGGGGGGGGGGGGCTTTTTTGTTTTGTGAGCCTCCCCACACTGCTGGGAAGCCCCGCTGGGAGTGGTGAGCCAGCGGCGCAGCCCGCCACGTCCAGTTTGGGTGGGGCTGTCAGTCTCACAAGTTCAGACCCCACCAGCCTATCCCTGAAGCTGGGATTTTTTTGTCCCAATGTGCATCACCTGATAGCCACACTGAACTTCACTTGCCACATGTTCACGCACTCACCCAGTTTGCGCAGTTCCTCCTGGAGTTCTTCACACTCAGCCTCGGTTTTCAACATCCTGAATAATTTTGCGTAATTCACAAAGTTGGCCCCACACTGCTCAGCCCCAGTTCCAGATAATTTGTGGCATAATCGTTAAGAGCACTCCTCTGCCAGGACAAATCTGGGGAACTGGGTTTGATTCCCCACTCTGCCACCTGGAGGCTTACCTGGTGAACCAGATCAGCTTGTGCACTCCAATACATGCCAGCTGGGTGACCTTGGACTAGTCACAGTTCTTCAGAGCTCTCTCAGCCCCACCTACCTTACAGGGTGTTTGTTGTGAGTGGGGAAGGGAAAGGAGATTGTAAGCCCCTTTGAACCTTCTTTCTTATATGAACTGTCCATTTATCCCTAATTTCTGTTTCCCGTCATTTAACCAAATTTTAATCCATAAAGGAACCCATCCTCTTTTGAAAGTCCAATATGTCTTTTAGGTCACTGTTGTCGATATGCTCGTTCACTTTATCAAAGGATTCCAAAAGATTAGTGAGGCGGGATTTCTCTTTGCAAAAGCCATGCTGAAATCTTTGCAAGGGGTCTTACCAAACGCGTGTTTCTTTCGCTATGTGTATAGAGCTCACTGTTATTTTACTGCTCTCTCCCCCTGCAACTTCTAGGGACTTTTTTTATTTTGTGTTCCGCAAATGCTATTTCACCTGCTTAAGTTCCGTCCACTTTGACAAACGTTTGTAACACAAAAACTCGCTTTGGCTGAGGCATCCCTTGCCAGAAATGCATCTGTCTGTTGGCTCCTGTGCTTTGATTCTCATTTTCGCGGCTACTAACAGCTTTCATGCCATTGTGCGTTTCTATTATGGAAAGGGCCATGCCCTTGTTCCAGCAGCAGTCAAAGTTTTTAATTCAAAAATAGAAGCTCAGTTACTATATGGTGTTCCCATTTGGTTGAACGCAGTGGATGACTCTTTGAATATGGTTCAATCAAAATTTTTTCGTAAAATCATGGGCCTTCCAAATTGCGTATGTTATGCGGCTCTCTGCTTAGAACTGGGCCAAAATTCATTGGTCCACAGGGCTTGGTCGCGGGCCTTTAAATTTTGGCTGCACTTGCATTATACACATAATAAGCACGCTCTGGTTCACCTAATACTATCAGATACCCAGAGTAATTCATGGTTCTCACTGATAGAGAGGAAGATCGAATCAATTGGTATACCCCTTGACTCCCTTCTATCTTTAACTTGTTCAGAATCGTATAAATTATTAAAACAAAAATTGTTGGTGAGAGAATGGAACTATTTAACTCTGGCAGCGAGGAAAACTTGTTCACCTTTACATCTATCAATCCCCTTACAACATAACAGAATGGCCTCCTATCGGTATCATCTGACCAATCCAGATCAGAGAAGAGTTTTTTCACTCGCTCGCTTCAATGTTTTCCCTTCTGCCATACTACGAGGTAGATATAACAATCTAGAAATGTGCAAAAGGGTGTGTTCATGTGGTGCAAATCAATTAGAAACATTAACTCACCAATTATTCCGTTGTCCTAAATCGGCAAGTATTAGAGTCAAATACTCTAGGTTGCTTTCTAGGATACCTAGTGAGCTGGATGAACTAAGCAGACTAGTGTTCTTATTAAATAATTCTGATGCTACATTCTGTGAAATGGCTGCGAACTTTTTGCTGGAAATATCCCACAAGCAACAGTATGTATGACTCAACTTCATTTGTTATATGTTGCAAGTTTGTATTTTGATGCGATGTAGATGTGATTTTATACTGTTTATGCCAAATGAAGGCTAGATGATGATGATTCTCATTGTTGAAAGGATGCGTTTCAGATAACCCCTCTCTCCTGTTGCAGCTTCCGGCAGCTAAAGGCTTCGTTGCCAACAGCTTCTATTCTGGCTTAACGCCCACAGAGTTTTTCTTCCACACGATGGCTGGCCGTGAGGGTCTGGTTGACACAGCTGTGAAAACAGCTGAAACGGGATACATGCAGGTAATGAGGAGTGCTTGCGGGTGGAAAAGGACAGTGTGGAATCATGCCATGGCACCAGATCCAGAACGTTGGAGCAGTTGTTCCATTGGCGGCGGAAGGGAGATTGACTATTGCTGATTTTTCTTCTCCCCTGCAAACCCACACACTTACACAGTTCCCAAGGAGCTCACGAGGCTCTGGAAGGCAGGGAGGGGGCTAGGAAGCATTGCTCCGTCAGCTGAGCTCTGCCTGCGCTCCCCTCCTGTACCAGTGGAAGTGCCGTTCTGCTACTGCAGGAATTTCCAACACGGTGCCTACAAGCACTGTGGCACCCACGGACACCTTTCTTGGTGCTCACCACATGTTTAGAAGGTGGGTGGAGTTTGGAGGGGGGGGCGTTGGCCTGCAGGGCTTCTGATTGGCCACTGAAGATCCAGTTGGCTGTGCAGATGAAAAGAATGTTGTTTCTGTGGGAGCTGCTAACACAATGGTTGTTTCTCTCTCTCTCTCAGTGGCGTAGGAGGTTAAGAGCTCGTGTATCTAATCTGGAGGAACCGGATTTGATTCTCAGCTCTGCCGCCTGAGCTGTGGAGGCTTATCTGGGGAATTCAGATTAGCCTGTACACTCCCACACACGCCAGCTGGGTGACCTTGGGCTAGTCACAGCTTCCCACCTACCTCACAGAGTGTTTGTTGTGACGGGGGAAGGGCAAGGAGATTGTAAGCCCCTTTGAGTCTCCTACAGGAGAGAAAGGGGGGATATAAATCCAAACTCCTCCTCCTCCTCCTCCTCCTCCTCTTCTTCTTCTTCTTCTCCTTCTTCTTCCTCCTTCTTCCTCCTTCTTCTTCTTCTTCTTCTTTCCCAGTGTATTTTTAAAAATCACACCTCTTCTCCCCTGCAGTTGGACTTCCTCTGTGTGTTTGGCTTGACCTCTTGTGGCAGCCATTTTGAGGTTGTACCCACTACGCTGTATCAGAACGGTAAAGGTTCCTGCAGGCTCAAAAGGTTGGGAATCCCTGTGCTGCTGAAACAGCATCTTTGGATCCACACTTGATTATTCTTCATTCAAATTGGCTTCCAAGTCAACTCGCTTTGCCCAAATCCAGAAAATGAATTGCCCACCACCCTCCCAGCTGGCTGCTTCAGTTTACCGCTGGTTTCTGTTCAGAAACAAAGGCAAACTTGAAGGAAGGAATCCTGTACCCAGTGGTGTAGTGCCAAGGGGGCGGGGTGGCCTGCGTGACACACTGGGGGCATGCCCCTGCAGGGGCGTGGCAGGGCACAGCAGATGGGGTGTGGCAGGGGTGCAGGGCACATGCATGGACTATCTTCTCCTGTATGTTCCTGCCCTGGAATTAAGATCACAAGAAGAGGGCCTTCTGATTGTCCCACCAAAGAAATTAATCTGATGGGAGACAGGGCCTTTTCAGTGGCAGCCCCACAGTTCTGCAACAGCCTCTGCAGGGCGGTGCCCATGGCCCCCTCACTTTTGATCTTCAGAGGCAGTTGGACACAGTTTTATTTAGGACTGCATTTGACTAATTTTGTTTTTATTTATTGTCATTTCTAGCTGAAGATTTTAAATTGTAATCTTTTAGGTGGGGGGTTTTTTTGGTGATCGTTTTATTCATATTGTAAGCCACTGTGAGTTCCACAAATTAGAAAGGTGACAGAAATCCTTAAAATAAATAAATAAAATAAATGGACTAGAGTGCAGTCCACGGATGGGAGGGGGGGCTAAAAGAATTGTGACTATGGCACTGATGCGAATCACATACACTGAGGGAAGGGGCAAATATTCCAGTGGCAGGGGGGCTGCTGCGGCGGTTTGGCACTCCACCACAGTAACTTGTGCGGATGTGGGCGTTGCAAGAGCATTTGTAGGGGCAGAGTCACTTTTAGTTGGGCCTTCAGCCTGGAACTGCCCCTACTCCTGCTGGTGACTTGTGCCGCCAAAAGAGCAAGTGTAGGCCATTCACAAACAATGGTGTGGTTCGGGGTTTGGGATATTCTCGATTTTCGCATCCTCTCCACACCTTGCCAATCCTCGTGGATTGCACTTCCCATCTCTACTTTCAAATAATCCAGGAAAACCATAATCAATTGTCCATCTGTTCATTATTTGTCTCATCAGTGTTTTTAGCTATCAACATTTTTTGAGGTTTGTGTTTTAAATAAGCTGTCAATTAGATCTTCTAAAACCTAGCACAATCTCTCTAGCCACTCTTCTTCTTTTTTTCAATTGGAAGGGATTTTTTTCCTCCAGTGTCTGGTGCAGACAGTACAAGCAGTTGTAACGTCATATAGAACAAGTTCTTGAAGAGAAGGTGGAATGCAGATAACATAATTTAACTGTGACAGTTCTGGGGCACTTAAATTGATCTTAAAGCCTGTGGACATTGAGGTTCTGGCTACAGTTGCGTTCAGATATTTTACAGCTCACAAGCACTCTGAAGACACATGCCAAGCCAGTAGTTCTTCTGAGTATTATATGTTGTAGATCAGAGGTCGTCAATGAGGACACCGTGGGTACATTAGTACCCATCTCAAACTTTTCTGGCACCTGACAGATATTTTAGAAAGTGGCTGGGGTAGGGGCCGATTGGGCTTTTTTTCCAACTAGGTTTCTGATTGACTATGCCGATTTTTAAAACCATTGCTTTGGCAACAGCTATTACCTCAGCAAAAGGCTCTTTACTTGATCCCTGAAGGTCAGATGCTGCCGCCATTTTATGACTGGCTCCACCTCTTGTGACCGCTTGTTTTGCGGTTGCACCCACTGTCTTGTGTCAGAATTACAAAAGCACCCACAGGCTTAAACAGATTGGGGGGGGGGGTGTTTTGGAGAGTCATTTGGTAACAGCTTCCACAGGGCCTAGGTTTGCCGTTTTATTTGTCAATATTTCCATATCATCTGAGGGTCAGCTGGAAAAAGGGACCATGGATTGTTCCAGAATACATTTTTCAACCTACTTTGAAGGCTGGCTCTACTCCCTACTGTCAGTGTTGATCGCTTTAACCTGGTGCTCCCCTGCTCCCCTCAGAAGCTATTTAGGTCAATTCCGCACTTGTGTTATCGACCTAAGTTCAAGCTGCGTTCGACCTAAGTGCTCCGCACAACCACTGGGATCGACATGGTTTTGTACCAGCTTCGCCCCGTGTAACGGTCAAATTTCCGACTCCAGTTGGGAACTACTACTTTTTCAGGGAACCACGCTCGAACTCTCAGCTCGATTCCAGTAAAGTGCGGAATCTCTGGTGCCAGGAGTCCCCCATTCAGCCAATCACAGCTGAGTGTTTCGGGCATGCGTACAGCTGGCCAATCAAAAAACGCCACCTTTGTCCCTCCATTCCTGTGGCAGTTTTTTTTATAACGTGTGTGGGGATAGACGGAACGTGGCCGTAGAACAGTAGCCAATCGGAACGGAGCGGCCAAGAGGCACAGGATGATTCCGCCCTCTGAGCTGGGATCAAGCTGGTTGCAGTGGGGAAAAACAATGGCTTCGACCTAGGTCAGTACCCTTCTCAGGGAACTGGGTCGAACCTATTTTACTTGTGTGCAGAATCGCCCTAAGTGTACTTAACTACAGACGTGTCCAAAGCAAGTAGTAGCACATCACAGTTGCTCCCTAGTAGCTTTCACTTGGCAGTACTGGCTGAATGTTTGGATTGTAGACTTGAGGTAACTCAAAGGGAGGGGGGACCTGTGCAGTTATATTTCAGCCTACGAGACTGGAATGGTTCCCATTGATTTTCATTACACTGCAAACCATCCACAGGACTACTTATAGGCACACACTGATCCCCACAGTATAATTTCTCAAACTGAACGCCCGTTGCCTTTGTAGAAGCCCTTGTAGGAACTGTTCATGTGAACTGGGCAGATCGGCCACTGTCCAGGTTCTGCAAGCTTTTCTAGATGACCTAAGAAATGTTTTCCCCTTCTTAGAGGCGACTGGTGAAGTCCCTTGAAGATCTGTGCTCCCAGTACGACTTGACTGTTAGGAGTTCCACCGGGGACATCATCCAGTTCATTTATGGTGGGGATGGATTAGATCCTGCGGCCATGGAAGGCAAAGATGAACCTCTGGAATTCAAGCGAGTCCTGGATAATATCCGAGTACGTATGGGGGGTGTCTGTTTAAAGTTGTCTGTACTGCATCGTTTAATGGAAATCCTCCCGATGGCGTCCAAGGCTCTTCCACGCACATTTTTAGTATTACAGATTAAAAGTTCAGTCATTCATTTAATCTTGCAAGGATTTGTATTGTCGAAGGCTTTCACGGCCGGAATCACTGGGGTCCTGTGTGGTTTCCGGGCTGTATGGCTGTGTTCTAGAACATGGCCATACAGCCCGGAAACCACACAGCACCCCACTTGCAAGGATTGATTTGACATCTGTTCTGCATAAATGGTTTCTGCTGTAAAGTTACGAACGACAGGGTGCCAAACTTTGAACCATCTATGTAGGATGACAAATACGAGTGAGCCTTTTGAAAGTGTGCTGAATTGTCTTAAGGAACCTTGCACTCTCAAGTGTGTATCCCTGATTTATCTTTCTCCTGCATTGTTGCTTAAGGCCGTTTTTCCCAGCCGAAGTGAACCAGCCCTTAGTAAAAACGAACTGGTCCTGACTTCTGAATCCATCATGAAGAAGAATGAATTCCTCTGCTGCCGAGACAGCTTCTTGCAGGTGATATTTTCTCTGCAGTTCTTTTCTTTGCCTGACTGTTAATACTTCAAAGTCTCTTCGTAACACTCCAGGTGCCATAGATCTGTTACTTCCCTGGTTTTGCCCTTCTCAGCAGTTTGACCCTTTTGGGGATCTGGAGTTTAAAATTTATTGGGTGGGGGAGGGGGGAGGGGGGAAGACTCAAGCATTTTGACTAATGAAGAATGGCTCGTGTTGACTCGAACCTAGCTCTTCATAGAATTATAGAATAGAATCATAGTTGGAAGGGTCCCTAGAGGCCATCTAGTCCAACCCCCTGCTCAATGCAGGGGTCTGCAACCTGCGGCTCTCCAGATGTTCATGGACTACAAAGCCAACTGGCCATGCTGGCAGGGGCTGATGGGATTTGTAGTCCATGAACTGGTCCATGAACTAGTCCAACCACCTGCTCAATGCAGGGTCAACCTGGAGCAGGGGTCTGCAACCTGCAGCTCTCCAGAGGTTCATGGACTACAAATCCAACTGGCCATGCTGGCAGGGGCTGATGGGATTTGTAGTCCATGAACCTCTGGAGAGCCGCAGGTTGCAGACCCCTGGCCTAGAGCATACCTGATAAGTCCTTAAGCAGCTGATTGCCACTGTTGCACAACTCTTCTCTTAAATCTACACACTTCCTTGTAAAGACAAGCCATGATTCGGCGACTTCTGTGTTCTGTCTTCGGTAGTGCTTGTGCATAACACCAAAAATTTACTCGAAACGAGAAGTTGAGATGCCAGGGCATCGCCATCCTTTGGGTTTATTTCCATGACAGTCCAAATCTCCCCCCCTTCCCCTGTCCCTTTCTTTCTTGAAGGCACTGACTGAAACTGGTTATGAGAAATATAACAAGGTAATTGCAGCATGCGTACGTACATTCTGCATCGTATTGACTTTTAGAACGGCACCAATGTCTTTTGTAAGCTTTGGGTTCAGAGATACATTTGGGACTCAGTCTGCATCACTAGTGAGCATCTCATGTGAGCCAAATGTTCCGTGTAAACAGCCAACCATGAAATATTTTGAGAGGAGGGGAGCTCTCAGAAGCTCAATGTCTACTCTGTCTAAATATAGGTCTATCGGGGGCTGCTAGCCATGGTTACTAAAGAGAATCTTCTGAATCGCAGCGCCAGGAGGCACCCTCAGGAGAAGATCTCGGCCTCTTGGCCTGTTCTTAATCCTCCAAGGCAGGGGTCTGCAACCTGCAGCTCTGCAGATGTTCATGGACTACAAATCCCATCAGCCATGCTTGGCATGCTGGCAGGGGCTGATGGGGATTGTAGTCCACGAACATCTGGAGAGCCACAGGTTGCAGACCCCCGAGCTAAGCGAACCACTTGCAACCCAGGGAGTAGTCCTCTCTTGCCACATCCAACACGTAGCAGAGATGAGCAGCCTCCTTTTGCTGCTCGGCCCCCGCTGACTTGAGCATTGAATTATGACCATTGGGATTGCAGTGGTCTCTCCAGGCACTTCGGACTCGATGGCTCCCCCAGCGACAGTTTCCCCACCGGCTGTGGCTTTTCTGTGTGAAGTTTTGAAGCTGGGGGAGATAACTGTTTTTCCTCTAACTGAAATCTCAAAACTAACCACGCAGCACCTTTAAAATTGCATCCTAGACTCTTGTGTGTGTGCGTGCGTCTGTTTTAATTACATTTGTCTCACTAACTGCCTGGTTTTTGAAGAGGCGGGCTGCCTTTTGACCTGGTCATTTGAAGAAACGGGGGCTCTTTGCTTCCCTTTGGCAACCAGAAGCTTAATTTCCTGTCTTCAGAAACCTTAAAGCGGTCATTTGAGTACATCCAGTTTCCCCCTCAGACCACTTTCCAAAATCTAATGGCTTTTAATCTCAGCGTGACACAGTTTCTCCTGGTCCCCCCTTTGCCTGGTTCCCAGGTTCAAGGGTTGGTGTGGTTTCAAGGGCATTTGCATCCACTTAAGGGTTGGACTGCTTCACACGCCCATATATGTACTTGATGATAATTTTGACATCAGTTGAGAGGTCTGGGTGTGTGTGTGTGTGCGTGTGCATGTGTGTGTGTGTGTGTGTGTGTGTGTGTGAGTGTGAGTGTGAGTGTGAATAGTGGAACCCCGAACTACATTAGGCAAGGACCCACAAGTGGAGGTTATGCCTGTTCATTTCAATGGTGTGACTTTCCTGAGGGCTGCACAGTGAACTGGCACTTCCCCCCCCCCAACCCTCTCCTTCTCCCTACTGCAGAGCCCCCCTCCCCCCAGTCATTTCTTGGGCCTCTCATCCCCCAGGAGGAGGATTGTTTGGAGTTCTCGGGAGAGGGGGGGTCAGAAAACCATTTCCATTTGGTCATTGAGAAATTGGATCTGGATCCAATCCCTTGGTTTCCTCTAGATCAGGGGTCTGCAACCTGCGGCTCTCCAGATGTTCAATTGGCCATGCTGGCCGGGGCTGGTGGGAATTGTAGTTCATGAACATCTGGAGAGCCGCAGATTGCAGACCCCTGCTCTAGATTAGTAGTTGCTTCAAGGCTGCAGATTGGTTTCCTTTTAAAAGTGTCTTGTAGCGGTCCTTTGGAATGTGTTCTTTGAGACACCCCCTCCCTTTTTACCTCTTCACCGTTTTTTAATCCTGTAAAATTCTGCCCAGCATGTGACATTTATAACCGCAAAGCTGCAGAATACGAGCCACGACCCTAACACGCGTCTTCGTCCTTTCAGGAGATCAAGAAATTCATCAAAAGCATGTCTGAAAAGATCAAGAAAACCAGAGACAAGTATGGCATTAATGACAACGACACCACCGAGGTGAGTCCCCTTCTTTGGCTGTTTAGCGGATGACAGCGGGGCCTGTGTGAGGGTGGGCGTGTGCGTTTGTGTGTTCATAACACATTTGTAGCCTTTAACTGAAGATCATTCCCGGAGGCTTTCCTTTTCCATCTGACATAGCTGAAGGCTCCTCCTGGCTGCCTGTACATTCGAATTTGTTCTGCTGCAGCCGATCCTGCTCTGAAGTTGGGTGGCGGCGGTGGGGGTGGTGCTAGAAATTGACCCAAAGGAGGGTTTGTGGGTATATCTGTTCAAGTGGAAATGGATGTGGTTATTTTTATTATGCAGCCGTTGGAAGATGGATACAGTCGAACATTTTAACTCTCTTGGGTTACAAAGGATCTGGAAGTGTGAGCAATGTTTGAGTATCCACGTGCATGCGCCCAACGGATTGGCCTTGCAGGGGTTAAAAAAATATTTTACACTAGGGGAAGGGGCTGCCCCCTGAAGAACTCTAGTATACCCCAACAAGATTTCCTTAAAGCTTTTCCTTTCTCCAAAAGGCAAAGTTAGTATCGCAATTTACCAGAAGACAAGGGCGGCCTCTGGAAAATAAGGAAAATTGGATTGTCTATAACCGTGGTGGCGAACCTTTGGCACTCCAGATGTTATGGACTACAATTCCCATCAGCCCCTGCCAGCATGGCCAATTGTAGTCCATAACATCTGGAGTGCCAAAGGTTTGCCACCACTGGTCTATAAGAATACTCTATAGCTCTTCATTTTGTACTGTGCCCCACTGGTGGCGGGGGAAGTTGTCTGTATTTTGGTACCAAGGAAACATTCTTTGATGTATTGTCGAAGGCTTTCATGGCCGGATTCAACTGGTTGTTGTGGGTTTTCCGAGCTGTGTGGCCGTGGTCCGGTAGATCTTGTTCCTGACGCTTTGCCTGCATCTGTGGCTGGCATCTTCAGAGGGGTATCACAGAGAGAAGTCTGTGTAACACAGTGTGTAACAGACTTCTCCCTGTGATACACCTTTGAGGATGCCAGCCACAGATGCAGGCAAAGCGTTAGGAACAAGATCTAGCAGACCATGGCCACACAGCCCGGAAAACCCACAACGACCAACATTCTTTGATTTTATCTTGATTTTGTGTCAAGATTCAGGCTTTCAAAGAATTTGAGGATTTTGAATTGGAAGGGCAGAAACTGAAGGAAGGGATGAAAGACCTATAGCCAGGAAAGATTAAGAGCAGAATAGTGCCGAGTATTGAAGGTGTACTAGATCTTCACTAGATACCCTCTGTATTTCTAGTCACATTTGTCCTTACAACAGCTATAGTCTAAGAGGGAGGTAGACCTGCAGGATAACAAACTTCTGTTGCTGTCTGCTCCACTGACTGGCCATTCCTGATCATTCTGTGTTGGTTTAGCCCCGCGTCTTGTACCAGTTGGACCGGATTACCCCAACCCAGCTGGAGAAGTTCCTGGAAACCTGTCGAGAGAAGTACATGAGGTACGAAAGTCTTCTTGCGTGATGGCTTTTATTCTCTTCTCTCCCTTGTACCCTTTCTAACAGAGTAGACCTTTTGACAAGCGGAAGCTGTGTTACCGAGGTCGGATAAGTGCGGCTGCAACAGGCTTGGCACGGCAGAAGAAACAACACAACACCATAAAGTAGTCTCACTTCCAAAGAAGACTTTATCTTTAGGTGCAGGTTATTTACAGTGTAGACCAGTGATGGCAAACCTTTTCGAGACCGAATGCCCAAATTGCAACCCAAAACCCACTTATTTATCGCAAAGTGCCAACACAGCAATTTAACCTGAATACTGAGGTTTTAGTTTAGAAAAAACGGGTGGCTCCGAGGTGTGTGTTACTCAGGAGTAAGCTTGGTGAAGCAACTGTGCAACGCTTCAAATGGGTGAATCACGATCCTAGGAGGGTTTACTCAGAAGCAAGCCCCATTGCCAGCAACCGAGCTTACTCCCAGGTAAAGGATCATGCCCAGACCAGCCTAGATGTGTGTGTGTGGGGAGGTGATTTTCCACCCCCCTCCCACATGATGAACTCTGTGCACAAGTGCCCACAGAGAGGGCTCTGAGTGCCACCTCTGGCACGCGTGCCATAGGTTCGCCATCACTGGTGTAGACAGTACCAGTAAACAATCGGGCAGCATGCTCCGCAGCAACTCAGAAATCCCTAGACACAGTACAGTGGAGCATGCTCTACCTATATACGACTGTTAGCCAATCACAGTAAAGGTCAGTGAACAGGATTAAACTGGTTCTGTACAGTTACATCAGGTTTTGACAGGTGTTTCTGTCTGACAAGTGCTGTCACCTAGATCACGTTGATCTGTCTGCTCACAAGATGCACACCACATATTTTTTTTTATTCCCTGACACTTTTCCAGTGGAAACTGTGAAAATAGGGGCTTGGGTTGATTGGCCCCAAATGAATATAAGTGAGGAAGTGAAGGAAAATAGAGTCCCTCTTCTTGATGGTCTGAATGTAAACCACCCCTGATTAGGATGGGTGCTTGCGTTCCTGTGCCATAGGGAGCCAGGCAACAGGAAGGGCCAGAGAAGCAATCTGCCCTGGTGCCTGCCCCAGCTAAGCACAGCCTCCCATTTAACTGCTTTATTTTATTGCTACATTTTGTTTCGTTCTGGAATTTGCAGCTCACAGCAGCGGCACCATCACAAAGACTGGAAGTAGCACCATTTAGATTATATGAAGCAGCGGAGGCCTGGCATGAGGGCATGTCAGGCATCAGGCTCACTGAACCTTAGTGGCGTAGGAGCAGCAGTGGCGTAGCAGGTTAAGAGCTCGTGTATCTAATCTGGAGGAACCGGGACGGTTCCCAGCTCACCGCCTGTGCTATGGAAGCTTGTCTAGAGGAGTCTCAGGGTTAGCCTGTGCACTCCCACTGCATAGCTGGGTGACCTTGCAGTGAGTCACAGCTTCTCGGAGCTCTCTCAGCCCCACCCACCTCACAGGGTGTTTGTTGTGAGGGGGGAAGGGCAAGGAGATTGTAAGCCCCTTTGAGTCTCCTGCAGGAGAGAAAGGGGGAATATAAATCCAAACTCCTCCTCCTCCTCCTCTTCTTCTCCTCCTCCTCCCTCTTCCCTCTTCCCTCCTCCTCCTCCTCCTCCTCCTCCTCCTCAGCCAGGCTGGGAGGCAGCCCAGAAACACGTCTGGTGCTCCGTAGAAGAAAGGCATGATACAAAAATTATAGAAAGCCATTCAATTCAGTTCTTCGGTACTCGGCTGCTGCTTGAGAATCTGGAGTTGCTGTCCTGTCGCTGGCTCACGATTCTCAGCTTCCTCCCTTGCAAACTGCCATTTCTGCCGACAGAGAAACCAGCACGCTTGTTCTGAGGGGGGCAGTCCTCTGCCAACCAGTGAAGCTGTTTATAAAGATGCTCTGTTGTGAACCAGTTGACATCAGCACCGCAAAATCTGGAAGGAAGATTCTCTTGGAGGGAGCAGCAGTAGCGTAGTGGTTAAGAGCAGGTGCATTCTAATCTGGAGGAACTGGGTTTGATTCCCCGCTCTGCCACTTGAGCTGTGGAGGCTTACCTGGGGAATTCAGATTGGCCTGTGCACTCCGACACATGCCAGCTGGGTGACCCTGGGCAAGTCACAGGTCTTCTGAGCTCTCTCAGCCCCACTTACCTCACAAGAAGAAGAAGAAGAGTTTGGATTTATATCCCCCTTTCTCTCCTGCAGGAGACTCAAAGGGGCTAACAATCTCCTTGCCCTTCCCCCCCTCACAACAAACACCCTGTGAGGTGGGTGGGGCTGAGAGAGCTCCGAGAAGCTGTGACTAGCCCAAGGTCACCCAGCTGGCATGTGTGGGAGTGCACAGGCTAATCTGAATTCCCCAGATAAGCCTCCGCAACTCAAGCGGCAGAGCTGGGAATCAAACCCGGTTCCTCCAGATTAGATACACGAGCTCTTAACCTCCTACGCCACTGCTGCTTGTTGTGGGAGGGGGGAAGGGAAAGGAGATTGTCAGCCCCTTTGAGTCTTCTTACAGGAGAGAAAGGGGGGATATAAATCCAACTCTTCTTCTTGGAGGGAGGCCACCTCTGCTCCCAAGCCTGGTGTGGAATGGGGGTGTGTGGGGAGGTTTGAATCGTTTTTGTCAGAATGTCATCAGGGAAAGGAGGCGACCACCATTTCTGAACTGAATTTGTCCCTCAGATTTATCATTAATTTATTTAGGAAGGTGTGGGAATTATTGAGACAGGAGGGTTTCACTACTGGAAGAGTGAGATCCTGGCCCACAGGCCTCAGGCATTCCTATTACTGCCGAGAATCTGCTGGAGGGGGGTGTTTAGTGGGGATTTAATGGAAGGTGACAGCTGTCCTCCGATCTGCCACTTGCTTCATTGTGCAAGGTCTCTTGCGTGATGCATATTGCCGTCGTGTCTCAAGAAACGCGTCCTGGAGCCCTGCTGACAAGTGAAATGGAAACGTCCAGTTTGATTGCTTTGACTGTGCGTTCCCTCCGTGCCCAGAGAAACACAAAGTGCTGATGGGTCAAGGATTTGTTTGGGTATCTGCTTTGGCAGGAGCACCAATGAAATCGCCACAATATAATCAAAGGAACCTTTTTCCCCCTATCAGCTGATCTTGCGGTCTTGGCACAGATGTCATTTACAACAACACAAGCCTTTATTGACATATAAAACAGGACACAATTTTAAAACAAAACAAGGTTAAGAAATACAGTTAAAATTACTAATTTCCAGTATAAAATTTGCAACAGTTTCACAAAAGAGCACATCAGAGCTGTTCAGGAGATTGGGTATCTTATAACACTCTCATGCCTGAGAGAACATTGCAAGAAAAGATGATAGATTCATGTATTTCATCATTATCTTAATTGTAATATTTAGGGAACTGGAGCACAAAGAATGGTCAAGTGTTCCAGCGGTAATTCATTATCACATGAACAAACTCTTTTAGAAGGCGTTCCATGATTATGACCTTCCCTCAAGCAGAGCTGATGGCAGCACATGACATCTTGCAGTAGCCAAGGCTCTCCTCTGGGTGTGGGATTAATCCAGCAGACGAAGATATGCTGCCATAATTCCCTCACAGCTTCGCATGGGATTAATAACATGTAGTGGGAAGACAGATTTGTCTTGGCAGCCTGAGTCAAATTATGAAAATCAAGATCCAAGAGCCTATTCTTACCCTTCTAGTCCTGAGAGGCTTCCCCCTTTGTGAGCTCATAAGGAGTGATTTAAGTGGAAACCAATAGCTTCAACCCTTTCTAAAAGATCAGAGAGTACCATTTCTGAAATAAAGTGATCTATTAACAGAGGAGGGAATGTAGCTAATGGATCCCACTAGAAAAAATGTATATGCAGCCAATGTACCTTATGGTCTATATCCATACCAAGGTTTCTAGAGTTTGTTTGTTACATCTACAAATGTCATTTGTTTCTATTCCAGCCATTGTACCAGTTGAGGAAAGCACGGAAACTGGATGAGCTACCTCCAGAAAAACACTCGCCCCAAACAGGGAAGTACAACAAACTGATTTGTAGCATAAATGACAAGTCTAAACGCATTAACAGGATTATAAATACATTCTTGTACATGAATAGAATTGCACTGAAACCAAGTTCATTCATAAATCCCACAGACAGGAGACCATTCGTAAGCTGAGTAAGAGGCAGTGACACAAAAAAATCTCAAGTTTTGGGATGGTATGGAGGCAAATCAAATGAGGTGATGTGGGGAGCCGGTCGATTACCAACACAACATGAAGAAGATGATAGAGCTAGACGCGTGCTGGAGAAGACAAGCCCTTTCCAAAACGCTGGAAGAACGTTGGATTTTGGGCGAGTGTTTTTCTGGAGGTAGCTCATCCAGTTTCCATGCTTTCCTTTTCTCCCCCTCGCCTCTCTGTACCAGTTGAGGCCAGTTGGTTGATATATTTTATCAGAGGATGAAATAATATTCACGTCTGATCCGAGTAATTACTGGAATACATTTTCCTATTAATGGCAAAAGCGTGGAGGCTGAGGAACTCTCTCACTTCTAGAGACAATGCTGTGCTCTCCCCTCACCCCCGCCCCCAATCTCAGTGGGAGGTGGGAAGGTCTCTCTCTGGGGCTGGGGACCCTCACCCCTTACACTACCTGCTACCCCCAACCACGGAGAAAGGAGGCGAGCCAAGAAAGAGCCGACTCCCGTATTCTCTCATCGGCAAGGCAGTGGAGCAAAAGGTCATGATCTGCAACATAGGTGTCAAACTCGTGGTCCTCCAGATGTTATGGACTACAGTTCCCATCATCCCCTGCCAGCATCATGCTGGCAGGGGATGATGATGATGATGATGATGATGATTTATTAAATTTAATAGACCGCCCTACCCCAGAGGAGCTCAGAGTGAGTTTACAGAAACAAATAACATTTAGATATAGCAAAATAGTTTCCAAATTAAGCAACAAGAAATAAATTAAAACAGTAAACCACTGGCAGCAGTGATGAGTGGGAACTGTAATTCCACATAACACATCTGGAGGGACGTGGAGTTTGACACCTGCTGATCCCACAATGTCGAAAACATGCTTTAGAAACAGCTAGTCATCGCCTTCTCGTAGGATTTCATAAGCGTCTTGCACGAGTGTCTCATTCTTTCGTCGCGAGTACTTCGCCACTCTCGCTCTAGCTGTCTCGGGTCCCATTTTCCTCCTCCTCAGTCCCTCAGAATACCAACGTGTGTTGAATCCAGAATTCCATTTCCTGAGAATCAGCACCCAGTCTTCCCTACTTTAGAAAAGTTTCTAGCCCCTGGCAAGAATACCTCTCTCTCGGCCTTTATTAGGCATAGAATCCATATAGCCAACATTGTCCAAACAAGTATCCCATACATGAGAACCATCGCAGGTAATGATTTCAAAGTTTCTATAAGGAACCTAGCTACAAAAGTTAAAATCTTGGAGGCGGAATTTATTTTAGGCTGAAACGCACATGTCTCCCCACAGTAGAGTATTCATTAAAGAGGTCCTGCCATGTTTCCCCGAAAATAAGACAGTGTCTTATATTAATTTTTGTTCCCAAAGATGCGCTATGTCTTATTTTCAGGGGATGTCTCTTATTTTTCTGTGTTTCTGTTAAATGCGGGCGGCGTAGCTTCCAAACAAAGCACTCGTCCTACGTCTTGCTTTTGGGGATTCAGCATATTTACCGCACTTCAGCAAAACCTCTACTACGTCTTATTTTTCGGGGATGTCTTATATTAGGGGAAACAGGGTAGATCCCTTGTATTTGGGGCAGTCGAGCAATATACAGGAATGACAGGAATACATGTATAAGCTAAAGAAAAGATGTAAAGATGCCCAGTTGTCGAGGGGCGGAGCCCCATTATCCCCCGCATCTCTTTGCTTCTCCCCCAGTCTGTCAGAGTAAACAAAGCAGATGTGGCGACTTTTGCACAGAATTCCTCTTTTCTGCGTGTTCCCTTAAATTAATGATGCCCAACTAATCTTTCTGCTTAATCCAGCGGAAGGACTTAGTCTGCGGAGGCCTGCGTTCGACAGCGGCGCAGCTGTGAACTCTCTGAACTCACATCTGTGGAAAGCAAAAATGTGACACTCCCATTGCTTCTGCCTCCCAGGGCACAGATGGAACCCGGCTCAGCTGTGGGAGCTCTGTGTGCCCAGAGCATTGGGGAGCCAGGCACACAGATGACCCTGAAGACCTTCCACTTTGCTGGCGTTGCCTCCATGAACATCACCTTGGGCGTGCCGAGGATCAAAGAGATCATCAACGCTTCCAAAGCAATCAGGTATTCTGGCCAGGTTTGGCGGTCTGGCACAATAGAAACTCCGGCCGGGATAGTCACGATTGGAACCACTGGGTTTTGTCGGTGGAAATAATCAGAAAAGAATCAATGAGAAACTGAGGAGCAAACTGTTCCATAGGAATCCATGTCAATCCAATTAATCCGTTCTAGGCACTCCAAAAAACATACCCGAAACACATTTTTTTGGTGACTAAACGTAGCGTTTAATGCTGAAAACAGTAACAAGCAATAAGACTAGGACCAGCTTCAGAGCCAGTGGACCAATGTCACACTTTTAAGCTATCGAAAGAGGTTGTTTTCTGACGGCCTCTTCGGAATTTGTCGAAAATGGGGCAGAGACGCAATGTAATCGGTAAGCTAAATTGCAGACTTACGACCTGCAACAGCTTTGTCCGGGTGAACATCCACAAACCCCTGCGCATATACTGCCGTCGATGAAAACCGGAGACCGAATTTTTCGCTGAGAAAAATCATTGAAAGCGAGAACCCGATTAACCGAGGTTCCACTGTAGATTGTTCTCTTACGAATGGGATTCTCAACACTAACACTTGGACCAAATTACAATTCTTACTAGTGACCAGAGCATTAATTATGTGCCCCTGAAAAGGAAATGTTCCATAGCCTGATAGTAATTTACTAGTCATTTTGGTGATTGTACTACTAAGCTAGAACTGCTAGTAAATTCTTTCTTCTCTGTGATGGTAGAAGACACCGTTGCTCACTTGTTCCACCAAAATGGGTTTTTCAGAGCTATCCTAAGCAGAACTACATCCTTCTAAGTCCATGATGTAGCTCCGCGTAGGGCTGCACGGTGCATGTAATCTATTGAAGGTCTGGTTCTGAATATGGGCCAGGGATAGAGAACACAACCAAACCACGGAACGTAAATCTTCTGCCGCGCAAACTCCACGAGCTGAGCTGTATCCCCATCCTTACCGCTACTCTGGAGGTAGCGAAGTTAGAGCAGCACCATCACCTCGCGTGGCTGGACCGCGCTGCGCGAACTCTCACCTGCCCCATTGGGCAGGCGGGCGCTTTCCCGAGGGCTAGCAAGACCAAGGCGGCGGCTTTATCCTTACCCACCCTGCTGGCGGCAGGGCGGGAGCATCCCAGCAACTTCTCAGAATGGAGTGGAGTAAGAGGTAAAGAGACCCCAATGGCTATACAGTGTTATCTTTATTTCCGAAATGTCAAAAATTATTTTGTGGCTCCAAGTGTTTTCTTTGCCTGTGAAGAAAAGCGATTAAGCGGCATGCTGGAAGTGTTCCAAGGTTCCCTACCCCTGTAGTAGACCATCTGGTTGATGGAATGCTGTAATGCGTGCAAACTGATAGGCTACGTCGCACCAAGCGGTTTTTTTCCTTATCCACCAGCAACGGAAGGCAAAAGGGAGGTGAATTTACTAGCATTGTTTCCTTGCTAATGGTATGGTAAAAAGCAACATTAAAGGGAAGCAAAATATTGTTTTAAAACAAAATTGGCTCTTAGGCTGTTGTTTTCGATTGATGAAAATGCAAATTTACTGTGGATCGTGTTCTTACCTTACCAACTTTCCGGGAGATTGTTTCTTTTCTTTTTTTTAATAATATTCTTTATTAGAAAATTTTTAGGCAAAGTTACAGAAAATCAATAGATACAATAGATACAAAAAGGAAAGTTTAAAAAGCCTCAGTTTCAGCCATCAAAATAATTTTATAATTTCTTGTCTTGTATGTATAAAGTCTAAATTTCTTTACTTTATGTTTATCATATCAACATATAATGAAAACCAAGACTCAAGTAAAAGAAAAATATTTAGAGAGTTAGGAAAGACTGAAAAAAGAAATAGTTGTGAGGTTACATACCGTTAAAGTTACGGTATTGTATTTCTCTGTTAGTTAAATTTGAATTAATTTCTAGCTTAATTCATTGTGACTTCACCTTCAGGTGCAGGTCGTAGTCTGCATTTTCCTCAATTTCTATATATATATTATGCTATAAAATACTAAATGTTACACTATCTTAAGTTTCATTCCTTCTAAACTATATATATCAACTTTCCGTTAATCATTTTCAATTTATATTATAATCCTTCTGGTCTTATTGTTCACCAGTATATTGGTTACGTCATATAACATTCAGGAGATTGTTTCCTTAAGAGTCTGATACCTCATAAAGAAAGCCATGGAGTCCCTCCTGCTTACAAGAGACTGTGTCATACAAGGGGTTTGAGTACCCAATTTACTCATTGGTCTTATGTCACAAACTGGCTATTAGCAGGACTTATAGGCAGGACTTTTCTATGTGATTTGTGACAGATTTTTCCTGTACTATAATTTCTTGTCTGTTTCACTCTGCACTTTATTCACCTATTGCACTTTAGTATTTATTAAAGCACTTGAAACCTGATAGATGCCTTATAGATATGTAGCAGCAGCGTAGATATGGTAGTCCTTATTTTAGTCTAAGCGGGAAGGCTTCCCTGACTCTGTTTGCTGCCTGCACACAGCACACCAATCATCACTGCACACCTTGACACGGACGACGACCCAGACTTTGCCCGTTTGGTGAAAGGGCGCATTGAGAAGACATTGCTGGGAGAGGTAGGTTGCCCCCCACCCACCCCCACCCCCGTGATCCCTTGTAGGTGATGTCACCCACCTTCTTTCCCCTCTGCTGATGCCACGTTGAATGTGTCCAAAGGATTTTATTGAAACACACCATTTATAGATGGCTGATTTATATGATTTTACCAAGAACTAGTAATCACAACACAAGCGCTGTGACATTTGAAACGGGACAAATTTTACAAAACAAAACAAGGTTAAAGAAATGCAGTTCAAACTACTGATTTCCAGTGCTCATTACCAACAGTTTCACAAAAGAGCACATCAGAGCTGTTCAGGAGATTTAGGTTATCTTCTTCGCGCGCTCATGCCACTGAGAACATTGCAAGAAAATGCGATTCATGTATTTCATGCAAATCTTAGCTGTATTTAGGGCATAGAAACAGAGGATGGTCAGAGTGTTTCAGCCGTAGTCCTATCACATGAACAAACTCTTTTAAAACGGACTGCTACGTATTACAAATCTTCCCTCCAAACAGGAAGCTGATGGCGGCACAATACCACACCTTGCAGTATTAAGGCTCTCCACTAAGGATTAATCAGCAGGCGAATGCTTGCTGCCATAATTCCACACTTTCGCGTAGGATTAATAGTAACGAAATTAGAGGGAACAGGTTGTCTTGGCAGCCTGAGTCAAATTATGAAAATCAAGGTCCAAGAGCCTGACCCTGTAACTAGTCTGAAGGAAACTGCCCCCTTTGCCAGGCATAAGGAGTGATTTAGGGGAAACTATTAAGCTTCAACCTTTCTAAAGAGCAAAAGTATGCCATTCTGAAATCAGTGATCTGATAACAGAGAAAATGTACTATGCAGCTAATATGTTATGGCCCTTATCCATTTTCGGGTTTCCTGGAACGACATTTACATCCTCTCAATGCGCAAAACGCTTGGCATAAAGGGTACACATCTAGGGAACTACTGTTGGTTTTATCGAAGGAATTTGGAATGTAATAAATTAAATGATTTATTTATTGCCGAAATCCAAATGGGGGACGTTGAATGTGTCCCCATACAAAAGGATCGTTACCTAACTTTTGCACCTGGTTCTGGGCCTTCTGAATTCCAGGAGGCTGACCTGAAGGATTTTTCCTTCCAGACCATTTCTTCAATCTGCGTCATATGGCTTTCCTTGGAAGCCCGGATTAGGCTGCTGAGACTGGAAGTGAGTTTGGCTGTCCTCCGTTCATTTGGTTTTGCCCAGTGGCAGTGGGATGGAATGAAAATCAGCGCAAATTGTATGTCTGACATTGTTCTCTGTATGTGTGTGGGGGTGGGGGGGAAGGTCTACTACATAAAGTGAAATGAGATGGGTAACGTCTGAGGTGACAGAATAAGCTGTCCTTTTTCAAAGGCAAGTGGGGGCCTGTCTCTCTTTTGAGGATTTCTGTCCCACTGTGCTTGAGGCAGTTTACAATTAAAAACAATAGCAATTGCATTAATGTGCATTTTAAAAGTCCACATCATCAGCAGGAACTCTGGATAAACAAGTACATTTTCAGCTGGCTCCGAAAACTTTGCATGCCCCATACCCAGTGGTGGGATTCAGCCTATTCGCACCAGTTCGGTAGAACTGGTAGCTAATTTTTTGTCTAATTCAGAGAGGGCTGGACCAATCCCACCACCAGGTCCTTCCGGATGGTTGTCAAATTATTTTGGATCCTATTTTCCCACGCCCTTTCGACATCAAGGGAGAGGATGTTCCATAATCATTTCCATCTACCTTAAGAACATAAGAACAAGCCAGCTGGATCAGACCAGAGTCCATCTAGTCCAGCTCTCTGCTACTCGCAGTGGCCCACCAGGTGCCTTTGGGAGCTAAATTTTTAGCAGCAGTTCCCTGTGAGCAACTGGAAAGATTTTGACGGAGCTAAGTTTAAAAAAACACGCTTCAGGATTCATTTGAAGAATATTGTTCTAAATATCATGAATAACTTTATGAATCATTTTCCCCCCAAAAAATAATTGCGCTCTACAACATACATACTCACAGGCCCTTATCATTCTACAGAATATGTAGATTATCTCTGAGCCATGCGCCTATCTGGGGAAGAGGGTACAGGAATCATTACTTCAGGAATTCCACTGGAAACTGAAGATGGTGATCAGTTCTCTTCCATCCTTGAAAAGCCCAAAGCCTCCCTTGATCCCTGACGCACTGAATATGTGAAGTATATCCACGCATCTCAATCGTCACTTGCTGTATTTTGGAGACTCTTGGAGAAGAACAGATCTTGCCAACATCTTGGTGTGGTCTTCGAGTAATCTGTTGCAGGTGTTTGGCCAATCTAATATTCTGGAGCACCTTGTGGAGAGGAAACGCCTCACCTGCATAATTGGACTCAAGCGTCCCGAGTAACCGTGCAAATAATAACAAAGCTCCGTTTTCTGTCCCTAGGTTAATGCAGAGACAGTGCGGTACTCCATTTGCATCTCCAAGCTGCGGGTGAAACCAGGGGATGTAGCGGTGCATGGGGAAGCCATTGTGTGCGTTACTCCCCGAGAGAACAGCAAGAGCTCCATGTACTATGTCCTGCAGTACCTGAAGGAAGAGCTACCCAAGGTAAGGAGGCTCCTGTGGGGGCTGGTTCAGATGAGAAGGTGAACTCCTGAGAGCTGCTGTTTCGTTGCTTACCCCCCTTCCTGTTCATGATGTCACTGGGTTCCTCTGAAGATCTCACTCTAGCTCAAAATGCACTGGGAATCTTCTCCCTAAAACTTCATGCAGTACCCCTGGTCCTTGTCCTGCCACTGGCCATTATGGGTGTTGTGCCATCATCATTCAGTTCTGGTCGCCGCATCTCAAAAAGGATATTGAAGATATAGAAAAAGTGCAGAGAAGGGCAACGAGGATGATTGAGGGACTGGAGCACCTTCCTTATGAGGAGAGGCTGCAGCGTTTGGGACTCTTTAGTTTGGATAGGAGACGTCTGAGGGGGGGGATATGATCGAAGTCTATAAAATTATGCATGGGGTAGAAAATGTTGACAGAGAGAAATTTTTCTCTCTTTCTCACAATACTAGAACCAGGGGGCATTCATTGAAAATGCTGGGGGGAAGAATTAGGACTAATAAAAGGAAACACTTCTTCACACAACGTGTGATTGGTGTTTGGAATATCCTGCCACAGGGGGTGGTGATGACCACTCACCTGGACAGCTTTAAAAAGGGCTTGGACAGATTTATGGAGGAGAAGTCGATCTATAACAAATAAATTCCTTCTTGAAGTCTGAGGTTCAAATGTATGTAACCAGTCCAGGTGCTTGAGAGACAGCTTGTAGCAGAGGGGCAGGCTGCTTTCACCTCCTGCATGTGAGCTCCCAAAAGCACTTCAGTGGACCACTGCAAATTAGCAAGAGTGCTGGACTAGATGGACTCAGGCCTGATAAACTTAAGAGCTGGCTTATGTTCTCATGTTCTTATTTCACACATGTCCTTAGAATATGTTTCATCGGGCAGCCGTGTTGGTTTGCCGTAGAACAGCTTGCTCTGACCCTTTCTGTCTCAAATCTAGCTCCCAGCAGACGTGTTGAGTCTGGTGGCTTTTGTTTATGTGCTGAAGGAGCCTCTTCCTGTACCTCAATAAGCGCTTGCTGCAGCATCTCCTTAATTTTCTTCTCCTTGTCAAATGCGAAGGTGGTGGTACAGGGTATCCCGGAAGTCTCTACAGCGCCCGTCATTCTGTAATTGAAATTAGGCAGAGCTGGAAAGAGAAATTACAAATTATAGATGAAGCGACAACCTCTACGAAGACGATCATGGCCACGCATGGAGTCAAAGGGACCAGGACAACTTCGAACAACACCTACGAGGTACTACCTGTCCACTGAACGGCATTATATCTCCCCACCCCTTCCCCCCAAAAAACTCTCATGTGTTTGGAATGTCTGTGCTTAGGCACACCAGCGTGGTGATGTTTGGGGCGATGAGGGAGCACTCCGTGGAGGGACCTGGGTACCAGCAGGAACACAATGAACTGCTCGCCGATTAGTTGACCTGGCCTAACTCCCGTCTTCCAGGTTGAGAAAACCCTGGGCATTGAGGCTGCTCGCACCACCATCATTAATGAGATCCAGTACACAATGGTCAACCACGGGATGAGCATTGACCGGAGGCATGTGATGTTGCTGTCAGACCTGATGACGTACAAGGTATGTCCCTGTCACCTTGGTAGTCCTGCTGATTTTGCCCCCTACCACCTACCTCCTTCCCTCCAGAGCAGGGGTCTGCAACCTGTGGCTCTCCAGATGTTCATGGACTACAACTCGCATCAGCCCCTGCCAGCACGGCCAATTTGTAGTCCATGAACATCTGGAGAGCCACAGGTTTGCAGACCCCTGCTCTAGATGGACTTTGGGCCAGGATGCTGAGGAGCTTTGAGACAGTGGTATTAGAAACACTGTGAAGCTTAGAAATAATAGAGCTGGAAGGGACCCCAAGGGTCATCCAGTCCAGCTCTCTGCACAATGCAGGAAATTCACACTACCCCCCCCCCTTTCCCCAATGAGCCCTGTTTGCCCCGGGAGATATAGTTGGCCATCTCCCTCCCAGACAGACTAGAGCAGTGATGGCGAACCTATGGCACGGGTGCCAGAGGTGGCAGTCAGAGCCCTCTCTGTGGGCACGCACAAACAGAGTTCATCATGTGGGGGGGGGGATCACCCCCCTCACATCTAGGCTGGCCTGGGCCACTGGGCTCAATTATTAGCATTAAACCTGAGACCTAGTTTTGGGGAAGCAGCACAGGTAACCCTGTTAAGCGCTGCTAAACCCCACTGGTTTTCATACAAAGAACTTAAACACGATCCTTTACCTGGGATGCAAAATCAAATTGCTAGCAATGCTTGAAACTTTCTTTCCTGAGCAAACCCTCCTAGGGTCATGTGATTCACCCGTTAGGAAGGGATTGCCTGGGATTGCTTCAAAGCAAATGACAAATACCACTGAGCTTACTCCCGAGTAACGCACGCCTCAGAATTAACCATTTTCTTCAAACTCACTTCAGTATTTCAGGTTAAATTTTAAAATTGGCACTTTGCAAACAATCTCAATTAGGTTTTGGAGTTTTGGATTTTCAGGGCACTCGGTCTCAAAAAGGTTCGCCATCACTGGACTAGAGGATTAAGCCCGGCAGACAAGAGTTTTAACTGCTTCCAGTTCATCCAAAGAAAAGTCCCCTGTGTTGCATCCCTTGTTCTCATCTTCACCCCGTGTTGTGTGGCTGTGGGGTCAGATGGCCACCCTCGGTGCCGCACACTCCTGTAAGTGACTTGCCAATATGATACCATCACAAGTCCCATTTGCAAAACTTCGAAAAACTTTCTGGCCCTGGTAGTTCTCCCCTACATCCGTCCCCTCACTTCCAGAGTTAAGAACCGTGCTGGTCTCCCAGTATCCCGATGCACTCTAATATAGAGGATGGAAATCAGCACCACACCAGTGGACTGTCCTTTGGCCAATTTGCCGTTGCGCCTTCTCACAAGTCTTTTCTTTCCCCTTGCGGGCTAGGGTGAAGTTCTGGGCATCACTAGGTTTGGACTGGCCAAAATGAAGGAGAGCGTCTTGATGCTTGCCTCTTTTGAAAAGACGGCGGACCACCTTTTTGACGCTGCCTACTTTGGGCAGAAGGACTCGGTTTGCGGTACGTCCTCAGTGTTCATTTACAGCAGAACCAAGATTTCATGATCGGCTGCTGGTTGGGGAGACGGAGCGTAGCCTTTTTTTCTGCAGCTGCCCCAAGGAGGGGGGAGATACAGAGGGAATGTGGAGTTTTCTCCACTGGCTTGTCAAAAACAACAGAACAAGGCTTGCTCCTTTCTCCCACTTAAAAAAAAAATACACTTCTGGAGCTAGCTCAGGCAATTCAGTAACAAACGAGTGGAGCTGGGAAAGAAAGCCTGGGACGGGCAAAGAGATCAGAGGTCCCCAGGGTGGTGCCCGGGGACATCATGGGCTGGCCCCCCAAAACCTGTTCTGGCACTTGCGAAGGGTTTTTAGAATTTGGGCGGGGCTTTTGCCCGGCATGGTTTCTGTCTGGCCTTTGGAGATTTGATTGGGTGTACAGATTTTTTTTTAAATGCAGCTTCGGCAGCAGCTTCTATTGCCACGTGAGAATTTTCACTGTATTATAATAATAATAATAATAATAATAATAATAATAATAATAATAATAATAATAATAATAATAATAATAATAATAATAATAATAATAATAATAATAATACACATAACAACACAGCACAAGTGTCTGGAATTCATCTCTGAATATCGAGTCCTTCCCAAGGACCTAGGATATTAGAGGTATTTGCGTAGAATGTGTTACAGATTCTCTAGAAGGTGCTGCTTTCTGAAGCAGAATTGGACTGATGTTCCTGTCCCAAGTTTAGAGCTTTCAGATGTTTTTCAAGATTTCTTGGGATTCCTCCTAGAGCACCAACTACTAGTGGGATTACTGTTGTTCTTTTTTGCCACCATCGTTCAACTTCAATTTGTAGGTCCTTGTATTTTGTGATCTTTTCCAGCTCTTTGTCCTCTACCCTGCTGTCAACTGGCACAGCAACATTATTATTATTGTTTTTGTTATTGTTATTGATATTATTGATATTATTGATATTATTGTCATTGTCATTGTCATTATCATTATTATCATTATTATCATTATTAATTAATTGATTAATTAGTTAGTTAGTTAATTAATTAATTAATTAATCAATCAATTAATTAATTAATTAAATTTATTATACCACCCTATCCCCGAAGGGCTCAGGGCAGTGTACAGATAAAACATCAGCTAAAAACAAGCAAATAATTAAAACAACAGTCATATCTTAAAACATCGCCCACGCCCTTACGAAACCCTCCTAATGTGAAATAATGGGTCCTGATGGTATTGGGCCCATGGGGGGGTAAGAAGGAGGGAGACTGGGGCACCCTCAGCAGCCGGTCTCTCCAAAGGCCCGGTGGAACAACTCAGTCTTACAGGCCCTGCGGAAATCCCCAAGGTCCCGCAGGGCCCGGACAGCTGGAGGGAGAGTGTTCCACCAGGCCGGGGCCAGAGCTGTGAAGGCCCTGGCTCGAGTGGAGGCCAGCCGCATCATTGACTACAGGTAAGGTGCGGCAGCCATTTTGTGGCCAGCTTCACCTTTTGTGGCAGCCACGTTGTGTCAGAATTCCAAAGGTGGTCACAGGGTCACAAAGCTTGGAGTCCCCTGGGAGTGCCAGTAACGGGCTGAGGCAGCTTCAGGTATTCAAGTGTAAAGCCAACCAACGGTTCCACAGGACATTCAGAACATTTTCTTGCTCAAGTTTGGAGGAAGATGCCTGCGTGCATTTAATCATACCCTGCCTTTCTCCCCATAGTTAGAACTCAAATGGCTTCAGCCCATCATTCCCCCTTGCTCCATTTTCTCACAACAACAACCCTGTGAGGTAGCCAGGTTGACAGCCTGTAACTCTCCCGAGGTTAGCTGGGGAGCTTCCATGGTGAGGCTTTGAACATAGGACCCCCCGGGTCCATTTCTCTGTCCATTACTGCACCGTCCTGGCTCTTGGGAGAGGGTGGCCTGGCTGTGAATGGCACCATCTCTTTTCCCCTGCTCCTGACTTACAGGCGCTTAGGGCTGACATGAGACCACCCTTCAAATGGCAGTGGGATGTGGGTGGAAGTGGGGCCTCTTAAACAGCCCAGGTGTGCCCAGAGAGGAAACGGCCTGACATGTCCATCTAATTCTTGCCTGGTCTCTTCTAGGAGTCTCGGAGTGCATCATCATGGGCATCCCCATGAACATAGGAACAGGACTTTTCAAGCTACTGCACAGAGCTGATAAGGATGCCAACCCCCTGAGGAGGCCTCTGATCTTTGATAACCCGGACTTCCATCTTCCCCTCGCCACATAGCATCTGGTTGGCAGGTTGAAACAGGATGATATTTGCTCCGTGCCTCTCTGAATAGAGTTTGGGAGGCTGGAGGAAGGAGAGAGAGAGCACAGAGTGGGCAAGTGATACCCTCATCCCCCAATTTTCTTTTCTAAGCTGCATCCAAAGTGATCTTCGCTCAGTGGCATTTGTTTCCTAGAAAGCAAAAAAAAAATTCCATACCAAATTGAAAAGTTGTTAACATGGATTATGGGACCTCTACATGTTCATGGACGAGAATGAGCACAACAAACTGACAAGGACAGTAATCAGAAGAACGTTTCTTGCCTCCCAATCTGTTGAGAGCATACAGACTGATTCCTGGTTTAATGTATCGTTGAAGGCTTTCATGGCCAGAATCACTAGGGTGTTGTTGGGCTTCCAGCCTGTATGGCTGTGTTCCAGTAGCATTTTCTCTCTAGATGCAGGTGAAACGTCAGGAGAAAATGCTACTGGAACATGGCCAAACAGCCCAGAAACCCCATAACACCCCAGTGATTCCTGGTTTGATCTGTATGGGCTAGTGGAGACAAATGGCAAGCAACCACCACCCCGCCCACCATCTCCCCCCTGCAATGTATCACCTCCTTGTTTTAAGCAAGAATACTAAAGTTTTCCCCGGGTGGTGATTTTTTTGAGATTCAACGCCCACCTTGCCAAAAAACGTGTGATCTGGGAGCCATTTGTGTGTATGGAACCATCTCCGTGTAGATTCATTCACAGAGCGATTAAGAGCCAACATGGCCACACATACTGAATGGCCCCATTATGGTGTTCAGCCAAGAAAAGCATTGTCACCAGCTGACATAGGAAGTACCAGTCCGTTGTGTTTATAGACACTCTTGGAACCTGTGAAAACCAGCACGAATCCTTGATGAACGCTACAAAAGTTTAGAAGACCAGGAAACAGCAACATTCATTTTGTTTCAAGCTAATCTGTGTTCAGCAGACTGAGATGATAATAGCCAATATATTGGCAATGTCCCTCTTGGCATGTGACCTTTCATGGTGTTTAGTGGGAGGTGTTTAGGTGCTGTCACTGTCTGTTGCGTTGACCTGTCACCCAATTCCAAATGGTTCTGGAAGCCAGAAATGAGGCTCTTGTCCTTCCTTTCCTGAACTTGAGAAAAGTTACATAGCTTGGGAAAACCTTTCCTTTTTGTATGCTGCTGATATGGATCAAGAGACTCGTCAAGATGTAAGTTATGGAAGCAAGAGCCATCTTAAAATACGTTGTAAATATCCTGTAATAAAGTTTACTAATTTAAACATACATGTATTATGTTTGGCAGTCACTGAAAAAGAAGCTGTGTAAACGTGTTAGGTTCTGCGGCGGAACAGGCCCGCTTGGCCCGGCAGGCCCTATTCCACTCCAAGCCTCTACCAGGGGTTGCCACCTTTTCCTGGAAAGGGCCTGCTTTCTCTCTCTGAGTAAACCGCTGCTACCACCTGACCACCTGATTTATGGAGGAGAAGTCTATCTACTATGGCTACCCATCTTGCAGTCTGAGATTGCAAATGCCTTAGCAGACCAGCAGAGATTGCAAATGCCTTAGCAGACAGCAGAAGAAGGGTGGAATATAAATTTTTATTATTATTTATTTATTCAATTTGTATGCCACTCTTCTCCTGACAGACTCAGGGTGGCTTCCAAAATAAAAACATATACAATCAATGCAGTAAAACCACACATTAAAAATCAACCAGCAGATGGCAGCTAAAACATTCAGGATACTAAAATTCTACCCTCTGGGAAAAGAGGGAGGCTATTGACATGATGTAAACAGGAGGAGGAGGAGGAGGAAAAGGAATTTGGATTTATACCCCACCTTTCTTTCCTGTAAATAGACTCAATGTGGCTTACAAACTCCTTTCCCTTCCTCTCCCAATGACAGGCACCTTGTGAGGTAGGTGGGGCTGAGAGAGCTCCAAAGAACTGGTACTGGCCTAAGGTCACCCAGCAGGAATGTAGGAGTGTGGAAATAAATCTGATTCACCTGATAAGAATCCAGCTGCTCATATGCATTCACATGGAATAAATACACAGTCCAATGAATTAGCCAGTTTAGTAGGGGTTTACATGATAATTATTTTTTTAGAACCACCTATATCTTCTGACTTTAGAAGCAAGGATCAGGTCTTCCAACCCTGTTTCCCCGTGGACATTCACTGCTGAAACAGCTACCAGGTTCGAAGTCAGGTGATTACAGAGTCAGTCATTTCACCTGCTAAATGAGGGATGGGCGTGGAGGAGAGCAGCAGTTCCAAAGGGCATGCCTCGGAGTAATTGGCCTTGACACATGCAAGTCACACGTAGTCTTCAAAAATCCTCTCTGTCTGAAGCAATTTGTTACGGAGAAGTCTGCATTCTGTACGTGGCGTATAAAAAATGGAGGTTAAGAAACTTTGGTACTTCGTGTATCTAAAGCTCTGGAGGAACCCGGAAAAAATAAACAACAAACAAATAAATAGCCAGAAAAAGAATCATGAGAGGGTCACTTCAAATCCTATAATTTGAAATTCCCAGCTTCAAGCTGCCCTATGGCAGGTGAGCAATCCCATGGTAATGGAAAATGAGGTGGTACTTAGAGCCTCTGTGGGAATTCAGATCAGAGCCCCTGTGCACTCCCACACACACACAGCTTAAGGTGAGCCTTGGGCTAGTCACAGCTTCTCCAGGCTGTCTCAGCCCACCCACCTCTACAGAGAGTGTTTGTTGTAGCTAGGAAGGTAACTCTGTAAAGGGAGCATTGTCAGCCCCTTTGAGTCTCCTGCAGGAGAGAAAGGGGGGATATAAATCCAAACTCCTACTCTTCTTCTTCTTCTTGCTGTTGCTGCTGCTGCTGCTGCCGCTGCTGCTGTTGTTACGGAAGTCTTATTCTTGCAGCAGCATATAAAAATGGCAACTCTACACGAAACTTTGAAAATCCTTGGTAGAGGGTTCAATAACTGGAAAAATACAAACAACAGGTTACATTGCCGGGTTGGCACTTCTAAAAAGAACATAAGAGGGTCACTAAATCCCACAATTTGAAAATCGAGCTTCAGCGTCTATGGCACAAACCAGCGGAGGTTGTCCCAGTGGTAATCGGCACCCCGGGCGCCATCTTGAAAACACTTGGGCAGCACTTGAAACATCTTCGAATTGACAAAATGAACATCTGTCAAATTCAGAAGGCAGCCCTGCTGGAGGAAGGAGGGGGGTAAGGTGGGAATTGGGTTGGCTGGCAGGGAAAGGCTTGGAGCTGGCTCTATTGTCTGCAGTTCCTCGCAAGGAGCCAACTCTGGCTCCACCGTGTCTTCAGGCTCTACCTCAGAGTCCTCAATGTGCAGGGACCGGCTCATGGCAGTTTACCAGACAAAAATAAAACCATCCAAGCAACAAGAAAAAACAACTGAATATTCCCCCAATCTTATAAAATATCTGCACCTTAACTGCCATTAAAAGCTCTGGTGAATTAAAATAGCCGTGATATTTGTGTGTGTGTGTGTGTGTGTGTGTGAGAGAGAGAGAGAGAGAGAGAGGGAGAGAGAGGGAGAGAGAGGGAGAGAGGGGGGGCACCCCAGCAGGGAATTTTCAAGGCCAATGAGAAGCAGTGGCAGTCAGCGATGCTCGAAGCTGATCTTGGATTGAGCAGGAGGTTGGACTAGATGACCTTTATGGATCCTCAGGACTCTATGGCTCATTCCGCACAGGCAGAATAATGCACTTTCAAACTGCTTCTAGTGCTCTTTGAAGCTGTGCGGAATAGCAAAATCCACTTGCAAACAGTTGTGAAAGTGGTTTGAAAACGCATTATTTTGCTGTGCGGAAGGGGCCTATGATTCTATAAATACAGACCCTGCTTGGCTTTCGAGATCTGTCAAGATCGGGCTGGAGGAATCCCTCCCCAAAATAGCTTAATACATTCAACTGAAGAAAGCCTGCCCTTGACCAAAGGCTATCAAGCAGCTCTCGGAGCCTCTAGGCCCCACCCAATTCTGCCAGGGTGTTTGTTGAGGGGGAAGGGCAAGGATTGTAAGCTCCCTTTGAGTCTCCTGCAGGAGAGAAAGGGGGGATATAAATCCAAACTCCTCCTCCTCCTCCTCCTCCTCTTCTTCGTCGTCTTCTTCTAGAAGAGGGCAAACTGAAGACGCAACCAAAAAACTCACTGGGGTGTTCCTTATTTCCTCATATCACTGAATACCAATCAGTTGTCGTCTTTAGTAATTCAGCAATAGGCATCTGTGCTTGGCTTTTGTCAGCATCAATGTTTAACGAAAATGGTGTTTGAAACTTCCTGTCTTTTGGCTGCAAATAAGTTGCATCCAATCTGTCACTGAGAGCCCAAACTGCACACACGCTCCTGCACAATTTTGCCGCGCTCCTTCACTTTTTGCCTATCGACGCAAAAGTTTGTTGCTCTCTGGATATTTCCTGGCTTTCCAAAGACTTGCTTGCATCCTCTGTTCTTGAGGAGATATTTTTAGCTAAATCTTTTCATACCCCTACTCTACAGAGTCCTGTTATATTTAGTCTCTCTGCCTGTGTCTCTTGCAAAGAACTCTTCTCCCCTCCGGCCTCAGAGTGGCTGTCGTCGGTAGAGCTGACGCTTCCCCAGAGCAGAGTTACATCAACCATATTGCGCCACTGGCTGACTTTAATTCAGCCATGCAGGTTCATGCTGAACTCTTTCCCTTTGGGCCAATCTAACTGCTCAAGTCGGGGGAACAAATTCCCCGTGCGTCACAGGCTAGAAGATGATTGTCGCCACGGCAATGCCTTTTGACTGGAGCAGGTTCTGGCGGCAAACGAACTACCGTGCGGGGAAGGGAGTTTCCACACGCGGTGTGACAAAGATAGGAGTAGACCGGATCTTCTGCTCTGCGATGAGTGGCTGCGTCTTCTTCCCCATCCGATACCAGAATACGCCACAGACCTGACAACGCCGCAGAGAAAAGTGCCTGTTCCTTATCCTCACTGAGAAGGGAGAGAACCTCAAATCAATTTTGTAGCTTTAAGCTGACAGAATGCTGGCTAGTCCCTCTTCGTTGTGTCACATTCCTCCAATTGCCCACCTCCAGTGTTTGAGAACATAAGAACGAGCCTGCTGGATCAGACCAGAGTCCATCTAGTCCAGCACTCTGCTACTCACAGTGGCCCACCAGGTGCCTTTGGGAGCTCACGTGCAGGATGTGAAAGCAATGGCCTGCTGCTGCTGCTCTTGAGCACCTGGTCTGCTAAGGCATTTGCAATCTCAGATCAAGGAGGATCAAGATTGGTAGCCATAGATCGACTTCTCCATAAATCTGTCCAAGCCTCTTTTAAAGCTATCCGGGTTAGTGGCCGTCACCACCTCCTGTGGCAGCATATTCCAAACACCAATCACACGTTGCGTGAAGAAGTGTTTCCTTTTATTAGTCCTAATTCTTCCCCCCAGCATTTTCAATGAATGCCCCCTGGTTCTAGTATTGGGAGAAATGAGTGGCTACATCTTCCCCATTCAATACCAGAATACGCCACAGACCTGACAACACTGCAGAGAGAAGTGCCTGTTCCTTATCCTCACCGAGAAGGGAGAGAACTTCAAATCGATTTTGTAGCTTTAAGCTGACAGAATGCTGGCTAGTCCCTCCACTTCTTTGTGTCACATTCCTCCAATTGCCCACCGCCAGTGTTTGAGAGCTGCTCTCTTCCTCAGAGGGATCTCCGATGTGTTCCTCACCCAGTATCGTCTGTTCCACTCTGTCGAGGAAATCTTCCTTTCCCCCAATGTCTTGAAGGGTAGATTCTTGCGCCTCAAGCTGCTGGACAGTCCCAGCTAAGAGAGCAACCAACTTACACTTGCTGCAGGTGTAGCTACACACATCCTCCGGCAAAAAAAAAAAACATCCCACAGCTGTCGCAAGTAACTGCAGCAACTCCCTCGCCAGCCATATTTAGCAGTTAAGTAGCGAAGAACAGGCCTTAGGGCCAGTGGTGGGATCCAAAAATTTTAGTAACAGGTTCCCTCGCCAGCCCCCCCCTCAGCAAAGGGGGCAGAGGCGTACCTAGGCAAACCTGAGCCCTGGGCAAAACCTGAGTTGGATGCCCCCCCATGGGCAGCCACCCCACCATGACCCCCCAAAATATTTTTGCACCAGGTCACTTCTAAATCATCATCACATTATAGAAAATGCCCCAACTCACAAATCTGAACACAGCACTGGTGAAACACACAGGTTCTTTGATAGAGACTGGTGAGATAAAAGGTACGAAAGGCTGAGAATCAATGAATTGCAGTACCTGAAAGGGATTAACCCAGTTCAGGGAGTTACATTATTAGTCGCAATTGCTATATGGAACCTTCACGTTCAAAGGCAGGATGCCTCTCGGAGAGGCGAGGGCGTGGAGATGGAAAAGCGGACCCAATTAGTAACCCCCTCTCGGCACACACAAATAATTAGTAACCCACTCTCGGGAACTGGTGAGAACCTGCTGGATCCCACCTCTGCTTAGGGCAGTGGTATAGCGCCAGGGGGACAGGGTGCGTGCGATGCACCGGGCGCGTGCCGTGGCCGTGGGCATTCCAGGGGGTGGGTGGTGGGTAGGCAGGGTGCAGGACGCACACGTGCCCCAGGCGCAGTTCCCCCTCGCTCCAGCCAACCTTAGGGCCTCCTTTCAAAAAGTCCTGTATGAATTTCTCAACAAAAAAGTGCTTCCCATATCTGTTTAGGCAAGCCCCTGTTGACTGCGCTCCAAGGACCAAGACCTAACGGCTGAAGCCCTGACCCCTTGTCAAGACTCCAATGTACCTTCTGCTCTCCCTCCAAAAAAATTGTCCCTATTGAGTAAAAACCCCATTTTTGCTCTGGATCTGAGGGAAACTGAGGATGTGAAAGAGAGTGAGGCAGAGCTGAGAAGTGCAGAAGTGCAGAGCTGACCAAATGCAGGATGTACACGTTGTTGTTGTGGGCGTGTTTTATGACTTGAGCATGACTTGTGTGGCTCCATACGTACTGATATGCAAGCATTTGACAGCAATAACCCATCATTTTGAAAAAAGACAGCAGTGGCATAGTGGTTAAGAGCAGGTGTGCTCTAATATGGAGGAACCGGGTTTGATTCCCTGCTCTGTCGCTTGAGCTGTGGAGGCTTATCTGGGGAATTCAGATTAGCCTGTACACTCCCACACACGCCAGCTGGGTGACCTTGGGCTAGTCACAGTTCTTCTGAGCAATCTCAGTCCGACCTACCTCACAGGGTGTTTGTTGGGGGAGGGGGAGGGGAAAGGAGTTTTTAAGCGCCTTTGAGTGTCCTTACAGGAGAGAAAAGGGGAATATAAATCCAAACTACTACTCCTCCTCCTCCAAGTTGTTTCCCGCTAGAGCACAGGTGTCAAACTTGCGGCCCTCCAGATGTTATGGACTACAGTTCCCATCATCCCCTGCCAGCTGGCAGGGAATGATGGGAACTGTAGTCCATAACATCTGGAGGGCCGCAAGTTTGACACCTATGCGCTAGAGCTAAAAAAGGGAACTGCTTCTAGCCAATCTGTCAGCTCAGGCTAAGGAAAGCAGGAAAAACTGGATCGGAGGAGGAAGGGAGGGATCCGTGAGGTGGGAATTTCACCCAGAGGTCTGGTCAGTGGTTTGTCTATTTAAGCCTCACAATTTGATACCCGGCCTGCTAGTCCTCTAAGGGATCCGACAATGGCAGAAAAGGGCTTGTATTATCTACTCTTATGTTCTTTCCACTGGACTTCAAGCCATGACCAATCGGGGCTAGTCAGTTTAGAATTGTTTCTGCGAAAGACAAAAGTAGCCAGCTTGCAACCCAAACCCTCTCCCTTTCATTCCAGAAGTGTGGGTCTGCAGTAGCACCTCAGAGACCAGGTGCTGAGAACCAGGGTACAATATCCTCAGACAGAGCAGAATAACAACACCTGCCAGCCAGGTCATCTCAGGTTCCTTCACTTGCTCATTTTCCAAGGTTACCCAAGTTATCCAAAGTCAGCAATGCCCTTCCACTCCTTGCCTCCGAATCTGCCTATTATCACCAACGAGGGGAAGGCATTTAGCCTTGTCAGTGAAAATGTTCTTCCTTGAAGCAGAATGGCTAATGTGGTCAGATAATTTGCTCTCGAGTTGGATGCCTAGAGCACCTGGTGAACATATCCTTGGATATGGGGCAGCGTCGTCTGCCTTTCGCGGATGAGAAATCTTTGTGTAATCACTTGGAAGACATGAGGTTCAAATGGCAGTCCTTAAATAAAGAGATAAGATTCTTATCTCACTGCAGATCCTAATTCCCGGCCCTCAGGCATCTCTTCCCACCCCCCACCCCCCACCCCCCGCTCTGATCAAGTGATTACAATATACATTGTACCTTTGCACCCTCCCAAACATTTTTTACAACTCCTTTCCCATCTCCTGGTTGGGATAAAAAAGACTCCAAGATTGTACTCTGTTCATATCTGACAAAACTTTTACTCTCAGAAGCTTATAACCTAAAATTCTTGTTGGTCTTTAAGGCATTGGACTCGGATCTAAATGGGAGCAGCAGTGGCGTAGTGGTGAAGAGCAGGTGTACTCTAATCTGGAGGAACTGGGTTTGATTCCCAGCTCTGCCACTTGAGCTGTGGAGGCTTATCTGGGGAATTCAGATTAGCCTGTACACTCCCACACATGCCAGCTGGGTGACCTTGGGCTAGTCACAGTTCTTCGGAATTCTCTCAGCCCCACCTACCTCACAGGGTGTTTGTTGTGAGGGAGGAAGGGAAAGAAGTTTGTAAGCCCCTTTGAGTCTCCTTACAGGACAGAAAGGGAGGATATAAATCCAACTCTCCTCCTCCTCCTCCTCCCTGTATTGTTCTTTGCTTCTGCATCAAAAACACACACACACACACACACACACACACACACAGAGAGAGAGACACACACACAGAGAGAGAGAGAGAGAGAGAGAGAGATTTTTGATTCACCCTCCTTGCTCTGCACCTCTGATTACTATGAGGCCTGATTCAAAGATGATGGCAGAGATACAGACAAAACTTACCCATGGCATCCCCTGTGGCTGAGGTCTCACTATGGGAGGTTCACTTTGCTTCTGAAGAGTCTCTGATCTGTGGCCTGGGTACATGTTAGGGAAATGATGCGTAAATGAAGGCTTCATTCACACAAAACATCAGATGAACAGTACATAACACTGTTCAGTTTTCCTTACATGCCTTCTGCCATAGTTTGATCCAAGGCTACTTAACACGGTGCTCATTGGCACCACGGTGCCTGATATCCCTCCTGGTGGTGGCCAAGGGTTTTTAGAAACTGGGCAGGGCAAGATGAGGCTTTTGCCCAGTGGTGCTTCTGACTTGCGATCTGATTAGCTGTGCAGATTGGAAAAAAAATGTTTGGCAGGAGCTGCCATCTCAGTATACTGTGTGCATGCAAGAAAAATATTTAAATGAACATATGAAAGTCACCCTGTTAAACAAAGCATCTGCCTAAAATGACTCATCATCTCAATCCCTGCCATTTTGCAGTTCTCTCTGCCTCTTACCATTACCCCTTTTGATGGATGGGCTCCTCCCGCTCCTTTGGAAATTTTGTGATCTCACTGTGTTGTTGAAGAAGAAGAAGAGTTTGGATTTATATCCCCCCCTTCTCTCCTGTAGGAGACTCAAAGGGGCTTACAATCTCCTTGCCCTTCCCCCCTCACAACAAACACCCTGTGAGGTGGGTGGGGCCTGAGAGAGCTCCGAGAAGCTGTGACTAGCCCAAGGTCACCCAGCTGGCGTGTGTGGGAGTGTACAGGCTAATCTGAATTCCCCAGATAAGCCTCCACAACTCAAGCGGCAGAGCTGGGAATCAAACCTGGTTCCTCCAGATCAGAGTGCACCTGCTCTTCACCACTATGCCACTGCTGCTCCCATTTAGATCCGAGTCCAGTGCCTTAAAGACCAACAAGAATTGTAGGTTATAAGCTTCTGAGAGTAAAAGCTTTGTCAGGGAGGGAGGGAGGGAGGGAGGGAGGGGGCAGTCCCCAATAACACAATACAAAACAATCTAAAACAAAGAGGAGGAAGACAGTCTTTTGCTTGTGCTGATGAGATTAAGTCCCAGAAGGAAAAGGCTGCACCCTCTTTGCCTGAGGCTTGTGCCTTGAGATTCTGTCAAAGGAAAATTCAAATAATCCAATGGGAAGTAGAGTGACGTCTTCCAACAGCACACCCTGATCCTATTATTTTGTAAGTCCAAAGGTCCTTTGTTTGTGTTGATGAGTTTACCTGCCAGGTAAGTGGCAGGAGGGTGTTGGCCAGATTACATATCCTGGCTGTTCCCAGAAACCCCTGTCCAAGCAAGGCAAAACCAAGGTATATTATAGGTGTGTGTGTGTGTGTGTGTGTATAAATAAAAAGAGAAAGAATCAAATGAATACCATTCTTATTTGTACATCCCGCAACCCAAAGTGTAGACACTTACATCTTCCCAGGCACACATACACACATGGGCTGGCTTCCTGGAGGAGCACATCAACAAATCCTTTATTAATACAAACACACACACATGGATAAAGAAACAGGGCAAACTGGAATATATTTTAGAAACTCTGGGGGTTCATGGGCTGCAGTGCCAGAATTCCAAGGGTGCCTGCGGACTCAAAAGCGCTGGGGACCTCAATTGGTCATTTGCCAATATTAGGGCTTTTGGTGGCATTCTCACTGGCCCTAAGTACCAGTAGCTTTTAGAGAGACTCCCCCAATTCTTGAGGGAAAAATCTATGCAATATTTGAGTATTGGCCCCTTTTACAAAAATAAACAAAAAAAGCCCTGCTCAAGAGCTGCTGTGCTCTTGTCTTGAGACAAGGGAGCATCTGGGAAATTTTAGAGTGCAGGACACGGTGCATAGAGGGTCGTCAGATCCCCGCTGGGGATGTGAGACATAACATTATGTTGCTTTTTCAATAGTATGATAGATATATTCAGATATGTATAATCAATTTGATATAAAATAGAGAGTGGCCAAAAGCTGTCTTGCTAAACTTTGGCTGAACTAGAGAGTGGCCGAGCTGTCACCCCTGATTGAACAGCTGCCTGGCCGATTGCACTCCAAAGAGCCATATTAGATCACCCCTAACTAAATAAGGGAGTGAGATGTTTATCCACACAGACAGACAGACAGACAGACAGACAGACAGACAGACAGACACACACACACACACACACACACAGAGTGGATAATCATTGAAATCCATTATGCTATGTGTATTAACTCAGTTTAAACAAGAAGATAGTCACAAACCAGGAAGGATAGAGGGCCAGATGGCTGAATACTGAATAGACTATCTATCTATCTATCTATCTATCTATCTATCTATCTATCTATCTATCTATCTATCTATCTATCTATCTATCTATCTATCTATCTATCTATCTATCTATCTATCTATCTGTCTGTCTGTCTGTCTGTCTGTCTGTCTGTCTGTCTGTCTGTCTGTCTGTCTAGTCCGTCCGTCCGTCCGTCCGTCCGTCCGTCCGTCCGTCCATCTATCTATCGATGATAGATATAGATATACTTTATATATACTTTATATATACATACACACACACACACATATATATTATAACCATTATGCTATGTCGGTTAGAAGATTAATTGATGTTGAACATGTAGGAGGAAGTTTAATTGATGTAGAATATGTCAGCCAAAAGTCAAATTGATGGTGAACATTGTATGACCTGGAAACCTGTTAATGAGGGCATCTGTACTTAAAAGTCTCTGTTATATCCACCGAATACGTCATGGTAATCTATTAGTGGAATTTGTGAACTAAAAGCCCCTATTATATCCATTTTAGATAATGGACAGATACAGAAAGGAAAATATAAATCAAACTGTATGTGACATGCAGGTACCCATGTTGTTCATAGGCTAGAAACCCTGTTGTCTCCGACCAATGAGGAGAAAGGGAAGAAAACGGTGAAAGTGTTGTGGTGCTGGCATTATTATTTTATTTTATTACCTGGTTTTGTTTTGCTTGACAAAGAAGATGGAATATTTGGGTGGTGATCATTTTCCTTGCCGAGTTATTTCTTAGTATTTCAGGCTGCAGTCCTGAGGGGGAGATGGCAAAACAGCACAGGGGGCCCGGGTCTGCAAGACCCTGGCGCCAGTGTAGATGCCAATTGCGCTGGTGTACAGGGCATTTACGCCAGCATAGAGGCATTTACACTGGTGTTGTGCAGCAGCGCAGCACACAGGCACCAGCACAGTCACTTGCAAGGGCTTCTCTAAATGCAGGAGTGTGTGCTAGCGCCAAAGGGGCATTCCGCATCTCAGCAGCCGGCCATGGCCACCCCTGCAAAACTCAGATTTTGCACTGGGCTCCATTTTCCCTAGCTACGCCCAGTGGTGGGATCCAAAAATTTTAGTAACAGGTTCCCATGGTGGTGGGATTCAAACTGTGGCATAGCGCCAATGGGGCTGGGCCGGGCATTCCTGGGCGTGGCCGGGCATTCCTGGGCGGGGCTGTGGCAAGGACACAGCCACTGCGCCGGTCCTTGGGCAGGAAACGAATGCACGCAGGCGCAGGCTGCCACGCACGCCGGTGCACCTCCTGCTAGACTGCTTCAAGTTCTGCGCGCTACTGCTGAGAGGAGGGGCATAACTAAGGCAAAAATCACGTGGCAAAATCACCAATTAGTAAACTCCTCTCGGCACACACAAATAATTAGTAACCTACTCTCGGGAACCTGTGAGAACCTGCTGGGTCCCACCTCTGGCTATGCCTCTGCCTGGAGGGGAAGGCAGAAGGGACTGCCGGCTGGAAGCCCAGCTGGTGGGGGGGGGGGGCAGGGGAGTCTGCCATTCCTGGCCTCGGAGAGCTGCTTTTATAAGCACCGAGGCCAGGGGCAGGGCTTGGGGAGGCGTGTCCATGTCCCCAGGGGTGGGTGGGGGTGTGCCCCCGCCCCCTGAACCCACCCCATAAAAAATCTATACCTATGTCCCTGGCTGTGCCATCCCTGGCCGTGGCACAACTGCTCCCCCTCAGGATCACACTGCCCCTCAGAATTATAATAGATGGGCAGCCCAGTCCTGAGCCCCCTGGTGGCAAGATGCAGCACCACTTTGGCACTGCCCCGCCACCTCCAGAAGGGCTTTTTGGCAGCATGGGGAGGCAAAAAACAAAACAAAAAAGAGGGGTCCCTTCTGCTGAAAAGCTCTCCACTGGGCCCCATGGGCTTATGCCACCCAAATCCCACTGCGCTGGTACTCTGGCGGCCAAAGGCCGAGTGGAAGCTCCACACTGGAACACCCTTGCCACACTGGCAGAGGTGGTGGGGGTGCAGGTGCGCCAACAGAAGGGTCTGCACCGTGGAAGGTCATGGCAGCCACCCTCTGGCAGATTTCCCCCCCCCCCACCACTGGGGTAAGTAAAGAGCAGCAGTGGCGTAGTGGTTAAGAGCAGGTATACTCTAATCTGGAGGAACCGGGTTTGATTCCACGCTCTGCCGCTTGAGCTGTGGAGGCTTATCTGGGGAATTCAGATTGGCCTGTGCACTCCCACACACGCCAGCTGGGTGGCCTTGGGCTAGTCACAGTTCTTCCGAGCTCTCTCAGCCCCACCCAACCTCACAGGGTGTTTGGTGTGAGGGGGGAAGTGAAAGGAGATTGTCAGCCACCTTGAGTCTCCTTACAGGAGAGAAAGGGGGGATATAAATCCAACTCTTCTATTCTTAAGTGCCCTGGAGAGGGCAAATCTGGTGGTGCAGCCCCATGCCACCTCCGTAGGCAGATGCAGCCCCTCCCCCCCGGATTGAGCTGTTAGTCCAGTGGAATAATGATATTGTGAAGGAAGTGGGAAAGTTAAAGTCTTGCTCTGAAGTTAGTCATTTTCAGGCTTTAATCTCTTCACATTCTGCTCTGGGGAGAAACCTTTGGCACTGTTATTTTGCCTGCATCTACGGCTGGCATCTTCATTTGAGGGATCTTGATTATAGTAGTACGCTGACGGTAGCACGCAGAGCATATTCTTTTGTGAAACCCCCACCATCTTCCTGTTTGAATTATCTTTTGCAAAGTATAGAGGAGCATTTATTTTATTTATTCATTAAATTTATAAGCCACCCTCCCCTACAGGACTCAGGGTGAAAAACAAAAAGATAAAACAATAAAATCAACCATAAAATACAATAAAAGAGGAAACAATAACAATAAAAGATGGCGACAACTCCCCCCCCCCCCCACCGTACCCATGCTTGTGCTTTTGAATACCTTGCCTTTGGGAGTGATGCCAGGATGATTTAATGGTATTTCACATTCTGATTGACACTGCAGGTGTGGTATACTAACTGAATTGACTCTATAGATTGTATTTTTTTGGATTGCCCCGAATGTTCAGATTTGAAAGCTGAATTGATTTTTCTGATGCTTATGTGGGACTCTTATGACCTTAGAAGTTAAGACCTTGATTACCAAGAGATCAAGATAAAATAAGTAACTGGGGTGTTGTGGGGTTTCCGGGCTGTATGGCCGTGTTCCGGTAGCATTTTCTCCTGACATTTCACATGTATCTGTGGCTGGCATCTTCAGAGAGTGTTGTGGGGTTTCTGGGCTGTACGGCCATGTTCCGGTAGCATTTTCCCCTGACGTTTCGCCTACATCCTCTGAAGAAGCCAGCCACAGATGCAGGCGAAATGTCAGGAGAAAATGCTACCAGAACACAGCCATACAGCCCAGAAACCACACAACGTCCCAGTGATTTCGGCCACGAAAGTCTTCGACAATACAATAAAGAGGTAACTTTGAATGTGGCTTAATTGTTAGCTGCTGTAGCAAAATCATGTTGCAACTCCAGTAGCAAAACTTTGGCTTCTCTTTCAGAGTGCAGCGGCTTATGAATTTTGCTGCAAAAATGGTGATTAAGAAAAAGACTAGATTGGAAAGATGCGCAGCAGTTCTTGGATTGACTGCAGCAGCTGACTCTCTGCTGAGGGACATGGGGTAGCATGAGTACAGGCCTGGGCCCCTGGCTCGAGGGGTGTTGCTTGCAAAGGTTAAAGATATTGAACCTGATCCTGATCAGTCCGGGGGGAGGGGTCCTGACAATTGCCCATGGGGTGCCCAAACTGATCCAGCCTACAAATCATTACCCCCTTGCGAAGGCCCCTGTGGGAACAAGGGACCCAGCCAAGAACCCCACTGAAAGCACTGAGGCTGACCAAGCTCTCTGGAGGGAGCTGACGGGAAAAGGGGGCACAGGTGGTGGCAGCAGAAGGGAAGGGAGGGGAAGGACCGGCTGATGCTTCGGTGGTGCTGGCAGGAGCCCTCGGGACCCTGGCCGGGGCCACAGGCTGGCTTTTCTGGACAACCACTTGTGGAGGTCAGCAAAGGCCGTGCTGGGCAGTAACCGAGGTGGGTGGGTTCATCGGAAGGCTTTAAACCACAGGTGTCAAACTCGCGGCCCTCCAGATGTTATGGACTACGGTTCCCACCATCCCCTGCCAGCATGATGCTGGCAGGGGATGATGGGAACTGTAGTCCATAACATCTGGAGGGCCGTGAGTTTGACACCTATGCTTTAAACTGACACCCGCAGGGGAAGGAGACGACCGACAGGGGAGGCCCGAGACCCCCACCCCTAGGGAGGCGAGGGTGTGGGGCTCCCGGGGAGGGGGATTCACTAGGGCCCAGCGCGTGGATCCAAATAACCCTCCTGCCCCGTGTCCTAACCATCCCTGGGCCGCCCCCCTGGGATAGGCGGGGGGCTTGGCCTGAGGTCCCGGTCTGTGGGGGGACGGGGGGGGGGTGCGAGCTCTCCGCGGCTGCCTCAAGCCCGGAGGCCCGTCGGAGGAACGCGGCAGGAGCCGCCAGGGCCACCCTGGGGGCGGGGGGCGCCTGAGTGCGGCCCGCCGCCTCCTCGCCCTCGCTTTCCTTGCCGCCTGGGTGCCTGCCTGGGCCGTCGGGGCGAGGGGTGGGGGCGCGCGCGCAGGAGGTCCGGGGCGCGGCAGGTCCGCCAACATGGCTGCGCGCGGCAGCAGCAGCAGCTGCTGCTGGGGCGCCTGAGAGGCGGAGGCTGAAGCCGCCCCCGGCCCGCAGCCCCCTCCCCTCCCCTCCCCTCCCTCCGCCTGGGTGCGGGCGGCGGGCGAGGGAGGCGCCTGCGACGGCGCGGGGCCCGACCAGAGCGAAGGCAGGGAGGCGGGCGGAGCTGCCGCGGCGGAGGCGGTCCGGGTGCCCATCCCGCGCCGGAGAGGGGGGGGCCTTGGTCGGAGCAGGCGGGGGGAGGAGGGGGGGGGCGGCGGCGGCCCGTGTCTTCCCCATTGTCTGCAGCCCGCGAAGGGGGGGAGGAGGCGGGGAGCCCAGCGGCGCGCCGGGAAGGGAGGCGGGCCCGGGAGGGAGGGCCCGAGGAGCCGCAGCCAGCCGGGGAGGCGGGCGGGCGGGCGGGCCGGGGGTCGTCGGGGCCGCCATGGAGCCGAAGCACCAGGAGCTGCTGGGGCAGTGCCGGCAGAGCCTGGCGCAGGCCATGAGCGAGGTGGACCGGGTGGTGGAGCTGCTGGAGGCGGCCGGCGCCCTGGGCCCCCACGACCTGCGGCAGCTGCGCGAAGCCGCCGCTCTCGGCGGGGCCGGGGAGGAGGGGGCCGAGGGGCAGCAGCAGCCACATCTGCCCGGGGCCCCCCCGCCCCCGCCGCCGCCGCCGTCCCGCGTGCGCAAGGCCGAGGCGCTGCTGCAGCTGCTGCTGGGCAAGGAGCGCGACCACTTCCAGGACCTGCGCGTGGCCCTCGAGAAGACCCAGCCCCACCTGCTCGCCACCCTCTACCTCAACCACGCGGGAGGGGAGCCCCCCGGCGCCAACGCCCCCAACGCCCAGTCCGCCGACGCCGCCGGTGAGTCTGCCAGCGGGGAGGGGGGGGAGGAGGAGGAGGGCCGAAGGGGGGGGGGCGCGCTCGGCGGAACCCCGCCCCCAAAGCCCCGGGGACTCCCCAGCTGGGAGTGGGCACCCCTGGAGAAGAGGCAGCCCCGCGCCGCCTCCCGTCCCCGTCGCTCTCCGGGCTGAACCGAAACAGGTAATAGGAAAGCCGGTTCAAGGGGGGGGGGGGCCGCTGGGCGAGAGACGGACCGAGCAGCAGCAGCAGCAGCCTGAGCAACCGGGGGTGTCGGGGGGGGGGGCAGGTGTCGGTGTGGCGGCGGCGGGACGTTCCCTCCTTCTCCTCCTCCTCCTGCTGCTGCTGTTGCTGCTGCCGCCCTTCCGGGGAAGTTTTCGCCGGACGGCCTCCCTGCTGGGGCGGAGCGACGGAGCGCCCCCCTCCCCGCCGCCTTTCCGCGGGCCTTCTCCGGAGCAGGTCCCGGTGGACCCCCGGGGAAAGCGGGCCTGGCACCGGGCGGGGAGAGGTGGCTGGAGGGGCCTTCTCGCAGGGGGGGGGTGATGGATGGGGGGGGGGGTCCCTAGGAGCGCGGGGAGGAGGCCCCAGCGCTGGGCCTGGCTGCTCCGGCTGCTCCGCTCCTGGGGAGGGGGGGGGCGTATTGTCAGAGCCGCCCCTGCGGGGAAGCGGAAGCGACGCCTGGCTGGCCCGGTTGTGGAGAGAGAGCAGGGCCGCCGCCGCTTTAGTCCGGGCGGGGGGGGGGGGGGCGTCGTCGACCCCGAGAAGTGGCCGCAGCAGGAGCGCCTCCGTGTTTGCAGGAGGCGGCATCCCGCGGGGGGGGGGGGATGAGGGGCCTGAAGAAGCCCGACCGGTGGGACCATCAGGCTGCCCCTTCAGCGCTGGGCAGGCGCCCAGGCTGCAAACTATCTGCACCTGTACTGTGGGGTGTTGGGAGAAGAAGGGAAGAGGCTGACTGCAAGACTCTTGGGCTCCTTCCGCACATGCAGAATAATGCACTTTCAACCTGCTTTCAGTGCTCTTTGAAGCTGTGCGGAATAGCAAGATCCACTTGCAAACAGTTGTGAAAGTGGTTTGAAAACGCATTATTTTGCGTGTGCGGAAGGGGCCTAATATTCAAACACAGCCCCCTTGTCTAAAAGCTTCCAAAATCCTCGAACAGACACTGAGGCTCCTTCCGCACATGCAGAATAATGCACTTTCAACCTGCTTTCAGTGCTCTTTGAAGCTGTGCGGAATGGCAAGATCCACTTGCAAACAGTTGTGAAAGTGGTTTGAAAACGCATTATTTTGCATGTGCGGAAGGGGCCTTGGGCACGAATCATGAATACGTGTTGGAAACTTCCCTTTTCTTAGGAATTGTGGGCCGGGGGCTGGGGAGAATTGTCCTGGCTCCTGACTTCGCTTTGGAGCAATAGCCCACCACGGGGTGCTGGGGGTCACCCTTGGGACACCAGTGGACTCATGGGGGCTGGCTGTCCTCAGGACGCTTCACATGTCCTCCTCCTGTAGCATCTTTGCTCTACAGCTGCAGTGCGCAATAAAAGTTATTATATATTAACTACTGGTGTAGTAAAGGAAAATTATATAGTATTAGTATCGTACAGCAATGTACACTTATGTATTACACAGCAAAGATGTGCTTGCTGGAAATGGTAGATACGATCCCAAAAGGGAGAGGGCAGGCAGATGAGCTGTTTTTGGGTAGAAATGAGGCAAAGTGCCCATCTGTTTAGAAGAGAGGGAGGGTGGGCACAACATAACGTATGTTTTCTTCTGTAATTTCGGCAGTGAAGGCAGTACATTCAAAATGGGTTCTTGCTGCCACATTTTAGAGGCAACAGTAGTGTATTCTCAAGTCAATCCACAGAGTCATCATATAACCACAAAAGCCAAAGCAGAGCAGAAGACCTGTGGCTCGTACTGTCATTTCAATCATGCAAAGTGCAACATCAAACATTGACTTCCCAATCTGTCAGTGAGCAATATGACTTCAACCAATATATTCAGATCTGTATACTGTGATGGGCGACTGCGCTTGATGTGTTTTGGACTACTCTGTTTTATGTTGTTCAGAAAGGCAGCATTTCATGTGAACACTTTTTTTTGCTCTTGTGGGATACGTTGGTAGGTGGACTTTTAGTCACTCGTGCTGAATTATGCAATTACAAACGTTGCAATAAGAGCCGTATGAGACATGTAGTCAGCAGTTCAACAAAGGATTGCAAAGTGAGAGAAATGGCATGACAGTCAACGAAGCAGTGGAGGGTACCCAAATTTTTGTCAGTGTTAACTGTGGCCCTGTTCCCTCGATCTTGTTTGGCTGTTTGTAATCCGCCTTTCTCACAGAACTCAAGGCACATTGCATGGTGCAAGTCAAGCGTAATCAACAGGGTGGGACATCCAGTGAACCGAATGATGGGGTTTGGGCTGCAGAAATCTAAAAGCAAATTCTTAAACATGTCAGGTTAAGTGGTGTAAAATTGTCTGCTCAGAGCATACGTAAAGAGATAGGCAGCAATAGGCCAGAGTCCCTATGCTTTGACTAGTGCAACTTTCTGTGTATAGGCCTGTGCAAAAAAATCCCTCCTGAATAATTCCATTTTGCATAGTTTACTAAAAGCCAGCCAAGTGCACTTCATCAGGCAGGCCGTTCCACAAAGTGGGCGCCACAATAGAGCAGGGCCAAGTACAGAAATGGTACCCAGGATCAGAGTGTGCACTTAGCGGCTGGCTTGTTTCCTTCAGACTCCTTCTGAGACCCTGCAGCCCAAGAGGTGGCTGTTGGCTGAGCCCCCTTCTTGCTCCCATGGAATCCTATGAGCTTGGCCATCATGGGAAGTACCTGGAAGCATAAAGGGTTAATGCAATTACCTGGCATAATGTCAGATGAGGGACCAGGAGAACACTCAACTGTCTGGGGAGGAAAACAGTTCTTCTCGCTCTGAATGTGGACACTCGCAGCTGGAAGGTTTCTCCAAGAAAAGAGAATCTTGAGTGTGCATTTAGCATAGTGCAGATCATATTTGGGAACCACCACGCATGTATAGAAAATAGTCCGGGAGATCTGCGTCTAGCAAAGGTACCCAAAAGATACCCAAGTGAAGAGGGTTAAAGCTTTCTTTGCTTGCTGATAACTTCATCCTCTGTGCTCACGTCCTGAATAAGAACCCGAATGCAGGGAAATGCAGCATTAATGGAGATGCAGAGAGGAGGAAAACTTGAATTAGAGTGTATTGTCGAAGGCTTTCACGGCCGGAATAACTGGGGTGTTGTGTGGTTTCCGGGCTGCATGGCTGTGTTTTAGTAGCATTTCCTCCTGACGTTTCGCCTGCATCTGTCGCTGGCATCTTCAGAGGATCCTCCGAAGATGCCAGCCACAGATGCAGGCGAAACGGCAAGAGAAAATGCTACTAGAACACGGGCCTACAGCCTGGAAACCTCACAACACCCCTTGAATTGGGGCTTTTATTATGGTTAGACAGAGAATGGAGTTTGTCATTCTTTACCTGGCTTCCTCCTTTGTTCTTGTAATTTTCTTCTTGTCCGTGTGGTCGCAGATGACCTAGGGAATGAAATGTGGCCCCAAGCTGAAACCAGGAACTGTTAGATGTGTCAGGATGAATTATGGACACTGAGACTTCATGTAGGTGATTGTTGTGAATAATTTTGACTCCGTTCTTCTGAATGACCCATGGGTCATAATAAAGACTCAGTTTTTCCTTCTCAGGTATGAATGAGTGAGGAGGAATGGTTTCCATGTGATCCAAAGGGAGACGTTATGTGTTGCTGTTAGAGGACAGTTTTGTAGAGTAAACAGACCCTATCATGGGCTTCTGTTTTGACAAGAGGCAGTGTGCCTGGTAGTAAAATGCCCTTTGTTTCTTTACACACATTCTGCCTTTTGTAAATGACTTGCATTTCACCAAGAACAACCGCAGTTCATTTGTAGTGCATTTGAGTGTTCCAAGGAAGTCTGATGTGTTAGCTGGGTAATCCTTACCACAGCCCTTTAGATCAGATTAGTATTGTTCTCCTTGTGTTGTGGAGCTGTGGGGATGATGGAGGCTGACCTGAAGCTGTGTCTTGACTAGAGTAGGCAACTTACCTAGGGTAACACAACAAGAGCAGACACTTGAACCAGGACCTTCTTAGCTCAAGATATCAATCACCCAAGCATCCATGGATCAGCGATTCACAATGATGTTATTCTTGCAGCATCCATCAGACGTGAGATGTGTTAGGTTGGGGTGTGTGTAGTTGATTGGAAGAGTCTGTCTCCTTCATGCAAAAGGTCCCACGTTCAATCCTGGCATCTCCAGCATCCATGTGATGTGAAAGACCTTTTCTGCTTGAGACCCTGGAGAACAGCTTCCAGTCTGAGTAGGCCACACTGACCACCTTGATGGACCGATGATTTGATTCAGTACCAGATAGCTTTGTGTGTGTGCTTATTACCTCATATCCTGCCTAGTCTGGAAGTTAATTGAGCTGTAATGGTGTGTGATACAGGAGTGTCCATTTTCAGAGCCAGAAACATTTTCCTCGACACTTTGTGCTGGAAGGAAATTCCTCCTCAGCAGAATGGATTCATGGGATGTCCGCCCTGATGCTTCTGTTTGCTGCATTGTCACTGTGACTAGAAATATACTACGAAACAATTCCTTATTTATCTAATCAAATCACTTAATGTTACTAGAACAAGAACAGGGGCCAGCGTGGCTAGCAAGCAAGCAAGCAAAGCCTTTATTGGCATACATAGAAAGCCAGCGTGGCTACCTTGGAAACCATGGACGTTGACGATTTTTGCTCCGTCCGAGAATCAGCAGGTAAAATCTCAGGTGCTAATTGCAAGTGTTGTTGTTGTTTCTGAACTGGAGCGCTCTGGTGAGAAATGACGAGCGCTGACTCTGTCTATGGGTAGAGAGGCAGCTGAGCCACTGTGTATGAACAGCTTTCTGGGTGATATTCTGAATCGCTCCTGGCTGACGGGCGTAAGAGAGATTGGGCTTTTTGCATTACATGGATTAGGCAGCAGAGAAGATTCTGCAGGTGTTCCCAGTTTGTGGTCTCTGTGGGCAGCGTGGCACCCGCTGACACCTTTGCTGGAGCCCCCCACATGCTTTGAGAAAGTGGGTGGGGCCAGGCAAGGCTTTTGACTGGCCACTGGAGGTTTGATTGGCTGGGCAGATTTTCAAAAATCATCGCTTTGGCATCAACTGCCCCCACAGCCCAAGGATTTTCACTGTGTGGCTGGAGGGAAGCCGTGGCAACCTTTCCATAGCTGGCTCCACCTCCTGGGGCAGCCATTTTGTGGTTGTGCTGTTCTGTATCTGAATTTCAAAAATGCCCACAAGCTGAAGAAGGCAGAAATCTGCTTCACAAGACCTTCGCGCAGATGCTTCTTTGTAGAAGAAGAGTAGAAGAAGAGTTGGGATTTATATCTCCCCCTTTCTCTCCTGCAGGAGACTCAAAGGGGCTTACAATCTCCTTGCCCTTCCCCCCTCACAACAAATACCCTGTGAGGTAGGTTGGGCTGAGAGATCTCAGAAGAACTGTGACTAGCCCAAGGTCACCCAGCTGGTGTGTGTTGAAGTGCACAAGCTAATCTGAATTCCCCAGATAAGCCTCCACAACTAAAGCGGCAGAGCTGGGAATCAAACCTGGTTCCTCCAGATCAGAGTGCACCTGCTCTTAGCCACTGCTCTTAGCCACTACGCCACTGCTGCTCCTGTAGCTTTATACTGCTGCTCTTTTCTGGCTGGTAATGTTGTCTGCTACACAGCATTGTGTGTTCTCCTAACTAGGAAATCAGGAGAGGTCTGTGGATCCCCCCCCCCCTTTGGATTTGCACCTACTTGAAAGCATAGATGACTGGGAAAGGCAGTGGCAAACCACCCCATAAACATAGTCTGCCTAGTACAGGGGTAGGGAACCTGCGGCTCTCCAGATGTTCAGGAACTACAATTCCCATCAGCCCCTACCAGCATGGCCAATTGGCCATGCTGACAGAGGCTGATGGGAATTGTAGTTCCTGAACATCTGGAGAAACATGAGATTCTACTGTCTAAATAAGATGATGTTAATGATGTGTGGCACGGGGGCACCATTATCATCATCATCAATCAATCAATCAATCAATCAATCAATCAATCAATCAATCAATCAATCAATCAATCAATCAAATATACCGCCCTATCCCCGAAGGGCTCAGGGTGGTGTACAGTATAAAATATCACATATGAAAACATACATACAATTTAAAACAATTATGTCCCAAAGCAGATTATGTCCCCAGACAGTGTCCCATGAAACCCTTACGCAACCCTCCCACTGTAAAAGAATAATGGGTCCCAATGGTGTTAAGGACCCATATAGAGAGGGGGGGGGGGCTGGGGCACCCTCAGCGGCTGGTCTCTCCAAAGGCCCGGTGGAACAACTCGGTCTTACAGGCCCTGCGGAAATCCCCAAGGTCCTGCAGGGCCCGGACACTAATGACTTGGTTCCTTGCACAGGGGTTTACCTTTCCCTTTCCCTCTCTCTACCCTTTCCCTCCTCTCAACTGTGACTCTCCCTTCCCTTTTCAGAGCAGACTGGTAGCGGTCAGTGTGTGGAACCCTGGGCATATGAAGATCAGAAACTATAACTGTTCCCGCCTCCAGAAAACAAAGAAAGGGACAGGAAAATTCATGCTTGACTAAAAGGAGTTTGTCAGCCCCACGCCATTTCCCCAATACCTTTTCTGTGGTCTATTCATTCATTGGTCACCAATCTTGTTTGCCCCTTTTTGGAATTTAGAGGAGGGGGGGACACACACCATAAAACCTGGGAAGGTGGTTTGCCAGGCATGGTCCTGTAGTCAGAGGCAGCTGGGCCCTCTCTGCAGTCACACTCCTTTTGCTGTCTTGCGATCTGTTTCCAAAGAAAGTGGAAGAGTTTGCTTCCTCCTTGGTCTGTAAGGAGAGCTTTCCAAGCCCAGAAACTGTCTCTGTGGTCAAGGAAAGGGTGTTCAGCTGTGAGGCACCTGCTTGGGATCTCTGCAGCGTTTTCCTAGTTGTTCATATGATGCAGAATGATCCAGAGCTCTCTGTTTCTTTTAGCATATTGTATAGTGTCTGCATAGTATCTTGGATATCTGAGTTCAGATCTCTACTTTGCAGTGCCAGCCTGCTAGGTGATCTTGGGCCAGTTGCACACACTTTCCCTAACCTACCTCACAGGCTTGTTTATATCATTTATATTTATCATTTATATACTTCTAAGCATTTTTACTAATCCATTTATTATATCTTACATTGCTAAATTGCAGATTTCAAGATATTTTGTTTTTACATGGTCAGGTCGGATTGATATGAAAAACAAGAATTCCATTTCTCCTCCAATTCATCTTTTGGATGCCGATTTGTGAGATTAGTTAGTTTGGCCATGATGGCATCTTCTCTGATTTTATCCTCCCAGCATTCTGTTGTGAGGCTTTCGTCAGATTTCTAGCTGTTGCAGTTAACTCTTGCAGCAGTTATTAAGTACCAACACAGTTCGTTCAGTTTCTTAGGAAGCTTGTCTGGTAGGATACCCAACAGCATTGTTTTTAAATCTTTTGCTGCATAGATGCACATGTCATGTGTGAACCCAGCTTTGAAACTGGTCTAAACTTGCTGCGTAGAGGCACACGTCATGTATGAAACCATTTGAAACTGGTTTAAACTGTCAAAGCCATTTCCCAAAGAGATGGGTGTAAGGCTGAACACCACTCAGACAAATTCAACGTTAAAAGAAGAACTTTATTGACTTGGGTCGCCCTAACTACAAGGTGCTGGATCTGAGAATTCTTGTCCTCAGTTCCAGTATTTATTCAATTTTCAAAACAGACAGTAACCAATCAGCTTTTCCCCTCTTCCCTGGTCCCTGGTCTCCCATTGGTTCTGACGGAGCTACGTAGTTTCGGTCTGATGTAGCTCCCCAGCTCGGTTTCCCGCTCTAATGCAAAAAGGTGGGAGCTGGTGATTGCTGGGAATTGCAGTCCTGACAATGGGGGGGGGGGGGGGGGCAGGGAGCCCTGATGAACAAGCGTGGCCAGCTCTGTAATGAGAGGAGCTGCAACTTCTGTGTCCTGGAGAGGGAACCAAGAGGGGCTGCGGAGTGCTCACAGGGATATGTGGGGTCACATATCCCTGGGTGCATACCAGTTGGTCATGAAGGGGCCGGGAAATTCGCCCCACGCCCCTCCCCTTGGCCCTGCCCCACCAGTTCTGCCCCTTTGGCTGGCAGAGCCTCCGTAGGCCAAAGGAACAGCCTGGTTGGGCTGCTGCCGGGCGCCCCTCCGCCCCGTCATGTTTCCTCATCTGGGTTTTCCTTATTTAGTGTCTAGTTACGAAGAAATTTCGGTCAAACACATTTAAATTACAGGCTTGTTTGGCAACAGCCAATCAACTGCTTGAATGCCCTTGTTGGAGAAAAAAGTGATAAATAATTTGCTGTGTCTTGAATGAGTGGGTGGGAATAAGAAATGCTCCGGCTTTTACTCTTTGTGAGCAGTTAAAATGTACCATGTTTCCCCGAAAATAAGACAGTGTCTTATATTAATTTTTGCTCCCCAAGATGCATTATGCCTTATTTTCAGGGGATGTCTTATTTTTCCGCTCCACAGCTGCATACTCTGGTGTTCTGTTTGTCGGGCATGCTTCCAAACAAAAACTTTGCTACGTCTTACTTTTGGGGGATGCTTTCTATTTAGCACTTCAGCAAAACCTCCACTACGTCTTATTTTCAGAGGATGTCTTATTTTCGGGGAAACAGGGTATGTGTAATACATACACAGGCAGAGTATTCTGAAATTGGTGAGAAGGACCAAGACCGTACTTGATTTTATTATACAGTTTTGCAAATTTTAATCCACGCATCTGTGGTGCCTACAAATTTCACTGTGGCGTCTGGCATTTTCAGTGTTCCTTTATTGTAAGTGCCTCTTGATGATTCTCAGAAGTACAGAGCTTATGTAGGTGAGGGATATAGGTTAGCTTTGTGTTGTGATGACAACCAGGGTCACCTTGTATTTGTTACACACTACAACACTTTGGTTATAGTTATTAAAATGACAAGAATTGGTGTCGATTTTAGGATTAGGTTTTGGGGTAGCAATTATGAGTAAGTGTGCTCCTTCAACTTAACAAAACCCTGAAGGCAGAAATGGAAGTCTGGGTCCTATCGTTTGGGTGTGGCAGCGGTTGATAAAACTACAGAAAATTTGTCAAGGCCTGGACTAATCAAGGGAGGCTTCCTTATGAGTGAAGATATGTTGGATTTGAGCTCTGCTTCTGTTTCTGCTTCCTTTGCTTTCTCTTCACACTGGGTGGGAATGGAGAAGGCTTAGAAAAACTGGGATGGCTGCATGAAACTACCATGAATGTGTGCACAGTATTTTGGTCAGGAGGCTAATTTTGTGTGAGAGTGTCCATGTGTTTGGACCAGAATGTGCTAAGTGTTTGAATATTAGGCCCCTTCCGCACACGCAAAATAATGCGTTTTCAAACCACTTTCACAACTGTTTGCAAGTGGATTTTGCTATTCCGTGTAGCTTCAAAGAACACTGAAAGCAGTTTGAAAATGCATTATTCTGTATGTGCGGAATGACCCTCAGTGTCTGTTCGGGGATTTTGGAAGCTTTTAGACAAGGAATTGCCCAGATATATGTATGTGTGTGTATTTGCATGCGTGCGTGCGTGCGTGCGTGCAATCAAAAACGGAAAGTTCCTTAATGCTATCTCTGAGTTCGCGATGCAAAATGAGAATGTTGGTGCCCTTGAAATGGTGAAGTCTTGGCCAGTTATGTTTGTACTCGCAGCCAAACCCATTTTATGGCCTAATATAATGGACTCCAGTGGGGGATGGGGGGGGGTGCACTGCCTTACCTGCTTGCCTTCTCCACCCCTCCAACACTGCAGTTGCTTCTCTGTCCCTCCCACCAACTCACATCTCCATTTGCTGCTACCGTGTTTCCCCGAATATAAGACAGTGTCTTATATTAATTTTTGCTCCCAAAGATGCGCTATGTCTTATTTTCAGGAGATGTCTTATTTTTCTGTGTTCTGTTCGTCGGGCATGCTTCCAAACAAAAACTTTGCTATGCCTTACTTTCGGGGGATGCCTTATATTTCGCACTTCAGCAAAACCTCTACTATGTCTTATTTTTCAGGGATGTCTTATATTAGGGGAAACAGGGTAGCAGTAAGAGGGTTAAGAGAGATTGTGCGGGAATGAGGAGGGGCTGGAGGGCAGTGGGCATGTTGTTAAGGTTGGAAAAGATCACAGGGGGATAGGGAAGAGCAGTGGGAGGCATCCAGTGGGCCAGGGCCAGCACCAAGAGTTGTCTGGTGGGCCAGGGCAGGGGCATTTGGTGGACTGGAGCAGTGCCAGGAGGCGTCCGATGGGCTGGCGCAGCTCCGGGGAGGCTGGGGCTGCGTTGCAGGCCTGTGATGGGCCAGGGCAGTGCCGGAGGTGTTTGGCAGGCCAGGGCAGCTTCAGGGGGCAGCCGGCAGCCACTAGCAGCGCTGGGAGGCATCCAGCGGGCCTGAAGAACATGAGGAGGATTTGAGACCCCTCAACATCTGACACCTCTGAGCACCCTGAATTAGCAGAGGTGCAGGGACCGTATCAGTTCAGTTGTGTTCTACCTGAAAAGGTAAAGGTGCAACCACCAGCTCATTACTGATTCATAGAGTGATGATACATCACAACAATTCCTAGACCCCGTGGTGGCGAACCTATGACACTTCAGATGTTCATGGACTACAGTTCCCATCAGCCCCTGTGGCAAGGGCTGATGGGAATTGTAGTCCATGAACATCTGGAGTTCCATAGGTTTGCCACCACTGTGACCTAGGCAGACTATATATTTTTTTACTGGCTGGTTTGCCTTCCCCAGTTGACTTTGATGTTTGCTGCACGGGAACCCTGAATTGGGTGGAGAGGAGCTAATGGCTAGAATAAATAAACGAACGTTGCATCACTGCAGTTCCTGGTTGTTGGACTGTCTGTACTGGGCAAATGGGTAGGATGAAATACTCTGATAGGGAAAGGCGGGAAGACGAAGAACAAATTGCTGACTGCTAATAAGCCGGTTCTTCTGTTCTTTTTTCTCCCAAAGTCTGGTTCATGATTTCAGCTGGTTGAAATGCATCCCCAGATACTGACTTGCTTTACTGCTTCACCCTTTCTCCCAAAATAGACAAATGCTTGTCTACAGTAGTACTTAGGCATAATATCTGTCTTTCACGACCATGTTGCGTGAATTTAGAGATCAGTATTAAAATCGGTCTGACATAAATTAATAGCTTTAACCCTGTGCATACCTTTTTCTGTGGAAAGGTGACAACAGGAAATGTGAGAATTATATCTTCCTGGACCAGTGGTTCTCAACCTGTGGGTCGGGCCCCTTTCACAGGGGTCGCCTAAGACTCTCTGCATCAGTGTTCTCCATCTGTAAAACGGATAAATGTTAGGGTTGGGGGTCACCACAGCATGAGGAACTGTATTAAAGGGTCACGGCATTAGGAAGAAGAAGAAGAGTTTGGATTTATATCCCCCCTTTCTCTCCTGCAGGAGACTCAAAGGGGCTTACAATCTCCTTGCCCTTCCCCCCTCACAACAAACACCCTGTGAGGTAGGTGGGGCTGAGAGAGCTCCGAGAAGCTGTGACTAGCCCAAGGTCACCCAGCTGGCGTGTGTGGGAGTGTACAGGCTAATCTGAATTCCCCAGATAAGCCTCCACAGCTCAGGCGGCCAAGCTGGGAATCAAACCCGGTTCCTCCAGATTAGATATACGAGCTCTTGAGAACCAATGTCCTGGACCCTTTGTATGGATGAATTCTCTGCCGGGGTCCTAGCGCCTGTCTCCCCCCCCTCCCTTCCGATTCTCTAAAAACATTAGAGAACTGTATTTAAGTGCCACCTTCACCAAAAACTTTTATTCTCTGTACTGTTAAACATAGAACTTTGATAAAAGTATGTTTGTAGTGCTCCGGACGGCTATCAGCAGCACTTTCATTTTTGTAAAGCTGCGCCTGCCATTTTCTTTGCCCTTCCATCAAAATTCTATGTTTAACAGTACCGAGAATAAAGGTTTTGGCAAGATGACGCTTAAATACGCTTCTCTAACGCTTCTAGAGAATCTAGGTGGAAACACGCTGCTGTGACGCTGCTGGGAAATAGTATAACTGACCACATGAGCTCAGCCTCCTTGTTCATACATTCTGGCACAGCTGTGCGTTTGGGGATTCTAACATGACAAGTTCTCAAACCTGCTTGGAAGTTCCTAATCCTAGGTGGCAGGACATTCTGCAGTTTGCGGCTCCTGCCTCTCCAACCGCCTGGCATGCTCTTTCTTAATTAAAATTGCCAAGTGGGAAGGAATCACTTTGCCCCCCCCCCACCCCCCGCCTTCTGCTAGGGATCTAGGCACCCTGGGAGGCCACCACTGCCCCCCCATCCCCCACACCAGTCATCAGCACCACCTGGCAGTGGTGTGGGCCATTGCTTCTTGGGGACAGGGCTGGCGACTTCGCAAAGGCTGTTGCAGCTAGATCTGGGGCACAGCTTCGGTGGTTCACCCGCCAGCTGGAATCCCTGTGCTTCTTTCCCCATCACCCCCAAATTCCTCACCATCCTGTTGATGCTTCCACTGCCCCCGGGGCGGGGGCAGTAGTGCCCACTTTGGGAATTCCTAAGCTAGACAATAGGTCTGGAGTTGCGAATGACACATTTCCATGGTTGGAATTCTTTAAAAAGGCAGGAATATCACAGCTTGTTTCAATGCAGTCTTCTTTAGAAATATGTTGCTCTTTGCTCAGTGGGGCTTACTGTTTGGTAGCTGCACACAGGACCACAGCCTTAGTTGGTTGAGCAGAGTCAGACGTAGAGCTCTGTTATTAAATTTAGGATGAAGCAAGACAGTTGCACCAAAATACAGAAACACCAACAATTCTTTCTCCTGCTGAGTCAGAGTGGTGCTGCATCGCAGTTGCTGCCTCGTCAGTAAATTAAAAATTAACAACTCAGAAGGGTGAAATCCCAAATTGACTCGCCTTGAGTCACTGTGTGTCCTTGCAAGATTTAAGGGCAATTTTGGAAACAAGTTGTTCACACATATATTAGCAGTCTTGTTCCACAATGTTAAAAAACACATGCATTAGGCTAACATTTTTTTATCACAGGGGCAGCCATGCACATCCCTAAAAGTTATTTCCCCTTCTTCCCATTTTGTCAAAGTGAAAACATTGGATAACCCAGGCTAGCCTGATCCCATCAGATTTGGAAAGCTAAACAGGGTCGGCCCTGATCAGTATTTCTATGAAAGACCACCAAAGAAGTCCAGGGTTGCTACGCAGAGGCAAGCAATGGAAAACCACCTCTGAATGTTTCTTGCCTTGAAAACCCTGCTGAGTGGACATAATTCAACTGTGATTTAACAGGACTTTCCACCACCAGGGGATGGAGGTGAAACATACCCATTTCCTGCACTGAATTCCTTGAGTAGAAAGGGTGGAGCAGGCGCTTCATCATCAAGTTAAGAGCTCGTGTATCTAATCTGGAGGAACGGGGTTTGATTCCCCGCTCTGCCACCTGTGCTGTGGAGGCTTAGCTGGGGAATTCAGATTAGCCTGTACACTCCCACACACGCCAGCTGGGTGACCTTGGGCTAGTCACAGCTTCTCGGAGCTCTCTCAGCCCACCCACCTCACAGGGTGTTTGTTGTGAGGGGGGAAGGGCAAGGAGATTGTCAGCCCCTTTGAGTCTCCTGCAGGAGAGAAAGGGGGGATATAAATCCAAACTACTACTCCTCTTCCTCCTCCTCTTCCTCCTCCTCCTCCTCCTCCTCCTCCTCCTCCTCTTCTTCTTCTTCTTCTTCTTCTTCTTCTTCTTCTTCTTCTTCTTCTTCTTCTTCTTCTTCTTCTTCTTCTTCTTCTTCTTCTTCTTCTTCTTCTTCTTCTTCTTCTTCTTCTTCTTCTTCTTCTTCTTCTTCATGTGTTGTTCCTTCGAAGTGGTGGCAAAGTGTGTGTGCCCATGCCCAGCCAGAACTTCCTTCCAGGCTGCCTGATGAATTAGCGCTTCCAGACTTACAGTGAAACCGTAGGTCTGAAGCTCATTGCCTGATTTTCCAATGCTGTGTACTCCAATCCTTTGGGAGACGGCACAGCGGCCCTCTCTTGCTTGTTGACTCAGGTGTCATAGTCAGGGGCGTAGCTAGGGAAAATGGAAACCCAGGGCAGACTCTGAGTTTTCTATTCTCCCCTCATGGCCTCCCGCACCGGGCAGGTGTGTGCGATTTTCTGCCCTCCACTTGACCCCAACAGCATCCGCGCGGGGTGCTTGTCCCCACCCTATCCCATGGTAGCTACGCCACTGGTCATAGTCAGCACAGACGTGCTTCTCAGCATGTAAAATAAAAGAGGAGTCCAGTGGTGCTTCTGAGAGTTTTGAGAGTCAAAACTCACTTCTGACTCCTTGTTTTGTTTGCCTTGCTACAGGTTAACACAGCCGCCTGTCTGGAAATATTTTCCAGCTGTAGTTTTCTGAATCTTACTGGCTGGTTGCAAACTGCAGTTTGTCAGTTTGGGCACTGTATAAACCACGATTAAGGTGTCCAGTTTCATCTGGTTTAACTGACCTGTAGCTCCTCATTCAAACTGTCCCGTGGGCTGTCTGTTTCTTACCTTTGTTGTGCATGATGCAAAAGGCCAGTTTCAAAATCTGATAGGCCGGGCCAGTCTTGAGCAATTCTGGCAAGTGTTTTTAGCAACTGGAAGCCAATGAATATTACGTCGAAGACACGAGACGTTTTACCTGCCCCAGTGATCGATTGCCACCACCGTTCAATCCTGCAGGCTATATTTGCATGAACCGTGGCTTTGCCCTCAATAGCATTAATACATTCCATGGCTTTCTGCCACAGCTAGAATACAGCGGTCTCCCCATTCATCATTCCCCAGTCCCAAACAGGCTTAATTACCATGCTGTTGTTTGCAGATCTGCCTTCCTTTCCATTACTGAATTAAAGTGTGCAGAAGCAGAAAATAACTACTATGCTAATGTTTATGTAAGCTGGGAAGCTGAGGGGGGCGGGGATACAATTTGGCTAGCTTTACAGTGTGGTATGTTTTGCAACATATAATGAAGTACTCTCTTTTTTAACACAGCTGAGAGTCGTGTGTACTTCAGTGCTATCTGGTCTCCTCCAACTTTTGGTGACCCTGTGAATTAATGACTTCCAGAATGTCCTGGTCAAGTCTTTCAGACTGAGGTCTGTGGCTTTTCTGATGAGTCAGTCCATCTCATGTTGGTCTTCCTCTTTTCTTATTGTCTTCAGGTTTTCCTAGCATTATTATCCTTTCCAGTGAATCTTCTCTGTTCATAATGTGACCAAAGTTCACTTGCCTTAATTTAGTCACTTTAGCTTCTAGAACAGCTAGAATTCCCATCAGCCCATGAACATCTGGAGATCTGCAGGTTGCAGACCCCTGTTCTAGAAAGAGATCAAACCCACTTTTTTTAAAAGACAGACAGAAGCCTTTATTGGCATTATAAATTACAAAATTAAATACAATATTAAATACAAATTACAATATTAAAATACATTAAAATACGCATTAAATGTGCTGCGTCAGCTGCATTGGCTTCCAGTAGAGTTCCAAATCATCTTCAAGGTGTTGGTGTTGACCTTTAAGGCCTTTTACCTGCAGCTGACCTGGGACCAGCCATCATTATTTTAGAGACCGCTTTGTCACCCCATATATGTCCCTGTAAAGGCCTCTTCCAGCTCAGTTGGGAGAGCCAATTTACTGAGTGGTCCCTGGCCCCTCCAATGATGTGGCTGGCCTCTACACGGGCCAGGGCCTTTACAGCTCTGGCCCCTGCCTGGTGGAACGCTCTCCCTCCAGCTGTCCGGGCCCTGTGGGATCTCGGCGAGTTCCGCAGGGCCTGTAAGACAGAGCTGTTCCACCGGACCTTTGGAGGATCCGGCCGCTGATGGTGCCCCCCCTTTTTTCTTGGCCCCTTACACCTGGGCCTTCTGTCACCTAATGGGACTTGCCGTCCCTCCCCCTTGGCAGAGGATTTTGAAAATGGGGTTGTCGGACGCCACTTATATTTATTATACTTATTATATTTAGTCTTTTATTGTTTCTATCCCTGCTTTTAAAGGTTTTAGCTATTTTATGACTGTATTATGTCTATACGTTGTACACTGCCTGGAGCCCCCTGGGGATAGGGCGGTATAAAAATCTGAAGCATGAATAAATAAATAAATATCTACATACAGACCCTGTATACAAAACACAAAGGAAGAGGCCCCAGAAATTAAGCTTATGAGCTGTTTTGTGGAGAATAGTGCAGCTTAGCCATAGTCCAAAGCGATACTTCTTTGTACTTTTTTGGTGGCCATACAACTTCTCAAATGAGCTTTGCAGGATGGAAAGAGGTGTGCTGAGTTCCAAGATGATTGTGTTCATGCATTAAGTTTACACTTCGTTTTGCTATTTGATGTTCTGCGGTTGGGCTCTGACCTGCAGACTTCAAACATGAGTTCCAAATAATGCCGATCAACTTCTGAGATTCTTATTCTTGAAATAGTGTAAGTCAATAATATTAATAATAATAATAAGCCTTTATTTGGCATAACAATAATCATAACACAATAAAAAACCTGAGATAAAAGGTATACAAATACAAAGGTTTAAGATAAAAGGTATACAAATACAAAGGTTTAAGATAAAATATAAATTATTGATTGTGCATCACCTCCAGTAAAAAATTGTACAACCAATTCACAAGTTTCAATTGTCAAGGATTGAAATCCAGAAGAAAAGGAAGTCTACTTGAGTTCTTCCCATTTCACTAGGTATCCTAGAAAAGAATGTTGGAATATTTTTGATCTGATATTATTGCAGATTTAGGGCAGCAAAGCAGTTGATGTGCCAATGTTTCAATTTGTTGTTCACCACAAAGAGCATACCCTTTAAGCTCATTTCCAGAGTTGTTAAATCTACCACTTAATAATGGCGGAGGGAAAACATTGATGAGCGAGCAAGTGTGAGGGAGCTCTTCTCTGCATTGGATTAGTCAAAAAATACAAATAGGGAGCCATCCTGTTTTGATATAGGGGTATTAAGAAAGATGTAAGAGGGTGAACAAGTTTTCATAGCAGCCCTAAATAAATTGAAATCCATTAAGCTTTCCAACAATTTTTGTTTTAACAAGTTTGTAGGATTCTGAACTAGATGGCGGGAAAAGCGAGTTAGAGATATACCAAGTGATTCAATCCTTTCTTTCGATCAGAGAACCATGGATTAGCCTATGAGTATCAGACAAAGTGGAGGTGAATCAGCGAGTGCTCATCATGCGAGAAATGCAGGCGAAGCCAAAATTTAAAAGCTCTCAACCAAGCCCTATCAACTAATGAATTTTGGCCCAGTTCTAAACAGGGGCCAGCATGCAATTTCAATTTGGCAGAGCCCATAATTTTACGGAAAAATTTGGATTGGACAATGGTATTCAAGGAGTTAAGAGTCAACTGCTTGGAGACCAGATAGGTACTCCATAAAAGTAACTGCAGCTTCCTATCTTAGAGTTACAAGATTTTTAGTGCTGCTGGGACAAAGGTGAGTGGCCCTTTCCATAAAAGAAGCGTGCAATGGCAGAATAACTGATGGTAGCAGCTGCAATAGCAGCTTTTTTGTGGGAGTAACCAGGAGAGGTTATAAGAAAATGTAATTCCAAGATATTTGTATTGGTTAACCTGCTCCACTGGCACTTTATTAATCGCCCAGTTATGTTTTTTGTATTGTTTGGCAAAGATCAAAATCTTGGTCTTTTTTGATAATTATTATTGACCTAGTCCGTTATCTGTACAAGGTACTGCCCATCATCTATTCAGCAGTCGATTAAGTCCAACTTTTGAGCGAGATAGAAGGATGGTATCATCAGCATATAGGAAGTGTGGCAAATCCACGTTGAGACCATGCACTATGCTTCTTACGCATTTGGTTAATAAATACTCCAAAGTCCAAAGGAAACAGAGCTCTATGCTGCCTTCATTGTGATTTGAAGGCAGCTTTTGTTCAGCCTGATCTCTAGAGAGCGTCTTTGGAATAAATTGGCTATACAAGGAATAGACCAATAAACTTCTTTCTAATCAGGCAACTTTATACCAACACAAACTGCAGAGTTAAGTGCTCACGTGAAGGTCTCATGACTGATTCTATTTTCTACTGCTTTTAAAGGTGTGAGACAAGGCTGTGTGTTAGCACCAACCCTTTTCAATTTATTTTTGAGTGACCTTCCATCAGCCTTATTGGAAATTAATAACCATGCCCCTAAATTAGGCCCAAGGCATATTCCAATAATATTAAAAGAGCCAGTGTGGTGTAGAGGTTATTATTTATTTATTATTTATTAAATTTAGTATACGGCCCCATCAGTGGTGGGATTCAAATAATTTAACAACCAGTTCCGGTGGTGGGATTTAAATAATTTAACAACTGTTTGTTTACAAGCACCATTTTAACAACCGGTTCTGCCGAAGTGGTGCGAAGGGCTCTGAGTGTTGGACTAATCTGGGAGACTCGGATTCAGAGCGTCACTCCTCACGGAAGCTTCCTGGATGACTCTGGACCAGTGTTTACCAACCTTTTCGATGTCACGGTACCCTTGACCTCACTCTTCATATCTCACGGTACCCCTGCCATCCCCCCACCTTCCCCTCCCAGTGCCCCTGCTTGCACCCCCCCCCACCTTCCCCTCCCAGGGTGAAGGGAAGAACTGGGGGGGGCGTGCAGGAAGTGGCTGCTGACCTTGTGGCAGGCCCTGCCCCGAGCCAGCTCCATGTCCTTGCACAAATGACAAGCCAGCGAGACACCACAAAAAAGTGAGGGGGGGGTTTGCATTGATACCCGCAGTACCCGGGACATGCTCCACGGTACCCAGATGTACCACGGAACCCTGGTTGAAAATCACTGCTCTGGACCAATTGCAAACTCTCAGCTTACCGTGCTTCACAGAGCTGAGAGAATAAAATGGAGGTGAATAGAATTATGCAAGTCGCTTTATGCTTACACAATTTAGGAAGGCAGGGTGCAAATGAAGATAATAAATAAGGCCTAGAGGCCCAAGTGGTAAGGTGGCCGGTTATGTTCAAAGTTACAGTTAAGAGGTGAGCCCTGGATTTGAAAAAAAAAAAATGAAAACTGCTGTTTTACCAAACAGTGCTATATTATTAATGATAGGGTCTTCAAAGGGTCCTCATAGCTACTTTCTCCTCACACTTACAACAGCACCATAAAAAGAGACTGTGGCTACGCTGAAAGTGCAGTCAACATTTTTAAAAACAATTTTACTATTACATGAAATTCACTCTGTGCACATATCCTTAAAAAAACTCAAGATGGCAAGCGAAATTAAGTCTATAAAAACTACCTGGCCCAGCTCAAACATGAACACTCATGGACGCACTGACCAAGCATGGGCGAAGTCAAGAGAGGGGCAGCACAGAGTGTCGACATGTTGAAGGATTATTGTTGTTTATTTTTGTAGGGGGGCTAGTGGATAATATTGGGATGTATGAGTGGACTCAACCAAAGGCCTGCTGGAACATTTCTGTCCTACAGGCCCTGTGCAACTGTTTAGGTCAGTGGTGGCGAACCTTTGGCACTCCAGATGTTATGGACTACAATTCCCATCAGCCCCTTCCAGCATGGCCAAGAGAGAGAGAGAGAGAGAGAGCGAGAGAGAGAGAGAGAGAGAGAGAGAGAGAGAGGGAAGGGGCTGATGGGAATTGTAGTCCATAACATCTGGAGTGCCAAAGGTTCGCCACCACGGGTTTAGGTCCTGCAGGGCCCTGGCGTCAGCTGACAGTTTTACCAGGCTGGAGCTACAGCAGAAAAGGCCCTGGCTTTTGTTGAGGCCAATCACATGTCCCTGGGGGCTGGGACCATCAAGAGATTTTTATCGGAGGACCGAAGTGTCCTCTGAGAGCTGTACGGGGTGATTTGGTTCTGCCGATATGAGGGTCCTGGACAGCTCAGGACCTTCAAGGTTGTAACCAAAACGTGTCCAGTTACTTTGCTTTCCCCTCCTTGAATAAATCCTTTGAGGTAGTTTAATGTGAAAGATAAAATCTTGGCCAAAGGCATTCTTGACCAGGCTTGAAACACTGAAGAGCGATGGGAAACCGTACTTGGCATTATCGGGGTGAGTGTGGAAACACGGATCCAAGTTCTTGGGTTGCTCACTCTAATCCTTATACATGATTTCCTAGGGCTGATTCCGCATGAGCCAAAAACAGCAGTGTGAAAACGGTGTGAAAATGGTGTAAGAGGGTTTTAAATGGTGTAATAGGGTTTACACTGTTTTCACACCGCTGTTTTTGGCCCATGTGGAATCAGCCTAAGGCAGGGGTGGGCAATTATTTTTTCCATGGGACCGCATAAGAAACAGAAAATATTGTGGAGGGCCAGGCCAAAAGGCAGGGGGCGAGGCGCTTTTGAAAGCCCTGCAGAAGCCGGCAGCCAAGGCAACCGGCTTCTGCGGGGCTTTCAAAGACGCCTTACTCCCCAGCACGGCAGAGGGGCCAGTCAGGGTCATCTGGTGGGCCAGATGTGGCCCGCGGGCCGTATAATGCCCAGGTCTGGCCTAAGGGATGGAACATCCGACGACAAACCCCCAGCCAAAGGGTGTGCAGGACTCACAACATTCCATCCTATCCTCACCCACCTTCCCCCACCAGGAGCCTCCCCCCACCCCGAAAAGTATGGGCTGCTCTCCTGGAGGGAAGAGGGTGGAGGAAGAGGGGGTCTCCCCCTCCCCCCTTCTTGAGCCCATTTTATTTTAATTTAAAATGTGCTTTAGTGATAGCAGTGATATAATTCTGACGCCTTATGTCGTCCACTTCTCAAGGGAAACTTGACCAAGTTCTCTCGCACCCTCCTCCAACCTTGTAAAGTTGGATGACTCCTCTAGTGCTGCATCAGAAAATAAATAATTGTGTGGGTGTTCAATGTACACACCGTCACTTGCATCATTACGGAGCAATTTGCAGCTAGAGATTTTAAAAGGCGTTGCTTGTTTTGAAGTTTCGTAGATGCCTGAGGAAATCGGGTATGTGTGAAGATACACGTGTGCCAAGGTTGTTCGTGGGCCAGGGTATTGGTTTCTCTTGCTGGCTTCCTTTGAACTGGTAGCTTTTTGTTGCAAATCTTTGTGAAATTGTAGCAAGAAGAGACTTTGTGGTTGTTCTCCTTCCTCCGCTGACTTTTTATAGCTTGTTGAGCCACCTAATGGTGTGGTTCTTAATTATCTTGAACAGAAATTACTATTGTAGCAAAGTGCAATATCCAGTATCCTACGCTTGACTCATATCCTTATAGCAGTTCGTAAATATAAGAAGGCCATCAATAAAGTAAGAAAGATTTTTCATTTAATATTTACTAGTATCAACAAAGCTCCAATTAGTGGTCCAGTGTGATGACATTTGTTTCTCTGCCATTGAGGAAACCTATTTGAAGCAGTTTGGAGCAGCAGTGGCGTAGGAGGTTAAGAGCTCATGTATCTAATCTGGAGGAACCGGGTTTGATTCTCCGCTCTGCCGCCTGAGCTGTGGAGGCTTATCTGGGGAATTCAGATTAGCCTGTGCACTCCCACACACGCCAGCTGGGTGACCTTGGGCTAGTCACAGCTTCTCGGAGCTCTCTCAGCCCCACCTACCTCACAGGGTTTTTGTTGTGAGGGGGGGAAGGGCAAGGAGATTGTAAGCCCCTTTGAGTCTCCTGCAGGAGAGAAAGGGGGGATATAAATCCAAACTCTTCTTCTTCTTCTGCACAGAGGGTTGGATCCAGCGAACTTCAAACATTGTTTGAAAGGAGTGGACAGGAATAATTATAAGGGACTATTTTATTAATCACAGGCTGATCAGATTTTCAGTAAGATATTAAAATTGAAACTCTGTATGAATAAAAAAAATCAAAGAAAGAACATACATCTTCTAAAGTCAGGGGTAGATATCAGATTTCAGAGGCATATTGCAATGGCCTGGATTTAGAAATCCATTGCAGCGTGGTACAGTTTTTTCTGATATTTCTAATGTGCCAAAAAAGGAAGTTTTAAACTAAGACGTGGTCAGCTCAATCTGGGGGAGGGGGCAAGTCCCCCTGGAGCCGACCCAAGGGGCAAATGCCCTGGCAAAGGGGTTACTTTTCCAGGTGGCCAGGCGCCACGCGGTTCCACGATGCTCGACCCTGAAGCTGCTGCTTGTTCCCTGACCTGCGTGGCAGTGTGTCAGGGGTTTTCTGGGGGTGGGCCAGGGGGAGAAGTCGACTGTCGTCTGCCCTCACTACCCGCACTGCCCCCATGCATTGGCAGAGCAGGCAATGGAAAAACACTGTGTTTTTGGTGGCACATCACTATTGTCCCCTATGGCGGATTCTAATTTTTTTTTTCTTGTTACACTTTTGGCTTCCTACATTGCGGGAAAGCTCTTTGAAGGGGGTAGGTGGCACGTCCCCACCTGTGGAAGACGGGGTTGTAATTCTGCTAAGTATGCATTATAAGTGGGGCCTCCCATTGAAACGACTAATAAAATATGAAGGAAGATTACTTACGATAAAAACAGTGGAAGAAGCAAAGAAATTTTTATCTGTGTTGGATTCTGAAACTGAAGTAGTGGCAGAAGATCTCAACAAAACTCAAGAATCAGGTCATGCGGTAAAGGACAGGACAGGATTGTTACATTTAAATATGAGTTGTCTCTTGCGGATGGAAATCAAGATTAATTACTAATTGGTTTTAGCATTGAGATTAAGTGAACTTGATATAAATGCTTATCATTAAACCTGAATGGTCTCAGCTGCTCTAATGAAAGACATAGAATTAGAATTACTCTTAAGAAAGAACTTAAAGATGTTATTTTTATTCAAGAAACTGACATAAAATCTGAACAAGGAAAAGGTATTTCTCCAGTTTTCAATGCGCAAATTATGCTTAAGCCACCCAGTTAAATGCTTGGGGTGCTGATTGCATTAAGTAAAAAGGTGCAATGTTCATTAGTTCAATAATTAAAGATCCAGAAGGAAGATTCATGTTTATTGAAGGGAGACTGAAGAGCCAAAAAACAATCTTTAAAAAATTGTAGAGAGACTGGGTCACTAACTAGAAGGTAAAATAATTTTTGCTGGGAATTTTAGTTTTTTAGTAGATTTGCAATTAAATGCCTCACTGGAACCAATTCACCATAGTATTTTCCCAAGCAGAAATGGGAATATTTCCAAAGATGGCCTTTGCTGGGACGGGTGGGGTCCTAAATCTAATAAAGTAAATAAATAATTCCCATCAGCGGAAACCTCAGGGAGATACCTCCAGATCCCTAAACATCAGAGACTATGCCTTTGTGGATGTGGATCTATAGAAACCATAACTCATATTCTTCTGGAATGCTGTCTTCACAGTAACCTGTGCATGATTTTAATTCACCCTCTGCTGCTTCCAAGACTTGAGCACTCCAAGTTCCAGACCACTCGCTTTCTGCTAAGTGACTGTAATCCATCGATCACCTTGGCAGTGGCTAAATTCTTGGAAAGCATTTTAAACACCCGTATTTAAATGTTTTAAAAGTTTTCTCTTTTAAATGGAAACATACTAATAATTTATATGCCATTAAAGGTTAAAATGAAATGAAAATAGATAATTCATCTGATCTTTTCAGATTTTGTTTTCCACTTCAAAAATAATATACTTTCTTCTCACATTCAGATAAATCATGTACATGCTTGGGCTATACATTTGTTTCTTCTAGTTCAGTAAGCAGGTATAAGAATTTCAAAACTAGACGAATGATTTTCACAGATCACGCATCTATTTTGCCTATCTAAGATTAGACACATTAAAAAAAAGGTTAAAAGGGAAATTAAGTACAGTTTTGCTGCAAAATCCCAAAGGTAGTATCTAGGTTAAAAACAGATTTTTAAAAATTAATTACGATGGATGTAGCAAGCCTGACCTGATTTGGCCACCTTTTCAACCATATATTTAAGGTCTCTTGACTTCTCACCAAACTTGTATAAATGACAGTTTCATTTCACATTTGTTACATTTATTGATATGTAATAATTAAGGGGAAAAAACCCCTGCACGTCCCCAAACTTGAAATGGTTTAAAATAATTAGATGCCTTAAGGAATAAGAGCCAATTATTAGATGCACATGTTGCAGCCAGAGGACTTTTAAAAAGAGAAACCGTTTCTAAATTTGGAAATAACCCAGGTAAACAGTTGGTCCAATTATCAGCAGAGACATTGTCAAAGAAAACAAACCTTCAATTAGCAGTTGATGCCTGGAAATTCTTAAAACAGAAGAATCAATTTTTGAAGAAGTCAGAATTAATTTTTTTAAAAATTACATCAGGTAGAGCCAGATTTAATTTGTACTAAGGAAATTTGCTTAAAAAGCTACTTCTTATAAGTTTCATATCAATTTATAGTCTAAACAATTCAAAGTCAAAAGATTGTTTTGCTGCATTTATCAAAAGACACATCAGAGAGTGATTGTACCATCAGGGCCAGCTTGCCTTCACCACTAGAGCAATGTATATAGGCTAACAAGGGAGTACTGAATCCAGTAACGTAGGTTCCGTGGTGGCAAACCTTTGGCACTCCAGATGTTATGGACTACAATTCCCATCAGTCCCTGCCAGCAGTGGTCCATAACATCTGGCGTGCCAAAGGTTCGCCACCACAGGTATAGATTTTTAATGGGGTGGGTTTGGGGGCGGGGAAATTTACTGTAAGTAAATGTAAAGTGATGCATATGGGAGGGGGAAATGTTCCCCCATCTTTAAATAAATACACGTTGATGAGGCTGAAACTGAAAGAGATCTTGGATTCATAGTAGATAGCTCCACGAAAATGTCTACCATGTACAGCAGCAGCATTGCACAAGGCAAAATCCATGATGGGGGAAGAAAATAACCCATATTGTAAGGCCCCGTGTATAGATCAATGGCCTTATTTGGAATGCTGTACACAGTTCTGGTGACTGTATCTCTAGTACAAAAGCAGGTGACCCAGATGGGCTTATAGAATGTTGAATTGTTAACGTTTGGAACAAAGACATCTGGGGGATATGACAGAGGTTTATGAAGTTTTACATCAGATGGAGAGAGTGGCGAGAGAAAACTGTTTGCCCTTCTCCAAAAGTACTAATGCTCATGGCATCCAATTGATGAGCTGTATATTCAGGGTGGACAAAATAAAATGCTTTTACTCAATAGGTGACTGCATTGTGGAACTCAGCTGCCAGTGGAAGTAGTGATGGCCATATGCCTCAATAGCTTGGAAAGGGGAATCAAGCAGATTCAGGGAGGTTTGGGTCTAGTAGCCATAGAGCCTCAAGGAAACCCTCTACATTCAGAGGTGGAAAAGTTCTGAATACGAGCGCTAGGAGAGGGCCTTGGCCAGCTGCTTGGCCTTGTGTGGAGCAAGATGCTGGACCCAAAGGACCACTGGTTTGTTCCAGCTGGATTGTTAGGCTCTGATTGTAGACATCAGCACATTCCAAGGGGATTGTGAAACAGGAAGGCAAGGTTTAGGGATGTGTCGGCAGGAGTGTGTTGCCTGAACCTGGCTTGGTGAATTAGCATCAGGTCAGAAGCTTAAGAGGAGATAGCATGATGCCTTGACTCTACAATGTGGCTTATCGTCGGTAGAATGTTTCAGGTAATAAGCATTGCACAGAATGGTTCATAAACTCACCTGGATATATGATTGAGAGTATGGTCCATACCTCTACGTACAGCTTGTTGCAAGTGTAATCCTAATATGTAGTGTCTGTACCAGTTTATGTGTCTTGTGAATATGTCCTGGTTATTGAATGTCCCATTTTGTTGACTGTGCTGACTCAATGTATTGTCGAAGGCATTCACATCTGGAATCACTAGGTTGTTGTGGGTTTTCCGGGCCGTATGGCCGTGTTCCAGTAGCATTTTCTCCTGATGTTTTGCCTGCATCTGTAGCTGGCATCTTCAGAGGATCCTCCACAAGCCAGCCACAGATGCAGGCAAAACATCAGGAGAAAATGCTACTGGAACACGGCCATACAACCCGGAAAACCCACAACAACCAGTACTGACTCACTTTGTGAAATCCCCCTTAAGTCCCTGTGAAAAAGGAGGACTACAGATAACGTAGATAAAAATAAATAAAAATGTTGTGTCTTCTAAAGAACCTGCTTATGATTGACTGTTTTGAGGATGGGCTGAAAAAAAATTTATTTCCTGAAATAATCCAGTGCTGACCTGCTTTTGGTCATATTTCCTCTCACAGTGTTTTGAATTGCTCGCTTTATCTTAACTGCATTCCGTCTCCCTCCGACTTGAAGTTCTGTCTCCAGCTGTCCTCTTTGCTAGAGAAGGTTCGCTTTCTCATTGTGCCTCCTGCTTATTTCCCAGTCAGCTTCATTTCCTCATAAAATTGACTCAGCAAAGCAAGTTTAACCCAGTGTTTTAGTCATTATGTTATGATTGGTGGAAGGCTCTTTGCTGTGCCACCGCCTCCAACCGTGGTTTTGTGGCTATCCTCAAATCACTGTGTGTGCTGAAATCTTAATCTGAAGTGCCTGCTATACTTAATGGGGCCTTGTGAAATCTGTCACTAACAAAAGTACCATCTGTAAAAAGGAAAAACTAAAGTGCTTTCAAAAGGTTTCACCAGGTTATTGCTTGATGAGATCCGGAAATTTGAAGCCCTTTTACCATATGCTCTTGCCTCTGCCTTTGCCTCGGTGTAGTCCTTCCTTCCCTGCTGACCTTCTTCCATCATCCTGTGCTTATTCTCCCCTTTAGCTAGTCATCTGATATGAATATATGAGCTAAGAGCAGCTTACTATTTATTTATTTTATTAAACTTGTACCCAGAGGTGGGATCCAGCAGGTTCTCACAGGTTCCCGAGAGTAGGTTACGAATTATTGGTGTGTGCCGAGAGGGGGTGACTAATTGGTGATTTTGCCACGTGATTTTTGCCTTAGATACGCCCCTCCTCTCAGCAGTAGCGTGCAGAACTTGAAGCAGTCTAGCAGGAGGTGCACCGGCGTGCGTGGCAGCCTGCGCCTGCGTGCATTCGTTTCCCGCCCAAGGACCGGCGCAGCGGCTGCATCCTTGCCAGAGCCCCGCCCAGGAATGCCCTGCCCCTGGAATGCCCGGCCACGCCCCCATCATGCCCCACCCAGCCCCATTGGTGCTACGCCACAGTTTGAATCCCACCACCATGGGAACCTGTTACTAAAATTTTTTGATCCCACCACTGCTCGCAGGGTGTTTGTCGTGAGCAGGGATGGGAAAGGAGTTTGTAAGCCCCTTCGAGTCTCCTATAGGAGAGAAAGGGGTGGTGGTTATAAATCCAGCTCTTCTTCTTTGTGAATCTTTTCCCTTTGGTAATCTGAACACAGATAACACTTTCTTTCATGAGAACAGTTATGTTCTTTTCCAAATGTATGCAAGTTTAGTCAGAAGTCTTTGACACAGACTTTGCTGAGTGAAAGCTTTATTTGTTTTAAATAATAAATAAAAGTATACAATTAAGAAATAAAATCCTACAGACTGAAACCGTGTTAGACCTTGTGGTCAGAGTTACCTTTACCAGACAAGGAACAGGGTTATCATGACGCATCTGCATGAGGTTATGCCCAGTATGGGGTTTGTTGGTTGGTTTGGGGCCAAACAAGATTTTTTGGATGGTGGTAGCAGGATTTGAATGAGTCCTTTTTTGCCTTCTTCCTTCTGTACCAGGGAGAATTGGCTGTTGCAAATTGATAAGGTCCTAATGTTGGGGGCAGGAATGAAGCATGAGGGAACGCTGGCCGAGTTTGGAGCCAGGGTTTGAGAGGCTAGAGCAGTGGTGGTGAACCTTTGGCACTCCAGATGTTATGGACTACAATTCCCATCAGCAATTGGCCATGCTGGCAGGGGCTGATGGGAATTGTAGTCCATAACATCTGGAGTGCCAAAGGTTCACCACCACGGGGCTAGAGGCACCTCAAACTTAGTATGATTTACTTTTTAGAAAAGTAAGTGATGAAATAGAAGTTTTGAAAGAATGAAGTGGGTGTGAAAACATGGTGACCCCCTGGTGGCATTGAAGAAGATTTGCCTGACCACTACTTGTGCGCTGTATGGCCAAAGGGTCAGAATGTGGCACTGAGCCACACTCAGCAGGAACCTTACCTGCTGCGTGGCACAGAAGTAAAGTCGGCGGGGCTCAGCACATCTTACCACAATTCTGCGCAGGAAATAAATACGGCACCAAAATAAGTTGTTCTTGCCGTGCTCATTTGTTTAATAGCAATTATAATTAAGTAGTGGTGTCTGCCTGTATTTGTCTGATGAAGTATGTTGCATAGGATATTCCCCCTGTTTCATATTCAGCTTTTTATATTGGGTAACTGAAATGAGCTGTACTAAGGAATCAACAAGCAAATCTCATTTACGTTCAAAACTTCTGATTTCTCATGAACTCATTCAATGTTACAGAATTATGACTTGTACAGCAGGTTGCTCAAAGTAACACATTTCACTCTTCATCCTTCGTCTCTTTGAAAATCCTGTCATCTCCATTTGCTTATGTCAACTAATGTAAATTACTTGGTGTTTCCGAGGATGAGCAATCCTTGTCTCGAGTGTGCAGAGCATACCAATTTGGCAGGGGTGGGTGCTTGATTCTTTAAGCCAGGCGAGCCAACTTTTTTGAGCCTGCTGGCCCCTTTGGAGTTCTGACCTAGGAGGTGGAGGCGCAGCTCAAAGGTAAATTTCCACTCTGCCTGTAATCACTCAGAGGCGTTCGCACCACGAGTAAAATAAGTTCGACCCAGTTCCTGAGAGAATTCATAGGTGAAACCATTGTTGATTGCAGCCAGCAGTCAGCTGGGAGAGGAATCATCCTGTGCCTCTTCGCCGCTCCGTTCCAATTGGCTACTGTTCTGTGGCCATGTTCCATCTATCCCCGTTGTAAAAGGCACTCACAGGAATGGAGGGGCGAAGGTGGCGGTTTTGGTTATTAGCTAATATGCATGCGAACCTCAGCTGTGATTGGCTGAATGGGGACTCCTGGCACCAGAGATTCCCTCATTTACTGGAAGATCCGAGCTGAGTTGGCGTCAGTTCCCCTGAAAGAAGTAGTAGTTCCCCAACTGGAGTCGGAAATTTGACCGTTACATGGGGCGGAAGCTGAACAAAACCGTCAATCCAATTAGTTGTCTCTGCGAACACCGGTCCCGAATACAGCTTAGAACCGGGTGTGCCAGATGCTGAGATGGAGCCAGAGGGCCAAGTGCTCTGGTTCTGCTGCTGTTCTATGACAGATGTGCTGGTTGTGAAGCCTGGCTTTGGGAGGGGGGTGTTGTTCTGAGTTGCTTTTACTTTTGCAGGTGCTTGGCTATCTTTTGGCTTGGCCCTGAGTCTTTACTGCTGGGATGGGCCTCAAGTCTGGGTTTCTTTCCATTGTACTGTTCTCATGGGGGGGGGGGGAATTTGTGGGGCATATTATCACTTGCTTGGCGCCTTTTCACCAGAATCGTCTTTCTCATTGTTCTCTGAAGCCTGCCAATAAAATCCTTGAACCAATCGAGTATTTATTGGGTCCTGATCCAGGGGTCTGACATTGGTGCTCTTTGGCAAACCAGGCAAACTGGGGGTAGGTTTGGTGAAGGTTGGAAGTTGGGAAGCCACCTTTTTACCAGAGAGGTTCTCTCCAGAGGTGGGATCCAACCAGTTCTCACCACTTCTCTAGAAGTGGTTACCAATTTTTTCTGAGTGCCGAGAAGGGGTTACTAAAGCAACCTCCCTGCCCAATAGGGACTGGAGGTGCGTGTGTGCGGCGGCCCCACTGTTTGAATCCCACCACCATCGGAACCTGTTATTAAAATTTTTGGATCCCACCACTGGTTCTCTCCCCCACCTTTCCCTACCATCGCTGCTAGCAAAGTGCATGTCTGCTCTGCCCTACTACTACAGTTTCTCAGTGACCTATTAGAACTGTGTAACTCAACACCGACTTGGTAATTTTCTGCTAAGGTCCCAGCGAATCCTTCTGGTGCTGTCGCACAGGGCCGGCATATAGCAGTAGGCCAACTGGTTCAACCACTGTGTCCCTGCTAATGTGGAACAAAAGACCTTTGTGTGCTCGGCTGCCCAAAGTGCGTTGTCAGCAGGTTGCTGTGTCTGAAAGGGTTTTTTTTTTTATTTGTCAGAACTTGTCAGCTGGTATCTCAATGACTTGAACTTCAATACATTGGGGGTTAGTAATTAGAAATGAGGCAGACCATTACATGGCTTTGGCTGACATTCCTTCCGTAGGAGACTGGCAAGCGGCTCTTGTCCTGCACACCATCTTTCTTTGTTCCACATTTTTAATCCTTCTGGAGTCCGTTGCTGGTGTGAATAATCTGGGTTCTGTTTACTCGTCTTCTCTTTACGGATGGCTGCTGTTAGGAAGGATTAATCAATGATTTTATTTTTTAAAAATGTGGCTTTTGGATTGAAGGGTCTCCATCTGGTCCGGGTCCCACTTCGGATTTGTAAGGTGGTGACAACTGAACGCAGAACAACGGGGATGTTTTAAAAGGCAGTGGGACCAACCTATACAATTCATATTTGTAAGTCTGCTTTATTTTAGTGATTCATACCTATATACACATGCCTTTTGAGTTTGTGGGTGAATGAGTTCTGAAATATATTTTTATAGGTGTAATAGATTTGGATTCAAATCCCTTGTCATCCACGAAGCTCACTTGGAACATACCTGAGCAAGGTGCTTTCTAAACACTCCTTACACGGTTGTTATGAAGAAAACTTGTGTGCTCTTTGAGTTTAGGGGCCCTGAGTTCTTTGGAAGAAGGTTTGGGTACAAATGTGGTAAATATAAACAGAATAGATTTCTGTATTTCATCCCACCCTCACCTCCTGCCCAAGAATTGCAGGTCAAGTTAAAATTCTTTCTGTGTGTACGGAGATGGTAGCTGCCTCAGACTTTCAAAGAAGTATTCAGTTGATGGTTGTTTTCGACTGCGCTAGAGACATTGGACAGATTTTTTTTTCATTGCCTAGTTTTCCTGCAGAAAAAAATTCCATTTCTGGAGATTCATTGTTTCAGAAAATTAACACAGAATGGATGTCACTGTCAGTGTTAGGGCCCTTGGCGGCTTCATCGTTGTAACTAATGTTTCTCAGGTGATTATCCTTGTGTGAGAGAGTACATCTATGTTTCACTGGTTTGTAAACTGGTACTCTGAACTGGATAGCAAAGGCTAGCCAGACCTTATCAGATCTCAGAAGCTGATGGTCGGCTGTGGGAATGGGAATGACAGCTTTCACCTCCTGCAGGTGAGCTCCCAAAGGCACCTGGTGGGTCACTGCGAGTAGCAGAGAGCTGGACTAGATGGACTCTGGTCTGATCCAGCTGGCTTGTTCTTATGTTCTTATGTTCTTATGACAACTCAATGCATGGCAGCTGTGAAAAAGGCAAACTCTATGCTGGGGATAATTAGGAAAGGAATTGAGAATAAAACTGCAAAGATTGTCATGCCCTTATATAAAGCAGTGGTGCGACCGCACTTGGAGTACTGTGTCCAGTTCTGGTCGCCACATCTCAAAAAGGATATTGAAGAGATAGAAAAAGTGCAGAGAAGGGCAACAAGGATGATTGAGGGACTGGAGCACCTTCCCTATGAGGAGAGGCTGCAGCGTTTGGGACTCTTTAGTTTGGAGAGGAGACGTCTGAGGGGGGATATGATTGAAGTCTATAAAAATGTTGACAGAGAGAAATTTTTCTCTTTTTCTCACAATACTAGAACCAGGGGGCATACACTGAAAATGCTGGGGGGAAGAATTAGGACTAATAAAAGGAAACACTTCTTCACGCAACGTGTGATTGGTGTTTGGAATATGCTGCCACAGGACGTGGTGATGGCCACTCACCTGGATAGCTTTAAAAGGGGCTTAGACAGATTTATGGAGGAGAAGTTGATTTATGGCTACCAATCTTGATCCTCCTTGATCTGAGATTGCAAATGCCTTAACAGCCCAGGTGCTTTCGGGAACCTTGGCTGCAGAGAAGGCCATTGCTTTCACATTCTGCATGTGAGCTCCCAAAGGCACCTGGTGGGCCACTGCGAGTAGCAGAGAGCTGGACTACATGGACTCTGGTCTGATCCAGCTGGCTTGTTCTTATGTTCTTATGATTAGAACTTGGAGACCACCAAGAAGGTCCAGGGTCATGACGCAGAGGCTGCAATGGCCAGCCACCTCGGAGCTTTCTTGACGGCAAAACTAACAAACATACAAAAACCCTGAGGATTGGGATGAAACCATGAATACATAAAACTCTCCATTTTTTGTAAAGTTATGAATCCACTTGAATGGCCTTACAGGTTTAACTAAAATCCAAGCTAGAGTCACAGGGACACATCTATAGAAAATGACACCTGGCGCAAGCACTGAAATTGTGCCACCCCCCTCCAAATCTCCTTTTAAAGCTGTGTATCTGTGGCCATCGCTACATCCTCTGGCAGTGAACTCCACATTTTAATCACTCATAGGCAAAGAAATATTTATTTTATCTGTCCTGAATCTACCGTCCATCCACTTCACTAGACATCCATGAAATCTGGCATACTGGGAGAGGGAGAAAAAATTTCTCTGTACATTTTCACTTTCCCATTCATCGTTTTATAAATCTGTATCATGTGCCGCTTTTCTAAAATCTCTTTTCCAAAATGAAAAGTCACAGACTCCTGAGCCTTTCTTCATAGAAAAGGTGCTTTAACCCCTTAATCATCTTGGCTGTCATTTTTTACACTTTTCCCAGCTCTACAATGTCCTTCTTCAGATACAGTGACTTGGTGAGTTCCGCAGGGCCTGTAAGACAGAGCTGTTCCGCCGGGTCTTTGGAGGAACCGGCCGCTGATGGTGCCCCCCCTTCCTTTGGCCCCTGACATCCGGGCCGCCTGTCATCCAACGGGACTCGCCATCCCTCCCTTTTGGGGAGAGGATTTTGAAAATAGAATGCTGGACGCCACTCATATTTTTATTGGTATTTATTGCATATTTATTAGTCAGTTTTCATTATTTTTATCGCTGCTTTTAAATGTTTTAGCTATCCTATATTGTATTATATCTATATGCTGTACACCGCCCAGAGCCCTTCAGGGATAGGGCGGTATAAAAGCCTAATAAACAAACAAACAAACAAACAAATAACTCCGCACAGTATTCCGAATGAGGCCACACCATGAATCTGGAGATTCATCGGGACTTTATAATATTGAGCGTTTACTGTCAATCCTTTTCCTAATAATCTCCAGTGTAGCTTGCATTGTTCCATTCTTGCGGCACACTGGGTTGACATTTTCATTAAGCTATCCACTAGGTTACCAAAACTAACATTCATCTAATCATCTGAAAAGCATGAACTAGAGCACCCACCGGTAGATCTCCTGCATAGCCAGGTTGCCGTCTGCATTGCTTCTAAGGGCCAGGCTGAGGAGGCAGTAGTTGGGGGGCGGGGGGAGGGGGTAACCACTGGCTGCCCTCTTCTACCTCCTGCCCCACCAGAGGCCTCTGCAGCCTACTGGCTTCGGGAGTTAAGACACAGCTTCTGTCAGGCCAGTGGTCTCCTCCACCAAAGGAGGAGATAGGAGAGGAGTTGGTGAAACACAGGCTCCGGGCAGTGGTGGGATCCAAAAATTTTAGTAACAGGTTCCCATGGTGGTGGGATTCAAACTCTGGCGTAGCGCCAATGGGGCTGGGCGGGGCACGACGGGGGCATGGTTGGACAATCCGGGGCGGGGCATTCCTGGGCAGGGCTGTGGTAAGGACACAGCCACTGTGCCGGTCCTTGGGCGGGAAACGAATGCATGCAGGCGCAGGCTGTCACGCACACCGGTGCACCTCCTGTTAGACTGCTTCAAGTTCTGCGCGCTGCTGCTGAGAGGAGGGGCATAACTAAGGCAAAAATCACGTGGCAAAATCACCAATGAGTAACCCCCTCTCGGCACACACAAATAATGAGTAACCTACTCTCGGGAACCTGTGAGAACCTGCTGGATCCCACCTCTGGCTCCGGGTATGCAGTAACAGCCTCGTTGGAGGCTGCAGGCTGAGGTAGGCCAAACCATCCACCCACCCCCTGCCCAGCATGCAGGATGGATGGTGGGTGGGCTGCCCCTGGTGGGACTGGGAGAGCGTATCACTGTCATTTTGCCCAAAAAGCAGAGAACACGTGTTCTGCAACCCGAAAAAGTATCGGTGTGTACTTGCTGCCGCAAAATATGCATTTATCTCTTTTTGGGTGAAAGAGAACCAGAAATGTAATGCCTGGAAACAGCTGCTCTAATGAGCAATCTGATGTGGAGCTCTCTAGAACCGAGACACCCACAATCATGGTTATTGGAATGGTAGTAAAATGAGCACCCTCCTCTCGTCCTACTCCTTCATATTATTCTGTGCATTATCACGTGCTCTGCTCACCCTGCTTATATCGTCTTTAACTTTTTAAGGCTATGATTGTTACGCAGACCTTTATGTGGAAATTATTTGTGTTGGGCTGCAAATTAACATTTAGGCCGCACTGTTTCTTGATATCAGGTATTCCAGGTCAAGAAATTTGTTGCCAGCGGTCCATTAGGTTGAGGCGCTTTTAAAAGCTCTTTTACTAAATATAAGCCCAGATAAACATGCTAAATCAGATAACTCTCTATTTTAGGGCATTGGGTAATTTGACAGCATAGGGTATGTGGTGTATCTCGGGAGAGAATCCAGTGCTGATTTCTCCCCTACTGATGTCCCTCACCTTCTGTATTTACCTCTCTTTCCCCTCCCCCCAGCAGGGGGAGAGGTATTTTTTTAGGTCTGCTATACTTCTCACCTGCAGATTTCTCCCTAGAAATGGTTTCCTGTCATTGGAATTACCTGAGGAAGCAGAGGTCTAGGAGAACACAATTGCTTGATGCATCATGCTGTTCTTCCCTTGAATACTGATCTTTCAGCTGCAGACTGTTATTGACAAATAGTGTAGTCCCCAATGAACATGACATATGTATTGTCGAAGGCTTTCACGGCCGGAATCACTGGGGTGCTGTGTGGTTTCCGGGCTGTAGGGCCGTGTTCCAGCAGCATTCTCTCCTGACGTTTCGCCTGCATCTGTGGCTGGCATCTTCAGAGGATCTCCAGGGAATCCTCCCCTCCAAGTATCTAATGAAAGAGCAATTGAAGTGCTGAATAATATGCAGTTATAATTGATATAATTTGCAAATTACGTTTCCTAATTATTTTCTTTCATAGTACCAGGTGATTAACCTGAGATGAATGATTCTTGATTACCGTATATACTCGTGTATAAGTTGACCTGCATATAAGTCGAGGCACCTAATTTTACCACAAAAAACTGGGAAAACTTATTGACTCGCGTATAAGTCAAGGGTGGGAAATGCAGCAGCTACGGGTGAATTTCAAAAATAAAAATAGATACCAATAAATTTACATTAATTGAGGCATCAGTAGGTTAAATGTTTTTGAATATTTTTTTCAAAGAAAAACAGTAAACTAGCTCTATAAGTGAAAAAGAGGATCAACAAGAACAATATGGTATCATTAAACAATGGATCTGAGAATAAAAACTGGAATGAACATGCCTGTTCACTGTGACTCAAAACTACCCTGCTTTTTAAAAGAATAGTTCATTATTTTTAGTGTGCATATTTTTAAAATTGCACATGGCAGGTGTCATTTTAGAAGGGCCATTCACACAACCTGTCAGGGGAGGAATGTTTATGTTAGCAGTACCAACATTTCAAAGTATCTTTAGGAGAACCTCCTGATGATACCAGCCAGGTTTGGTGAAGTTTGGTTCAGGGGGTCCAATGTTATGGACCCGCAAAAGGGTAGCCCCATCTACTATTAGCTGCCATTGGAAACAATGGGGAATGAGAGCACCCACTTTGGGGATCCATAACTTTGGACCCACTACACCAAACCTGGCTGGTATCAGCAAGAGGTTATCCTGATACCACCACCCAGGTTTAGTGAAGTTTGGTTCAAGGGGTCCAAAGTTATGGACCCTCAAAATGTAGCCCCATCTACTACTAGCTCGCATTGGAAAGAGTGGGGGATGGGGGCACCCCCTTTGGGGGTCCATAACTTTGGACCCCCTGAACCAAACTTTACCAAACTTGGACTGTCACCTGATGATACCCTGATATTCTGGTGCTGCTAGCCTAAAAACTGTGCCCCCTGGTGGCCGACAAAGTAAAAACCCTAAAATATTTTTTAAAATACACCTGACTCATGTATAAGTCAAGGAGGGCTTTTTCAGCACAAAAAATGTGCTGAAAAATTCGACTTATACATGAGTATATACGGTAGTTAGATCTTTTGTTTGCAGAAATCCACAACATTAAAAAAAATATTTTTGGTAAGCGAAGCTGCTTGGAGATTAATCATTCTTTTTTTTAAAAAACCCTCCAAAAAACCTTTAACTGGAATGATATCTTAAGGGGGATTGTTTTATCTAGTTTTTCATATCTGATATTGAGTTTTGCTGCTTCGCAATAATTTTTTTTAAAAAGGAGGGAAAGCATTTTGCACATTTGATAGCCGTCTCCTGCAGCTAGATTGACTTGACCAAAAAAAAGAAAAGAAAGGATTTTGCTTGACAGAAATCTCACAGATCGAAGTAGTTTGGTGGTTTTTTCCATTTAAGATTCTGAATCTAAAGGCAGCAGTTTGCTATCTTCTGACGTGTAGTCACGCAAAGAGCTTGTAGTGCTTGTGATCATGGGGTAGCCCAGGGGTCTGCAACCTGCGGCTCTCCAGATGTTCATGGACTACAAATCCCATCATCCCCTGCCAGCATGGCCGCAGGTTGCAGACCCCTGGGGTAGCCACTGAGAGAAAACAGAAGACTGTTTACCAAGGTGTAACATGTGTGAGAGACCCAGGCCCTTTCTGCACGGGCCAATAAAAGCGGGGGAAAGGCGGGCTGGCACCTTCGCACGGCTGGCTGTCCCGTAGACAGCCAGCGCGTTGCCCTGGGTGCACGCCTTCGCACAAGGACACTAAAAGGATATTTCAACCCTTATCTTTTGTTTTGTGCCATTTTTCAATAGTTTTGCTGTGGAAATTGAAAATTTCTTTGAAAATCAGGCTTTCTTGTGGTTATGTAAGTAATTGCTCATCTTGCGGTTATACACATTGCTTCCTTTTTTCTTTTTTGGGTTTACATGCTGACCACATCAACTTCCTGTTGCTTTGAAACGATAAAACCAGTTATTCTTAAAAACTAATTGATGGCCCATTCTTGGATTCACTGTACCTATGAGCAAGTGTTTGTTACAAAAACAGTGGATTTTTCAGGATGGATGGATGGATGGATGGATGGATGGATGGATGGATGGATGGATGGATGGATGGATGCCATTGCTAAATAGAGAAGCTGCAAATCCTAAACATTGTTTACTCCTTTGGAGTAATCCTGTTTTCACTAATAGGACTATTTTAATTGCAGTTTATCCTTTGGAATTGTTTTATTAAGCAAACATGTCCCCTTATTGTTTCTACAAAAGAAAAAAAAATATGGGTTGTGAACAAAAAGTGCTCTGAAGTGAAGACTTTGTTTCATGTTGAAAATGAGAAAGCAGCCCAGCTTTTATTTTAGCCAGTCAAAAAAATTAAACTTGTTCACTTTTAATAAGAAGCCCAGAGTTCCATCATTTCGGATGGTTTCATTGCATTATTTGCAGCGCCTCCTTTTCCATTTCTAAGAGTTTGAAATTCTGAATAAAATATATATATATTGGTTATGTTCAAACATCCTAAAGTGTTTTCTTTCATGTTGGAATTCTACATTGGTCTCCCCTCAAAATGAAAACTTCCAGCTGGTATGGAATGCCACAACTCGGCTATAATTGTCAGGAGCTAGATGGAGCAGATATATCACTCCCATTCTGCTGACATTCATTCATTCATTCATTCATTCATTCATTCATTCATTCATTCATTCATTCATTCATTCATTCATTCATTCATTCATTCATTCTATTCATATACCGCCCTCCCCAAAGGCTCAGGGCAGTGCCCATCAACGATAAAACAATTAAAAACATTGTATATAATTTACATAAAATAATATAAAACTACTAGGATGGTTTTAAACTCTCCCTCACTTTTATGTACCTAATGGGAGGCCAGATGTTCCATGGTATGGAGTTGACATCATCCCTGGTTGGAGCCAAACACCCAGGAATAGGTCCGCTTTGCAGGCCCTTCTGAAATCCTTTGTAGGAAGTCCCGGGTGAGGGCCCTGATCTCACCTCCAGCCTGTCTCACCAGGTAGGGGCCAGAGCTGTCAAAGCCCTGGCCCTTGTAGAGGCCAGCCGGATCGCCTTGGGGCTAGGGATCACCAGTAGGTCCGCCTCCAAGGAGCTGGGAGGGGCCCCAGGAAGGCCAGGTATAGGGAGAGACGGTCCCTCAGATAAGCAGGGCCAAGGCCGCGAATGGCTTTGAAGGTCAAGACCAAAACTTTAAACATGACCCAGTACTCGATTGTGCGGGCTGCACAACAGTTACTGGGCTCAATCGAAGGTATTGTCCATCATATGCAGAGCCCTTCATGGCTTTGGACTCACATATTTGTGAGACTGCCTTTCTTTCTGTGGTCCAACACAATCTTTGCTCGTCCAAGCAGGGCCTTTCTGCAGATGCTGACCTACAACAACTGCCCGTGCACGGGCCTTCTCTGCTGTGGCCCCCACCTTGGGGAACAACCTGCCTGAGGAGGTCAGGAAGGCCCCCACTCTCCTGGCTTCCCTTGGACTATACAGAACTGAATTTTTCGAGAGGGGTTGCTTTTTTTTTTTACGCAGGCGATAGGGTAGCACTGTTACAAAAGGCTTCACAGTTATTTGGACCATGGTCTACACGACTATGTATAGGTGGCTGTATATTGGATCTTACTGTGTAAGTTTGGATTTTAATATAAATTGGATCTTACTGTGTAAATTTGCATTGTTTAACGTGTCATGCTGACACGTGCTTTTCTCCAGTTCTCTTTTCCAGATTCGTGGTAGGTTTTGGTTGTAGAACCGTCCTATTTGATTGTTTATTGAACGTCCCAGCCTTTTGATGGTCTTGACTCCCTCTGTGTCATCTACCTTGAGTCCCAGTGAGAAAGGGGGACTATAAATAACATCAATCAAATGAAATAATCCCAGGGAGAATGTGCTGCCAACCTTTCACGTTACCCACCTGCTGATTCTGAGGTTAAGCAAAAATGGGCCCCTTGTGATTTTTTTCCCTAGTCAAACACGTGACCCAACCTTGTTTCCTTGGAGCTGGGGTGGGCAGGGAGGCACCGTGGTGACCCAGTTGCTAGCCAGGAGTTTGTCCACACTTGACAGACTTTTGTTGCCAATTTGCTGAACCATTTTGTGTTTAGAGCTTGTACTTGATTAGGGAAGGGTATGTTTGTACAGTTAGTATGGGTACCTCCAAGCTACAGATCCTCCAAGTATGGGTACCTCCTCCAAGTATGGGTACCTCCAAGCTACCTCAACCCTGTCTTATAAATGAATATGGCCTTCCACCAGAAATCCTTGATCTAATTTAGAGGTAGTTTAAAATTACTTAGATGAGACTGCAGAATAGGAGAATCTGAACACTTTACACGTTTGTCTTATGTAACATCAGCTTAAATGATACTTCATGCGCTGCTTTATCAGAGGAAACTTATTCTAGCTGCCATGTTGATTTTGCCCTCTGCTTATCCTGAAGAAAACTGAGTTATGTAGAGTTAAGTGGAAGATGTCAAACCTTGTTGAAATCATGGCATGAGCAACGTTCTACAAGGCTGAATCTCGCAAGGAGGTTTATCTGACTCCCTAATTACACGTTGTCAGTTTAAGTGTCTGTGTTTTCTGAATCCGTTTATTTTCATAAATATGTGTCCTTGGGACATATTATTATGGAGGTGAGACAAGCTTGGTAAAATGGCGCATCATTGGCTAGGTAGGTTGCGGTTTCCTTTGTGTGTGTTGTGGGGGGGATTCTAGTCTTGTATCTAATAGTGAAGCGGGTGCCTATCTGCAGCTACTTCAATATGTAGATCAGAGCCATCAACACAGAAGGAAGATTTTTCAGACAAATCTGAAAATGGGTAGGGGAAGATGGATGAGGGGTCCCCCCCCGTGTTATCTATGCAGGTAAAGCAGTGAGGATGGGCATGGGGTGGAGGAGAGGGCAGGAAGGGAAGGCAGGCAAATGGGATGCTCCCCTCCAAGCAAGTTCCTTGCAGGTTCCCACTTATATGTTCTAGCATGTATATATGTAAACTTTAATGCCATATGTTTCTCCTGTGCTGGAGACTCAAACTGGCTTAAGTACAAGATAAAATAAAGCATACTAACCCTTAGGAAACTTTCAGTGGGGTAGGGGAAGTAAATCCTCCCAAGTTGGCACAGTTGCTGTCTACCTAGTTCTCATGGGGTTGCCACAGATTAAGAGAAAAAGGCCGACAAGCTCACCAGTTCCACTGTAGTCAGTTTCACTGCTGAACTGATCTTACTGTAGAATCTGTTTCCATAATGTCTAACCGAGGGGTGGCCAACCTATGGTGCTCCAGATGTTCATGGACTACAATTCCCATCAGCCCCTGCCAGCATGGCCAATTGATATTTATATCAAATGGGTGAAATCTAGCTGGTTAATACCACCCGTGAAAAGGATTTGGCGGGTCTAGTTCACCATAAGCTTAATAGGAGCCAGCTGTGTGATGGGGCGGTAAAAAAGGCAAATGTAATTTTAGGCTTCATTAGCAGAAGTGTAGCGTTGCGATGATGTGTTGATGCCGCTTGGTTGGACCTGCCTTGGTTAGACCTCATCTGGAGTCTTGTGTTTGGTTTGGGGCACCAGACTTTTGGAAGGATGTTAGTAAACTGGAACAAGTCCAGCATCGGTCAGTAAAGATGGTGATGTTTTGAAGACCAGGAGGAGAGGTTTTAGGAGGTGGGAATCTCTGTGTTGGAGAAGAGATGCCTGCATTATGATTGTCACCTTCCAGTACCTAAAGGAGTGCCAGGCGGAGGATGGCGTGGATTGAATGACAAGACTCAGACTCATGGATATAAACTGTGACCAAGGAGGTTTTGTCTAAATTGGAGGAAGAATTTCCTGTCAGTCAGGTGTGTTTGACACTGGAAAAATCTCTGTTGTGATGTGGTGGATTCTTTGTTGTTGTAGGTTTGTAAATATTGGTTGCATGGGGAGGGGCTGGATCAGATGACAGTGGTGGTCCCTTCCAACTCTGAGATTAAATAAATAAACATGAGGTGAAGTGATATAAGGGTGATGGTTTTGCAGATGGAAATCATTGCTGTACATTGTCATTGAGTGAACCCCGCATGTGAGAACGCTCGTGAACGTTCGTTCTCTCTTTTTCTAGCAAAATGATTGCCAGCTTATTTCATGTTTCCAGTTTTACCTTTCAGATTAATGACAGTGCAGGTTAGTCAAATGATTAAATCAGCCCTAGAGCTTCCAAGTAGCCTGTTTATTCCTCTTCCCCTCTCCCCCCTCATCTTCTTGGCTTTGACTGATCCAGCATCAACAGCCAAACCATGAAATGGTTTTGAAAGGTTGTGTAATGTCTGACCTTCCTTAAAAAAGAAAGAAAACTTCAAAGAAAATGACTTCTGCAAGCACATGGTTGGCAAACGACATTTGCTGTTCAGATAAAAGGTGCAACATTTGTTGTCTTACAAGGGTTAGGGGTACAGACCCCCTCCCCGTCCCCAGGGTGGGTGGGCCACAACCAGATGCTGCCCCCCTTCCCCCTCCCTCCCCCTGCTGGGACGGGCTTGCCAGCCTCTCCGTGTTGATTTCTGTCTTACTTCCGTGTCGGCAAATGGAAGCTGGGAATTTGTCTTGTGCACGGATTGGCTGTATAGAGTCCGTGAGAGTGCCCTGTGGTCAATATCCCGCTCTTATTGCCATGTGCGGATTATCCTTGGAATTAAGCCAGTCTGCACCCATGGGGCTTTGAACTATAGTGGAATATGTTGGGTTGTCCTGTCTCCTGCCTTCTGTAGGGCCTCACGGAACAAGGTGGTTTACAGAAAGGTATGAGTGAGCTGCCAAAGTGTATAAATATTCGGGCTTCCTCCCCGTCTGCAATTTGGATTGTGACAGAAGCTGTGTGTTGGTCCCATTATTCAATGCTTGTTTTCTGCCTGTGGTGGCTCTTTCTTGTTTCTGTTTTTTTTTTTGGTCAGATAGTTGCGTCTTTTGTTTTAATACCAAATTGGCAGAATGCAACTGCCATTCAGAAACGCTAAGTAGACAGAGACCCGGGCTGACCCTGATTAACTTCTGAAATCTAACAAGATCAGCTGGTTGTTGTGGGTTTGCCGGGCTGTGTGGCCGTGGTCTGGTAGATTTTGTTCCTAACGTTTCGCCTGGATCTGTGGCTGGCATCTTCAGAGGTGTATCACAGAAGGAAGTCTGTTACCTCCCTCTGTGATACACCTCTGAAGATGCCAGCCACAGATGCAGGCGAAACATTAAAAACAAGATCCACCAGACCATGGCCACATAGCCCGGCAAACCCACAATAACTAGTTGAATCCGGCCATGAAAGCCTTCGACAATACATTTAACAAGATCAGGTTTGTCTGGGCCATCCAAGTCAGGGTGCTTGAGAGACGTGATATCTGTAAATGTATGTGACTTTAAACTTTGTGTTGTACTGGTGGGATCTGCCACTGACTACAGTTAATATTGGACCATTTGTCCCCTCTTTAACAGGGAAGTTTTGTTCAGATGTTTTGCTTTCAAGGGGCTAAGATAATCAGTATGGTTTCTCTGTAATGCTTCATAAACAGATTTGCAAAATTCCATGTAACTTTCCAGTTCTCTCCTCTGAAGGGTCAGATGTCCTGAAGCATTCTAACACTTAGAAAAATGGATGTTAAAAAGCAGTTGTGAAAATGGCACATCTATCAAATATGTTTTGTAGCAGTGAAGAAACATCAGTAACAGACAGACATTGCCACAATAATCATGGCACTGACAAAAAGATTGTAGCATCTGGAATTGT